>NC_134895.1:8012732-8015232 GCF_041734735.1 Babylonia areolata
GAGAGACAGAGAGAGAGGGGGGGAGAGAGAGAGAGAGAGAGAGGGAGAGACAGAGAGGAGAGAGAGACAGAGATAGAGAGACAGAGACAGGGACAGACAGACAGAGACAGAGACACACACAGACACACACACACACACACACACACACTCACACACACACCCACACACACACACACACACACACACACACACACACACACACACACAACACAACTCGGCAAAAGACCCGACAGGCACGGAACAACAACAAAAAATGTTTTATCTCGCTCCGAGTACCACACTGACTCCAATTGTTGAGCCCTCCTCCTCCTCCTTCCTCCTCCCTGCTCCCCCACCCCCCGCTCCCCCCAGCCCCTTCCCCCCCCCCCCATCCCCTACCACCACCCCTGCCCCCTAACCCCCTACCTCCCACCCCAACTTATCTTCCCCTGGCTATCCACCCCCCACACACACACACTCACACACACCTCTATCCCTCCCTATCCTCTTTCCCCCCCCCCCCCCACCCCTCCGCCCCCGGGGATCCTGATCCCCCACCCGTCCCTACCCCCAATTACCCCCACCCCACCCCCACCCCTACCCCCACCCCACTCCACTCCACTCCACCCCCTTCCATACTCCCCCTCCCTCACTCTTGTGCCGCCTTTTGACAGCGGGGCAGAAATCATCATGGCTTGCTTCCTGCCTGTTCCGTTCTGCTACCCACTGTGTCTGCTGGGTTTATTTCCATTGTCGCCATGACAACCACCACCACCACCACCACCACCAACAACAACAACAACAACAACAAAGTCCACAAAGGTTTCAAAGTAATACCTACCCTAACAAAATAATGACGGTGATGATAACAACACCGAAGACGATGACGACGACAAATAACAACACAGGCCTGGGCAGGCCGCTCCTCTCTAGGACCTGAAGGTTGGAGACCCTGTCTTGCCACTTTATGCTGAGAATCTTTCATAACTACAGACTGCAGAGCTTGAGAGATTGTCACGGGTACAGAGAAACTAACTGGAACATGTACGCAAAAACTGTCACAACTAGTAGAGAGACGGTCATCAACACATAGCTAGAGAATTTGTCACGAATACAAAAAAAAACAAAAAAACTGTCACATACAGACAAAAAAAAACTGTCACAAACATAGAAAGGCTGTCACAAACACAAAGACTGTCACGAATATACAGCTAGAGATATTGTCACGAATGCAGAGAAAGTGTCACACACAGACCAAAACAAAAAACAAAAAAAACCTGTCACAAATACAGACTATCACAAACAGAGTTGGAACTGTGACATATATACACAGAGACTGTCACAAACAGAGACTGTCACAAACAGAGACTGTCACAAACAGAGACTGTCACAAACACAGAATAGACAAAAATGACTGTCCCAGATATATAGAGACATTGTCACAAATATCCATACAGTACAGTACAATACAATACAATAAACACAGTACAATGTAGTACATACAATACAGTACAATAGATTATAATGCAACACAGTACAATACAGTACAATACAATACAGTACAGTACAATACAATACAATACAATACAGTACATACAATATGGTAAAATGCAACACAGCACAATACGACATGATGCAATACAATACAATACAGTACAGTACAATACAATACAGTACAATACAGTAAAAACAGTACGGTACAATACAACACAGCACAATGCAGTACAATGTAATACAATACACAACAATACAATATATAGTACAGTACAGTACAGTACAGTACAGTACAGTACAGTGCAAGACAAAAACTGTCACCAATAGAGAGGAACTGTGACATATATACACAGAGACTGTCACAAACAGAGAAAGACTGCCACGTATAGATAAAAATGACTGTCCCGGATATGTAGAGACATTGTCACAAATATCAATACAATACAATACAAGACAGCAAATACAGTACAATGCAACACAATACAATACAATACAATACAATACAATACAGTACAATACGATATATAATACAACACAGTGCAGTACAGTACAGTAGAAGACAAAAACGGTCACAAATCACAAACAGAGAGGAGCTGCGACATATCAGAGAGAAACTGTCACATAAAATATACACAGAGACTATCACAAATAGAGACTGTCACAAATACAGAAAGACTCACGAATACACACACAAAAAAAAACTGTCCCAGATATATTAAGACATTGTCACAAATATCGAGAGAACTGTCACAAATGTTGACAGTAACAAATGCAGAGAGAGATTGTCACAAATACAGTGAGATAAAGGGGATGTCACAAATACAGAGAGATTGTCCCAGGCACAGAGAAACTGTCACACAGAAAGAGAGAGTTTGGGAGACTTTAGAAATACAGAGACTGTCACAGGCACAAAGAGATAGACTGTCATAGACACAGAGAGAGACAGAGAGACTCACAAATACAGAGAGACTGCCACAGACAAAGAGAGACAGAGAGACTGTCACAGACACAGAGAGACAGAGAGACT
>NC_134895.1:8020232-8025232 GCF_041734735.1 Babylonia areolata
GGAACTAAAAAAGGACAGCAACTCTCAGCATTATTCAAATTTGGCTTGTACTGTAAATAACTATGTTTAATTGGAGACATACCCATTTTAAACTTAGCAAGGCAATTTCCAAAGTTAACATTCCTGAGCTGGTATATATTATATAAGCTTTAGGAGTGATAGTTTGGTTGAAGCTTGCATACATTTGAAAGAAATCGTGACCTTCGAGTGCAGTATGCCAGTCTTGAGTGGAAAAATCAGTTAGTCTCTGTTTGAATTCTGAAAGAAATATTTTAGCATTCCCCACACCTTGTGCTTCCCAAACAAAGCCAAATCCATACATATATAAAACATTACGAACACGACACGCCCATGTAACATAATTTTGACTTTGCAGAGATAATAACATATATTATGGCTTTTTTTTGTATATCTGTTTTCGTTCATGCATACTATTCGAAGCCAAAGCATCTTACATAAGCATTGATAAAAAGTGGGTATCTTCCTGTTTCTCCATATATCAAGTGTCTAGGTGACTTTGGACTCACACCCAAAAAACCTTTTCAGTGCTGATAAATGAATTCTTTCAATGTATTCTTGATCAGCAGTTAGACCCCATATTTCAGACCCGTACATTAGTATTGGCTGTATCTGACAATCAAACATCTTAAAGAATACCTGTGGTGAATGTTCTCCAATGGACCAAAGTACTTTTATTATTGCTGACACTCCTTTCCTTGCTCGATCTGAGAGATCTTTAACTCTCTCCATAAGAACGGCGAAAGAGACGACATTAACAGCGTTTCACCCCAATTACCATCATCAAAATATTGCAAGCGGAAGGCTCTTATACTGAAGACGTGAATGTTGACAAAGAATACCACAATTCTGACGACGGAAGCTAAAGGTTGGGTCATTCAGACACCCACTGGACATCCGAGGGGTCTGTGTAGAGGAGAAGAGAGGACTGGCCGTACTGAGTGAGTTAAGAGAATGAGAGAACGTAAGTCCCGTGGAAAGATAAACTCCGAGATATTTATACATGTTAACGATTTGCAATTTTTCATTTCCAAATGACCAAGAGATAGACAGACAGACAGACAGACAGACACATTCAGAGAAAGGGAAGAAGGGAGTGAGGGAGAGAAACAGAGACAAAGACAGAAACAGACAGACAGACAGACAGTCAAGAAAAAAAAAGATGAAGGAAAGAACGGAGAGAGAGAGGGAGAGACAGACAGACAGACACACAGACAGACAGACACACAGATAGAATCACAGAAAAGGGGAGAGAGAGAGAGGGAGAGACAGACAGACAGACACACAGACAGACAGACACACAGATAGAATCACAGAAAAGGGGAGAGGGAGAGACAGACAGACAGACACACAGACAGACAGACAGATAGAATCACAGAAAAGGGGACAGAGAGAGAGGGAGAGACAGACAGACAGACACACAGACAGACAGACACACAGATAGAATCACAGAAAAGGGGAGAGAGAGAGAGGGAGTGACAGACAGACCGACAAAGAGAAGAAGAGGGAGACAGACACACAGACAGACAGATAGAATCACAGAAAAGGAGAGAGAGAGAGAGAAACTAAACGAAAATTTTGTTCAGGTGTCTGTAGGCTGCAGTCCTTTCTGAATGGGTTCCAAATACAAATACGACATTTGTAATGAACCACACACACACACACACACACACACACACACACACACACACACACACACACACACACACACACACACACACACACACACACACACGCAAAAGAAAAAGAAACACAAGCAATGATAAGTTGAAAACTTCTTCAGATAAATCAGTGTCATAAATCAAATCGTTCAGAAAGAATCGTCTCATTATATAACTGTGTTAAGGAGAGAGAGAAAGACAAACAGACAGACAGACAGACGGACGGACGGACGGACAGACAGACAGACTGATACAGACCGACATACAGACAGAAATTGAAGGACAGACACAAAACTACTCACCAAATCGTTGTCCAGATAGGGAGGGTCTGGAAGAAAGAGAGAAAAAATGATCACTTTCGTCAGCATTGAGAAATTGATCATCATGACAACCACACAATTATGACGGTCACCAGAAATGAGATGAAGATGACAACCACTAGATGATGATGATGATGATGATGACGATGACGACGTTAATGTTGATGACGACGACGACGATGATGATGATGATGATGATGACGACGATGATGATGATGATGACGACGACGACGATAATGATGATGATGACGACGACGATAATGATGACGACGACGATGATGATGATGATGACGACGACGACGATAATGATGATGATGATGATGACATATTAGTGAAGATGGTAATGATGACAACAACAACGATGTCAATGACGATGATGATGATGATGATGACGACGACGACTATAACGATGCTGATGACGAGACACGATGTCAGCAAATCTGAAGGTTTCCTTACATGCGTCATCATGCTCTCAAAATGCTTTTCATTTCTTTGTATTCTTCGTTTATGTTGGAAGGTTTTCGCTCGTGCAGGCCGCGTGTTCTTTGTAACTACTGGCTGAATTCAGTTTAACTCATTCAGTACGGCCAGTCCTCTCTTCTTCTCCTCTACACAGACCCCTCGGATGTCCAGTGGGTGTCTCAATGACCCAACCTTTAGCTTCCGTCGTCAGAATTGTGGTATTCTTTGTCAACATTCACCTCTTCAGTATAAGAGGCTTCCGCTTGCAATATTTTGAGGATGGTAATTGGGGTGAAACGCTGTTAACGTCGTCTCTTTCGCCGTTCGTATGGAGAGAGTTAACATCTTGTGCTAATATTTGATATTGTGTTCAGCACTTTGACCGAATCCGGTTGCCGTGACCTCATGAAGGAGGGAAGAAGCGGAATGGTTAAGACGTTTATCTGCCAATTCAGTGTCCGTGAGGGCCTGGGTTCGAATCTCAGTCTCGACCTTTCTTCTAAAGTTAACTTTGGAAAAAATCAAACTGAGCGTCTAGTCTTTCTGATGAGACGATAAACCGAGGTCCTGTGTGCACCACGAACCTGGCGCACTGGAAAAGAACCCATGGCAACGACAAACAGTGTTGTCCTCTGGCAAATTTCTGTCAGTAGAAGAATTGCACTCTGATATGTACACATGTATATGTGGAGTGATGATGGCCTAGAGGTAACGCGTCCGCCTAGGAAGCGAGAGAATCTGAGCGCACTGGTTCAAATCACGGCCCAGCCGCTGATATTTTCTCCCCCTGCACTAGACCTTGAGTGGTGGTCTGGACGCTAGTCATTCGGATGAGAATGATAAACCCAGGTCCCGTGTGCAGCATGCACTCAGCGCACGTAAAAGAACCCACGGCAACAAAAGGGTTGTTCCTGGGAAAATTCTGTAGAAAAATCCACTTCGATAGGAAAAACAAATAAAAACTGCACGCAGGAAAAAATGCAAAAAGAAATGGGTGGTGCTGTAGTGTAACGACAAGCTCTCCCTGGGGAGAGCAGCCCGAATTTCACACAGAGAAATCTGTTGTGATAAAAAAAGAAATACAACAAGTAAAAATTTTACAAACATGCCTTGTTTATGTTGCTGTCTGGCAGATGTGGTATAGCGTATATGGATTTGTCCGAACGCAGTGAACGCCTACTTGGGAAACTGAAACTGAAACTATGTGAGATACAACACCTATATGGAGACAGACACAACACTGAAACTGAAACTGAAACTATGTGAGATATAACACCTATATGGAGACAGACACAACACTGACTGAAACTGAAACTATGTGAGATATAACACCTATATGGAGACAGACACAACACTGAAACTGAAACTGAAACTATGTGAGATATAACACCTATATGGAGACAGACACAACACTGACTGAAACTGAAACTATGTGAGATATAACACCTATATGGAGACAGACACACACTGACTGAAACTGAAACTATGTGAGATATAACACCTATATGGAGACAGACACAACACTGAAACTGAAACTGAAACTATGTGAGATACAACACCTATATGGAGACAGACACAACACTGACTGAAACTGAAACTATGTGAGATATAACACCTATATGGAGACAGACACAACACTGACTGAAACTGAAACTATGTGAGATGTAACACCTATATGGAGACAGACACAACACTGACTGAAACTGAAACTGGACTCGTGAACTCCCTCTCTTTATTTATCTATCTCTGTATTAATTTATGTATGGGTTTTTTGTTGTTGTTTTGTTTTTTGTTTGTTGTTGGGTTTTTTTGAGGGGTTGGGGGCGGGGATTTGGGGGGGGGGTGGGGGGGGGGGTTCCAAACTTTTCCCATTTCAGACTCAATATCAATGGTGACTGGGTTTGAAAAAAAAAAAAGTGTTGTTGTTGTGTTGTTGTTCTGTTTTAAAACGAAAACATTAACCAACAACAGAAAAAGAAAAAGAAAACCGAGACCTTCCAAGATTCAACTCGTTTGGCATTAAGTCCCTCTCACCTCCCCACACAACCCCCCCCCCCCCACCCCCCCCCTCCCCCCCCCCCCCCCCACACACACACACACATAGCCCACCCCTCCTCTCCCCCCTCTCCCCTAAAAAACCGATCATGGCAAAAGAAAGAACGCGATCCAAACGCTACCAGAATGGCTAAACGTGGAAGTGAAAGAAACATTCCCAAATTGTATAGATTTTTTTCTTTTCTTTTTGTCCCTCAAATCTGAACACCATTCATTTCATAATGCTACTGAGAAAGAAAGAAAGAAAGAGAAAAAGAAAAAAGCGGCAAAACTTTTCTGTGGACTATCAATAAGTCGACTAAACAGACGGGCACCGGGAGTACTCTTGTCTGCGATGTTCGGTGTACGTGAAAAGAGTTCCTCCCACCCCACCCCCACCTCACCACACCCCACCCCACGCCCCACCCCATCAAAAAAAAAATGAAGTGACTTCAATAGCTTCACCTGTGTGTACCGGTGTTGGAAAAACTGCCAACATTTTTTT
>NC_134895.1:8027732-8037732 GCF_041734735.1 Babylonia areolata
ACTGTTTTGGTTCAGCTGTGGTGATTTGAAAGTGTCTTTCAGTAAAAACAAGTTTTCAAGATGTATTTACAACAACTGTTTGATTTGAAAGTGTCTTTCAGTAAAAACAAGTTTTCAAGATGTATTCACAACAACTGTTTTGGTTCAGCTGTGGTGATTTGAAAGTGTCTTTCAGTAAAAACAAGTTTTCAAGATGTATTTACAACAACTGTTTTGGTTCAGCTGTGGTGATTTGAAAGTGTCTTTCAGTAAAAACAAGTTTTCAAGATGTATTTACAACAACTGTTTTGGTTCAGCTGTGGTGATTTGAAAGTGTCTTTCAGTAAAAACAAGTTTTCAAGATGTATTTACAACAACTGTTTGATTTGAAAGTGTCTTTCAGTAAAAACAAGTTTTCAAGATGTATTTACAACAACTGTTTGGTTCAGCTGTGGTGATTTGAAAGTGTCCTTCAGTAAAAACAAGTTTTCAAGATGTATTTACAACAACTGTTTGGTTCAGCTGTGGTGATTTGAAAGTGTCTTTCAGTAAAAACAAGTTTTCAAGATGTATTCACAACAACTGTTTTGGTTCAGCTGTGGTGATTTGAAAGTGTCTTTCAGTAAAAACAAGTTTTCAAGATGTATTTACAACAACTGTTTTGGTTCAGCTGTGGTGATTTGAAAGTGTCTTTCAGTAAAAACAAGTTTTCAAGATGTATTTACAACAACTGTTTTGGTTCAGCTGTGGTGATTTGAAAGTGTTTGGGTAAAAATAAGTTCTTCAAGATGTAACTACAACTGTTTCGTTCAGCTGTGGTAGTTGTCGAGGTTGTATGTATATACGTATGCATATAGGTCCAGAGTGAAAAAAATGACATGTACCGCCTATGAAAGTGTGCCACCTCAGAAGCACGGTTCGAGTGTGCGTGCTAGCTGTCTAGGTCAATCAGTACAGTGTCTATGGTTTGTCTGGTGTCCGGTCGCTCCGATCAAACTTCAGCTTGTAGGCTGGTTAAGTCGCGCTTATTCTTTCAAGCCTACATTTCTGTGGATTTTTTTTTTCTTCCTAAGAATGAGACTTGGCAGCTTAAGTGGAGGGAGGGAGGGATGGAGGGAGGGTGGGTGTGGAGTGAATGGTATCCCCGGGTTACCTCCTCGTTGCGTTGACTACCTGTCTTGACTGGCTTGGAACCTGAAAAACAAAAACAAACAAAACAAAAACAAAACAAAAATGAAAGTTTCAGTTTCAAGGGGGTGTCAAAGCGTGGAGACTTATCCATGTGTGTTTCACAATATTTGGGGAGGGGGTTGGGGGGTTCTGTTTTTGGGTGTGTGGTTTTTTTGTCTGTTTGTTTTTTGTTTTGTTTTGTTTTTCTCGGGAGGGGGGGGGGGGGGGGGGTCGTAAGCAGGTGCATAACCTTCGTATCAACCCAAGGAACTGGCCAGGCCTAAAGAGAACGTCCAAGGTATGTATGGAACATTAACATTTATTACAAAGAGAAAAAAAATGAATGAAGGGAGAGAATGTCAAGGAAAAGCAGGTACGTGTCGGTTTCAAATAAAATCGGTTGTTATTATTGTTGTTGTTGTCCCTTTTGCTGTTATCGTTATCATAATTATATTTTGCGAATGAAAAGAATAGGAAGCCTGCGTAGAAGAATAAGCAACCCTCAACCTACCCCCACCCCCACCCCCGCCCCCCTCTCTCTCTCTCTCTCTCTCTCTCTCTCTCTCCTCAGTGTGTGCGTGTATGTGTGTATCGTAGAGTGTGGAAGAACATTTTACATAATTATGCTTTGGTGCTTTTAATTTCTTTATATATATATATATATATATATATATATATATATATATATATATATATATATATATATATATATATACGTGTGTGTGTGTGTGTGTGTGTGTGTGTGTGTGTGTGTGTGTGTGAGAGAGAGAGAGAGAGAGAGAGAGAGAAGAGAGAGAGAGAGAGAGATAGGAAATAAAACGCCGCACCCAGAACGCTAATTGAAAAAGAAAGATTATTGTGATTAAGAAAAAGAATACAATAAACACAGCAGTAGCTTACTATACCGTCTCAACGAAGACAAACTGCATAAAAAAACCAAAAAAGCTTATCAACGCTGGCAACCTTGAAACATAATAATGATAATAATAATGGATACTTATATAGCACACTATCCAGAAATCTACTCTAGGTGCTTTACAAAAATGCTTTTGTTAACATAAAACATTGCATTAATGTTACATACACGCACCAAAATGTGACTACACACACACACACACACACACACACACACACACACACACACACACACACACACACAAAATAATAATAATAATAATAACAATAATAATCTCCCCTCGATTAGTTGGCACACATACACCGACTTTGATAACAAAACCAACCCGGCTGTCAAATTAATTCCCCATAGACACTTACACACACACACACACACACACACACACACACACACACACACACACACACACACACACACACACACACACACAAAATGGTAATAATAACAATAATAATCTCCCCTCGATTAGTTGGCACACATACACCGACTTTGATAACAACACCAACCCGGCTGTCAAATTAATTCCCCTTTCTTCTTCTTCGTCGTCGTCTTCTTCTTCTTCTATTTTCGTATTCACTTATCGTCTCTTATCACACGGGTTCGTGACAACGTTGTCATCATGCGTATAGCGGTCACAAAAAGTTAAAGACCACCGTGTCATAAACAGCAGGTCAGTCCGACACTGAATAAGATTTCACTGAAATTTTTTTTTTTTTAATTTTTTTTTTATTGTTTAATTTTATTTTCTTTCTTTCTTTCTTTTTTATTTCTTTTTCTTTCTTTCTTTCTTTCTTTCTTTCTTTCTTTCTTTTTTTCTTTCTTTCTTTCTTTCTTTTTTTCTTTTTTTTCTTTCTTTCTTTTTTTTCTTTCTTTCTTTCTTTCTTTCTTTCTTTCTTTCTTTCTTTTTTTTTTTCTTTCTTTCTTTCTTTCTTTTTTTTATTTTTTTTTTACGCTTATAGATGACTTCATCAATTTTTTGCGCCTTATGCATATTAGTAGTAGTAGTGGTAGTAGTTCTTTTTTTATGTATTTGTCTTCTCTTTCTTTTCTTTCTTTTTTCTCTCTCTCTCTCAAGGCCTGACTAAGTGCGTGGGGTTACGCTGCTGGTCAGGCATCTGCTTGGCAGATGTGGTGTAGCGCATATGGATTTGTCCGAACGCAGTGACGCCTCCTTGAGCGACTGAAACTGAAACTGAAACAGGCACAGTGGCAAATACGAACAGGTTCAAAAATGCGTTAAAAAAAATTAAAAAATAAAAATTTAAAAAAGGACCTCGTCGTTTCAGCAAAAGACTATGCAGTAATTCGGTAACGTCCTATTTTAGCATTCTAAATCATTGCTCCCTATTGGTTACATGTTCATGTTTTGCGCCGGGACCAAAAACGGCCTGGGGACGAAAAGCAAGATGGCGGCACGTTAGTTTATAATATAGTGACTGAATTAGCATCAGAATTGAGGCCGGAAAATAACGTACAGAATCAGAGTCGAAATCCTTTGAAAACGGGTTACAACATCTACTGATGATAATAAGTAACGTTTCATACACTATGCACAAAAATTACCGGTAAAATACGGTGAAATAATTTAGGATGCTAAAATTGGACTTTACCTAATAATAATAATAATAATAATAATAATAATAATGGCACGTGCAAGATAACACCTCTGGTTATCTTCCACGTCTTCTTCTTCTTCTTCGTCTTCTTCTTCTTCTTCTTCTTCTTCTTCGTGCTTGGGCTGCAACTCCCACGTTCACTCGCATTTACACGAGTGGGCTATTACCATGTAGGCAGCCATACTCCATTTTCGTAGAGTGTGCATGCCCGCTGGGTATATTCTTGTTTCCATAACCCACCGAACGCTGACGTGGATTACAGGATCTTTAACGTGAGTAATTTGATCTTTTGCGTGCGTATTTGATCTTCTTCGGTGTGCGTGCGTGCGTGCGTATACACACGAAGGGGGTTTCAGGCACTAAGCAGGTCCGCACACATTATGTTGACCTGGGAGATTGGAAAAATCTCCAACCCTTTACCCACCAGGCACCGGTTACCGAGATTCGAACCCAGGACCTTCAGATTGAAAGTCTAACGCTTTAACCATTCGGCTATTTGCGCCTGTCACTTGTGGTCATGAATGGTACTTATCACATTGGCTACACACACCAGAATGGTACTTATCACATTGGCTACAGACACCAGAATGATACTTATCACATTGGCTACACACACCAGAATGGTACTTATCACATTGGCTACACACACCAGAATGGTACTTATCACATTGGCTACACACACCAGAATGGTACTTATCACATTGGCTACAGACACCAGAATGGTACTTATTACATTGGCTACACACACCAGAATGGTACTTATCACACTGGCTACACACCAGAATGATACTTATCACATTGGCTACACACACCAGAATGATACGTATCACATTGACTACACACACCAGAATGGTACTTATCACATTGGCTACACACACCAGAATGATACTTATCACACTTGCTACACACACCAGGATGGTACTTATCACATTGGCTACACACACCTGAATGGTACCTATCACATTGGCTACACGCACCAGAATGATACTTATCACATTGGCTACACGCACCAGAATGGTACTTATCACATTGGCTACACACACCAGAATGATACTTATCACATTGGCTACACACACCAGGATGGTACTTATCACATTGGCTACACACACCAGAATGATACTTATCACATTGGCTACACACACCAGAATGATACTTATCACATTGGCTACACACACCAGAATGATACTTATCACATTGGCTACACACACCAGAATGGTACTTATCACATTGGCTACACACACCAGAATGATACTTATCACATTGGCTACACACACCAGGATGGTACTTATCACATTGGCTACAGACACCAGAATGATACTTATCACATTGGCTACACACACCAGAATGATACTTATCACATTGGCTACACACACCAGGATGGTACTTATCACATTGGCTACACACACCAGAATGATACTTATCACATTGGCTACACACACCAGAATGGTACTTATCACATTGGCTACAGACACCAGAATGATACTTATCACATTGGCTACACACACCAGAATGGTACTTATCACATTGGCTACACACACCAGAATGATACTTATCACATTGGCTACACACACCAGAATGATACTTATCACATTGGCTACAGACACCAGAATGATACTTATCACATTGGCTACACACACCACAGAGCTGCTTCCCGCTCAAGTGGCGGTTGCTTCACTTTTTACGAACCCTGTGAGGTATGAATCATGTCGACAACTTCAGTGGTCGTTCCAATGATTCTTGGCGCGCGGTAACACACGTACATGCTTGCCTGTTTGTAAGGTTTGTAGCAATGAGGTAGTTTGGAGCTGATCGATTTATTGTTCAATGGAATGCTTTGTGGGTTTTCTTTCTTTCTTTTTTTTTTTTTTTTTTTTTTTTTTTAATTAATTTCTGAGGCTTTTCAGATTCGAATAATAAATTGTTTCGGAATTAGATGATTACAAGAAGTAAAATCGGTTTGCCTATGTGTGTGTGTGTGTGTGTGTGTGTGTGTGTGTGTGTGTGTGTGTGTGTGTGTGTGTGTGTGTGTGTGTGTGTGTGTGTTTGTGTGTGGGTGTGGGTGTGTTTAGCTACCTGTACACGGATTCTAAAGTTATCAACTTTTCTGTCTTCGTGCACACACACACACACACACACACACACACACACACACACACACACACACACACACACACACACACACACACACACACACACACACACACACACACACACATGCGGGCGCGAGCATCCTACACACACACACACACACACACACACACACACACACACACACAGAGGCATTCACACACACACACACACACACACACACACACACACACACACACACACACACACACACACACACACACACACGAGCATCCTATACACACACACACGCACACACACACACACACACACATGCGGGCGCGAGCATCCTACACACACACACACACACACACACAGACAGAGGCATTCATTCTTTCACACACACACACACACACACACACACACACTAATATCACTTCAAGTGGAAAGACGTTAAACTGAAGACGAACACACACACACACACACACACACACACACACACACACACACACACACACACACACACACACAGGCATTCATTCATTCACACACACACACACACACACACACACACACACACACACACACACAGAGAGAGCACATATCTTCAAACTCAACCACACTGATATACAAACCCACTCACCCCTTAAAAAAGAAAAAAAAAATATATATATATATATATATATAAAGACGAGAGAGAAAAAAAAACCCTAATCGAATCCTACAAATCGATCCCAGATAACAACAATCAGAAGAACGACAATAACAACAACAACAACCCCACTCACCTGTCACACCCAAACACACACACACACACACACCCAAATACCTGTCGCTAAGACCTCAACACTTGTGCAGTTCTAATAACATCTGCCTTCTCTTGATACAAGTCAAGATCCGCGCTAAACACAACTGCCACACGATTGAGAAAAAAACACACACACACACACACACACACACACCACTTTGTCCCGTAGAGACCGTTGAGATATCCTACCTGTAGCCCGCACTCCAAAAGCAAAACTGCTCTCCAAACACTGACACAGATAACCTCTCCGCTGACTGAGTGAAAAGCTATGATAGCGTCTTGTTCGAGTGGTCTGCCACCTTCGAGTCTGCCATTTCAAGAAGAAGAAGAAAAATAAATGTATATACATACCACTCCAAAACTTGATAATGAAATGTCGGGTCTGTCCTCAACTGTTTGTCCATGGGTGTTTGCAGTGGACATGTTTCCTTTTACTCAGATTCGAAAGTTTCAACTCAATCCTACTTGTATATATATATTCGGTGGTCCAACTCAAGGCTTTCCTGTATCAGTATCATTGTAAAAAAAATAAATGAATAAATAAATAAATAAAACACACTCACACACACATTCGATGGATCAATAGTCATGCCAATATGTAAGTTATGCAGGCGTAAATTGTGTGTGCTGCTATTAATCGATTTTTTTTCTCACAAAATTAAAAAGCATTTTTGAAAACTGGTTCACACTGTTGTTCCTTTGTTTGGAATAAGAATTTACGGGTAATTTCTGCCAAGCTGGGTTATTGCCTTCAACAAACTGGTGCCACACCAAAAGTGCTCATCAGTTGGAAAAGAGTATTGGTGGAGTGGCGTGATATAAGAAAACATGTTCAATATAGCTGCTGGTCCTGTAGTCAGAATCAGAATCATAGAATCTAACCTGACGAATGTGGGCACATGCCACACACACACACACACACACACACACACACACACACACACACACACACGGCAAAGGGAGCCTGTCTCTCACAGCAGAGATAGGTTCCCCACCCCCCACCCCCCACCCCGCGCCCTCATGCCCCCCCCCCCCCCCCTCCTCCCCTTAGGAAGCGGCGAGAGTATCACGATCATCACCACGACGTCAGCAATCGATCGATCAATCAATCACTCCTACACGTTTCATCTCAGTTGTTCCTCCCGCCTCTCCCCTCCCCTCAGCACACACACACACACACACACACACACACACACACACATCCTGACATGCACACACACACACACACACACATTCTGACATGCACACACACACACACACACAAAAAAAACAACATAAAACACACACACACACACGTGCGCGCGCGCGCGCGCACACACACACACACATACACACATAAAACACACACACACACACACATACACACACACACACACGATCATTAATCAGTTGGGTTTTTTTTTTTTCATCAACTTGTATAAAAAAAAATTATTAAAAAAAACAAAAAAACTTTCTCGTACATCTACATGGTCTCTGTTCGATATCAATCATGATTTCCGACTTCTCTCAGTCGCAGGATGCAGAATCAACCCGTCTCTCATCTATCAAATACACTCGCTTTGTAGCCATGTTCACACTTATGTCAAACGGCACTGTACTGTAAAAAAAAAATCTGAACGCTTAGCAATCTGAGTACACGTTACCACATCAAATAGCAAAAAGGTAAAAAAGAAAATAAAAATCTGAACGTAGGTTTTAATTCCATTGTACCACCAGGATGCGTCTGTTGTTGTTTTTTGTTGGGTTTTTTTTTTTTTTTCATTAAACTGAAGTTACATCTTTATATCTCTTCTGCTACTTAATTCTACAAAGAAGGGTTTTATTTTAGAACTGTTGTTGTTGTTGTTGTTGTTGTTGAAACATTTCAAGAAAGAAAAAAGCTTGAATTCACTCAAAACTGAAATACGGTAAACCATGAATCGTTATGAAAGAAAGCAAAATAAGATAAGATAACTGAGATAAGATAAAGTCAACCCAGTGCACACAACGAAAACTGGACTCACACTTACATTCGTCAGTGTTGAACAAGAACAGACTGACTCAGAGGAAAGTAGAGGCCCACACATTCTTGAACTATATATATATAACACTGAAATGCGCAACAGATTCCAATCAAGCTTTTACGGACTGACATGCCGACACACGCAGGCAAACAAGCACACCGTGCGCGCGCTCACGCGCACGCATACATGCACACACACACACACACACACACACACACACACACACACACACGTAGACACGCACGCACACGTATATAGACTGCTCCCTCTCTCTCTCTCTCTCTCTCTCTCACACACACACACACACACACACACACACACACACACACACACAAGACAAATCCACACACTTACCCACACTTCAGAAACACATATAGCACAGGCCAGAAACCTCTTGTCTCCACTGTTCAAAGGCCCCAACACATCCATTCACATTTTGTCCCGGCACTCAAACCGCTATATCTTCCGCTGGTAGGCTTTTATATTACACAAATTCACCGACTTTCTTGTGCGTGCGTGTATACTGTGACACACGCACACAGACACATACACACGCACACACACACACACACACACACACACACACAACACACGCATAAACAAGCAAGCAAGCAAGCAAGCAAGCACGCACACACACACACACACACACACACACACACACACACACACACACACACACACACACACACACACTGCTACAGACCTATGGCTATCCACTTTTTCAAGCAGCCCGTTTGTCCGTTTGTGAGAGCTGGGGTGGGGAGAGTACGTTCTGATAACAGATGAACGCTCTGTGTGTGTGTGTGTGTGTGTGTGTGTGTGTGTGTCTGTGTCCGTGTCTGTGTCTGTGTGTGTGTCTCTGTGTGTGTGTCTGTGTGTGTGTCTGTGTGTAGGGGTGAGTGGGTTTCTATATCAGTGTGGTTGAGTTAGAAGATATGTGCTCTGTGTGTCTGTGTGTGTCTGTGTGTGTGTGCGGGTGGGTGTCTGTGTGTGGCGGGGCGGAAGAGGGTGTGGAATGGGGGTCAGTACGGTGGTGTGCGGGGGAGTGGGTGTGTGTGGGGGAGTGGGGGTGTGTGGGGGGGTGGGGAAGTGGGGGTATGTGGGGAAGTGGGGGTGTGTGGGGAAGTGGGGGTGTGTGGGGGTGTGGGGGGGAGTGGGAAGTGGGTGTGTGGGGGAGTGGGTGTGTGGGGGAGTGGGGTGTGTGGAGGAGTGAGGGGGAGTGGGGTGTGTGGGGGGTGTGTGGGGGAGTGGGGTGTGTGGGGGTGTGAGGGGGAGTGGGGGGTGTGGGGGGGGTGTGGGGGAGTGAGGTGTGTGGGGGTGTGAGGGGGAGTGGGGTGTGTGGGGGGGTGTGGGGGAGTGGGAAGTGGGTGTGTGGGGGAGTGGTGTGTGAGGGTGTGTATGGGGGAGTGGGGTGTGTGGGGGTGTGTGGGGGTGTGTGGGG
>NC_134895.1:8042732-8050232 GCF_041734735.1 Babylonia areolata
GTCAATCAAAATAAAGTCACTCGCCTACAAATCCCTGATACGCCCTATCCTCGAATACACCAGTACAGCATGGGACCCCACCGCCAGGAAAGAGATAGACAAAATAGAAGCGGTCCAACGAAGAGCAGCATGATTTGCCCTCAGTAAACACCAGGGGACAGTCAGTGTCACCGAACTGCTGCAGACACTGGGGTGGGAAACCCTGGAACGGCGTAGGAGGAGAGCCAGTTTGGTCATGCTGTACAAGATCAGCAGGGGCATGACCAAAGTCAAGTGCCCACACCTCCACCAGCAACAACAACAAGGGGCCAGAAGAGCTCACACCAGAACATTTGACAGAATTACCTGTAGAACGGACATCAGGCTGAATGCCTTCTTTCCAAAAACAATCCGTGATTGGAATGCCCTGCCCCAGGAGACTGTTAATGCCTCAACTCTTGTCACCTTCGTTAAGAAGATGGCACTCTGCTGATTCACTGCCACTTGATTTTTTTTTTTTTTTAACTCACTCAGTACGGCCAGTCCTCTCTTCTCCTCTACACAGACCCCTCGGATGTCCAGTGGGTGTCTGAATGACCCAACCTTTAGCTTCCGTCATCAAAATTGTGGTATTCGTTGTCAACATTCACCTCTTCAGTATAAGAGCCTTCCGCTTGCAATATTTTGATGATGGTAATTGGGGTGAAACGCTGTTTACGTCGTCTCTTTCGCCGTTCGTATGGAAAGAGTTAAACCGAACCCCACCACCACAAAATGCCGATAATGGTCAACTGGTTCACCTGGGCATCATCCGAAAGAAGGTGACCATCAAAAAAGGGGGTAGGGGGTGAGGGGTGTGGGAGGGTGTGTGTGTAAAACTGTCCTTTTAAAAATCCACTCATGAATCTGTCATTTGTACGAAGGAACCTGAAAACTAGTACTCAATGCCTTTGTGTGCGTGTGTGTACCCCGGGATTTGGGAATACTTTCTTTTCCATATTTCGATTATCATGAATGGTGATGGCGATGGGAGTAATGAAGATGCTGTTATAGGGGGGAGGGGGGGGGGCCATTGTTAGGTTCGCGACGACTAGACAAGGCTTGTTCTCTCAACTCATATCCCGTGATGTCAAACAGGCTGAGAGATATAGACAGACACCTGTCGCGTTCAGTCAGGAGCTTTGAGTAACACCCCCAAGGACTTTCCCGTGAAGTGGATGACACTCGACTGTGTGGGTCCCCGTCTTCCCGTTTTAAGCCCACAGCACACTGCACTCAGCTCTGGGTAGGAGCCGCTCGACCACGGGCCGAAAACCCCACCTCGGATGAGGATCGAACCCCAGTCCTCCAAGTTGTCTAGACATTGAAGTTTTGAGTGGCAATGTACTGCTTCAAATAGAGCAAAAGGAAAATCAGAAGTCCAACTATCTTGGATAATTTTCTCTGTGTGTGCGTGTGTGTGTGTGTGTGTGTGTTTGTGTGTGTGTGTGTGTATGAGTGTGAGTGTGTGTGTGTGTGTGTGTGTGTGTGTGTGTGTGTGTGTGTGTGTGTGTGTGTGTGTGTACATCCATGAACTACATCGGTAATAACGTACGCAATGTGTGTGTGTGTGTGTGTGTGTGTGTGTGTGTGTGTGTGTGTGCGCGCGCGCGTGTATGTGTGTGTGTGTGTGTGTGTTTGGACATACACTAACCCAAAGAACCGATTATGTTATCAAACGAAACCACGGCACTTTCTTCAGGTCAAAGAAAAACATCGAAACACTGTTTATCTCCTTCACCATCTGCTAGACGTTTCCCCCACGCCGTAACACACACACACACACACACACACACACACACACACACACGCACGCACGCACACGCGCACACACACACACACACACAAGTACGTACGCGACGGGCGCGCGCGCGCGCGCGCGCACGCACACACACACACACATACACACACACACAAACACACACACACAAACACACATACGCGCACGAATACACACACACACGCACACACGCACACACACACACACACACACACCGACCCAGTAAAAATGACACGTAACACACACAGTAAATCAGCCCCTAGTGGAACTCACCGACACCAGGTCTACAGGTCCGATAACAACATCACACCGCTCTGTATCCTCGCCCCCCCCCCCCCCTCCCACCCCTCACCACCACCACCACCCCCCACCCGCCACCCACGTCCCTCACCCCCCCACTCCCCCCTCCCCCCTCCCAGACCTACACTCACCCACACTAACAACTGTGAGACATTGGGTGGTACCCACAACGACATTCACATCAAACGGTCCAGAACACACACACCCTCTTTGATTATATCGCTTCTGTTCCATCCGGTCACCAGTGCTACGTACATACCTGATCCAGGTTGTGTTGAAAGTAAAGTAACGCGGACTAAGATGAATCCACAACGGCCACGACCGCCACTTCACACACAAGTCGTCTTTATCACTCACAACAGGTGGGGGAGGGGGAAATCGGTTAACTTCTAAAAAAAAAAACAGGTCATGCAATGGTCATTTAGGATTACGGTTGTTGGGGGGAGTAGGGAGTTGAGGTCAGCGTGTCCACGTTCTCCAATGGCTGATTACAAATCGTGAATCTAATGTACTTGATCTATCTGTTGTTGACATTTTGTAATCAGACCATTCTGTTGTCTCTTTCATCATCATCATCATCATCATCATCATCCATCATCGTCCAGTTGACGGCCACAATCGTCATGTCGATTAGTCTGCCGCGACTAGACGGTTGCGTTGAGATAGTTATGCTGTCGTATAGAAAAAATGAAGAACTAGACAGATGAGGGGGGCGGGGGGGGGGGAAGACGTTAACATTACACCTACTCTATGTGGGTTTTATCAGCAGACTGCTACTTTTCGCTCTTCACCCACTCAGGGGCTAGCTGATCCCAATCCTCCAGAAGATAGAGCTGGGCCCAAAAATAAAATAAAAAAATCAAAATGTTCTAAAGAGTGGGGGTATTTGGAAGGGGAATGCCTAATCCTACCTACTCTAGCTAACTACTTCTTTTGCGGTTTTCAGTTTTCTTGGGGCACTCTTGACCTGAAGGTGTCAAGGGTGTCGGCTGCCATTGCTGTTTCGGGCAGCGCATTCCAGTCTGCGATGGTTCTAGGCAGAACGGAGGATCCTCTGTATTGGGTCCTACACTGGATGCGGCTCAGCTGCTGTAGGTGTCCTCTTCTCAGTCTGGCAGGGGCAGGGACCAACTTGCTTCTATTCACAATTGCCTCATTGTTGAGTATTTTACGCAGCATAGCTAGCCTAGCGACCTTTCTGCGGTGCTGGAGGAAGGGCCACTAGAGTCTGGCAGACACGTTAGATGTGTTGTGGTACCTGTTGGTCACAAACCGGGCTGCTCTCCTCTGGACTGTCTCAATCTTGTCAATGTCTTTTCTTTTCTTTTTAAACCTAGCAAAGCAGCTGAAAGTATCACAGGGTTCAGTCTTGGAACCAGTTTTATTTACTATGTACACACAGCCTCCCAGCACTGTCATTCGTTAGTCAGGCCACTTGTGTCGCTTTGTAGACGATTTCCACAACTCTACCGTTCCTTCAGACTTTCCAGTTCTTGTGCTTGTAGTTTGAAAAATAAATACTGAGTTTCAGTTTCAGTTTCAGTAGCTCAAGGAGGCGTCACTGCGTTCGGACAAATCCATATACGCTACACCACATCTGCCAAGCAGATGCCTGACCAGCAGCGTAACCCAACGCGCTTAGTCAGGCCTTGAAAAAAAGAAAGAAAAAAAAGGTGAATAAATAATAGATAAGCTTACACAAATAAATAAATAAATAATAACTATAATGTAAAAAAATAAAAAATAAAAAAAAAATACTGAGGATATGGCCGAGTGGTTGTGTGAGAACACGTTGACTGCCATTAGCACCAGTTCAAAGATTAAGCAGGTCACTTCTACACATATGTCCATCTCTGGCCGTGACATAGTATTTTCCCAGTCTGTTATAAACCTCGACTTCTGTTTATATGAGAATATTAATACTCTCTATGGATTCATGTTAAACACTTGAGACGCACTCCATAAACTGGCTGCTTCCTTTCCACTGCTGCTGCCAACAAACTCGCTGTTTCTTTCATCCCATCATCAGGATCACACTGCTTAACTCTCTCCAAGCTCACCTCACCTCACCTCACCTCTCCCGTAGTCTGGGTTCAGACCGTTGGGGCACCGCTGCTGACCTGACCACCACCCCTCTCCACTCTTCACGGTTTTCTGATTTCCTCAGGGCGTCACCGAGCGTCAAGCCTGTCCACCCCCGGATGTTGTCTTCCCATCTCTTCTTCTGCCGTCCTCTCCTTCTGCCTCCTTGTACGGTGCCTTGCAGGAACGTTTTGGCAAGACCAGATGATCGGGAGATGTGTCCATACCACCTAAGTTTGCGTTTTTTCACTATGGACAGAAGGTCTTCGTAGGGTCCAATACTTTGCTTGATTCTGTTCTTCACTTCCGTGTTAGTGATGTGGTCTCTGTAGGAGATGCCAAGTAGTCTACGAAAGCATCTCATCTCGACAGCATCTCCAAGCTGGTGTTTACTTATAATCAATTTAACAACATATTCAGAATCATGCAGCCCGACTTGTGCTCTGTAAACTCACCAGACACGAGAGTGCAACACCACTGCTCAGAACACTTCACTGGCTTCCCGTGAAGGCTGGAATGCAATACAAATTTGTCTGTCTGCTTTCAGTGTCTCTGTTTGAACAATAATTATGTTACCATATCTTTCTGATTTTCATCTGTGCTGTCCTCCTAGGACACTCTGCACTCTTGACCCCTCTCTGTTAACAGTTCATTAGTTCTCCCATGAAACCATCAGTAAAAAAATATATTTCTCTGTCTTTGGCCCCAACTGTCTGGAAATCCCTACCTCTGTGCCTCAAAAACAAACAAACAAAAAAAAAAAAACAAAAAAAAAAAAAAAAACCACCTTCTGTTTCTGAACTTCTAAGAAGAATTTTGAAAGGCACCTTTATGAACTTTGCCTCTCTTGATACGTGTGAGTGTGTGCTTGTTTCAGATTTTTTTTGTGTGTATGGTGTTAAGATGTGTGTGCGTGTGTGTGCATGCGTGCATGCATGTGTGTGTGTGTGTGTGTGTGTGTGTGTGTGTGTGTGTGTGTGTGTGTGTTGTTGTTGTCTTCAGTTTAACGTCTTTCCACTTGAAGTGATATTAGACGAAAAAAAAACCAAAAACAAAAAAAACGTGGGGGTAGGGGCTGTGAGAGGGTGGAGGGTGAATAGGGAGAGACAACGCTAGGAAAAATGGAAACGTTATAAACGCCAACATCAAACAAATATAACATCTATAACAAAGGTCCTATAGGACTATGCAGCAAACCTTCTGCAATAACAAATAACATATTGGAATTGTTAATAACACATTCAAAAGAACTTTTGGTGAAGTCTGGCAAAAAACATTTTAGATTCTGACATTCGAATATTACATGGTTGCTAGGAATATGTTCTCCACATATGCATCTGACATCTTTGCTGAACTTTGTTACAAAAGCGTTCAGTTTTATCCTGTTTGATAATGTATGAATCTGCCTTAATCTTATTGAATTACTGTATGTATTTGACTGATTGATAGTTCCCGGTTGTTGAACAGTAATTACACTATGGTTTAAAGCTTTGCCGTTTTCCTGGTATAATTCTCTGACTTTGTTCCACGATGTTTTTTCTAGTATTCGATAACCCTCTTGTACAGACAGAGGCACATAAAGTTCTATGGTTCCCTGTTCGTTCTTTGCACCTTTTCTTGCAGCCCTGTCAGCCCATTCATTGTAGAGAATACCAAGATGTGAAGGAACCCAGAAAAACGTAATATGTGTTCCTTTCAAGCTTAAAAGATGTAGAATGTGGCTGATTTCTAGTATGATTTTAGATTTGTTCTTACAATTTGGTGAGATGTGTGTGTGTGTGTGTGTGTGTGTGTATGTGTGTGTGAGGGCGGGCATTCATTTTATATATTATGATTTGAGATGTACATTAATTGGGCATTGTGATGTATGTGAACGGTTTTAAGTACTGGGACTTGGTTATAAATATTACGACATAATCTTTTAGCATTGAGATATTAGTGCTAAGTATTGTGATATAATATCTGCAACAAGTAGGTACTGTGAGTATTGCATGTACTATGAGTGTTGTGTTGTGTGTGATGATTGCGTGTGTGTGTCTACATAAGTCATTGTGTTGTGTGTGATGATTGTATGTGTATGAACACAAGTTAGTGCTTGGGTAACTAGTTTGGTTGGATGTCTGTGCTGGGTTAAGAATGTAATTTTTCATTTAAGTGATGAAATGCATGTTTTATACATAAGGTATTTTTACATTTTGTACAGCACTAATGAACATGCCTTACATGGTTGGCGTCACACACACACACACACACACACACACACACACACACACACACACAAAACACACACACACAAACACACACGCAAACACAAACACACACACACACACACACACACACACAAACACACACACACACACACACACACACACACACACCCGTCTAAAAACACTTATAGTGAATACTCGTTAAACTGAAGATAAAACACAAACACACACACATACACATGCACACACATAACCTGAGACCTGTTCACAAACAAAAACAAAGCAGCAAAAAAAAAAATTAATAATAATAATAATAATAATAATAAACAAGCAAACAACAACAACCACACCTCCAAAATCAACCCCCCCCCCCCCCAAACCCCCCCCCCCCCCCCCAAAAAAAAAAACCCACCCTAACCCAAAACGGAACAATTCACACAACAGTTTCATTTATTTTCTTTTTATTATTATTCACATTTCCCTCAATTTCTTTCCACAAACACACACTCACAACACAAAAAAAACAACCCTAAAAAACAACAACAACAACAACAACAACAACAACGCCACAACAACAACAGCAGCAGCACACTCGCTCAGCTGGCTACAGAGGAGGGTAACACCATCTTCACTGTTTCCCTTTCCTCTTCCCCTTCTTCTTCTTCCCCTCCGTCTCCGCCGCCTCCGCCGCGGCCGTCGCAGCAGCAGCAGCAGCGGCAGCCTGCTGTTTTACAGAGAGCGGCACGGCATGGCCCGTGGACTTGATGTGCTCAAACAGCTTGCTGCGGGACGGGAAGGCTTCCTTGCACACCATGCACGTTTGGGAGTCTTTCACCTGGTTCAAACAAACACACAACAACAAAGGCAAGGCCTTCAAGACTCGCTTTGTGGCAAATTAAGTCCCCTAGCATTAATTACAGAGTAATTTCCCTTTTTTTTACCCTCTGCACCAAAAAACGTTTGCAACATAAATAAAACTTCCATGCTTAGCAAAAGAAGTTCTTGTTTGAACAAAAAAAATGATAAATAATGACTGCTCTTGTTGTTGGGTCAGAATATCAGATCAAAGTGCGAAGTTTAGAGAATACAAAAAATATAAATATAACAGTAAAT
>NC_134895.1:8055232-8090232 GCF_041734735.1 Babylonia areolata
ACTGGAATGCATGATGACATTTTACACACAACTCCTTCCAGGTAAGCAAGTGTTTTTTCTGATCTCCCTGGTCAACAAATGTGTAAACACAAGACAGTGCCTGAACTCTCTTCATGTGTATACGCAAGCAGAAGATCAAATATGCATGTTAAAGATTCTGAAATCCATGTCAACATTCTGTGGAGTGTGGGAAACACAGATTCATCGGCAAACTGATGTTGGTGATGTAAAGGAAAGAAGAGAGAAGAGAAGACATCCCTCCCTAAACTGCTGCTCAATCCTTGCTGCATCTTGGCACAGTGACATCAATATCTGATTCATTGTTACCTGGAAAACCCAGCTAGAATTGTGTCAGATGCTCTGAAGTTCCTTTTCCAATATCTCTATCTGGATGTAGAAGACCATTTGTTCTGGGATGATCCAATGTAAAATGTTCAGTATGTAGAAGACCATTTGTTCTGGGATGATCCAATGTAAAATGTTCAGTATGTAGAAGACCATTTGTTCTGGGATGATCCAATGTAAAATGTTCAGTGTGTAGAAGACCATTTGTTCTGGGATGATCCAATGTAAAATGTTCAGTATGTAGAAGACCATTTGTTCTGGGATGATCCAATGTAAAATGTTCAGTATGTGGAAGACCATTTGTTCTGGGATGATCCAATGTAAAATGTTCAGTATGTGGAAGACCATTTGTTCTGGGATGATCCAATGTAAAATGTTCAGTATGTGGAAGACCATTTGTTCTGGGATGATCCAATGTAAAATGTTCAGTATGTGGAAGACCATTTGTTCTGGGATGATCCAATGTAAAATGTTCAGTATGTGGAAGACCATTTGTTCTGGGATGATCCAATGTAAAATGTTCAGTATGTGGAAGACCATTTGTACTGGGACGATCCAATGTGAAATGTTAAATATAATATGGTCATCATTAAAATACTGAGTTTTGTAACAATCTAGTACTAGACCAGTTTGAGTTGAAGCTTTTTTTTTCCTTTTTTAGGGAAAACATTGTAAGTACTCACCTGATTAACAGTATCTGAGCCATTTGCAGCTTTCCGGTCCTTTTTCTTATTTTTCTTGGACTTGGCATTTCTTGAAAAAAAAGAAGAAAAAACTTTTATTTTTTGTTTTTGCTTTTTTTTTTCTTTTTTTTTTCAACAGCAACTGTGGTATTTTGTGTCAAGAGATCAGTCTATGTGCTTGAAACTGGGCAACTAAAGAGCAACAGTTTCTGTGCTTGTTTTAAGTTCAACCCTCTTTGCCTCAATCACATTCCTAAGCGCCCACAGTGCTAGTTCACTGTGGCATATGATGTGCAACACTCTTTGCCTTAATCAGATTCTGAAGTGCCCATACAGTGCTCAGTCACTGTGGCATGTGAAGTTCAACCCTCTTTACCCCAATCACATTCCCACATCTACACACAGTGCTAACTGACTGTGACATGTGAAGTTCAACCCTCTTTACCCCAATCACATTCCCACATCTACACACAGTGCTAACTGACTGTGACATGTGAAGTTCAACCCTCTTTACCACAATCACATTGCCACATCTACACACAGTGCTAACTGACTGTGACATGTGAAGTTCAACCCTCTTTACCCCAATCACATTCCCACATCTACACACAGTGCTAACTGACTGTGACATGTGAAGTTCAACCCTCTTTACCTCAATCACATTCCCACATCTACACACAGTGCTAACTGACTGTGGCATGTGAAGTTCAACCCTCTTTACCTCAATCACATTGCCACATCTACACACAGTTCTAACTGACTGTGACATGTGAAGTTCAACCCTCTTTACCACAATCACATTGCCACATCTACACACAGTGCTAACTGACTGTGACATGTGAAGTTCAACCCTCTTTGCCTCAATCACATTCCCACATCTACACACAGTGCTAACTGACTGTGGCATGTGAAGTTCAACCCTCTTTACCCCAATCACATTCCCACATCTACACACAGTGCTAACTGACTGTGACATGTGAAGTTCAACCCTCTTTGCCTCAATCACATTCCCACATCTACACACAGTGCTAACTGACTGTGGCATGTCAAGTTCAACCCTCTTTACTTCAATCAGATTTCCACATCTACACACAGTGCTAACTGACTGGGCATGTGAAGTTCAACCCTCTTTACCACAATCACATTGCCACATCTACACACAGTGCTAACTGACTGTGACATGTGAAGTTCAACCCTCTTTACCTCAATCACATTGCCACATCTACACACAGTGCTAACTGACTGTGACATGTGAAGTTCAACCCTCTTTACCTCAGTCACATTGCCACATCTACACACAGTGCTAATGTGAAGTTCAACCCTCTTTACCTCAGTCACATTGCCACATCTACACACAGTGCTAATGTGAAGTTCAACCCTCTTTACCTCAATCACATTGCCACATCTACACACAGTGCTAATGTGAAGTTCAACCCTCTTTACCCCAATCACATTCCCACATCTACACACAGTGCTAACTGACTGTGGCATGTGAAGTTCAACCCTCTTTACCTCAATCACATTGCCACATCTACACACAGTGCTAACTGACTGTGACATGTGAAGTTCAAACCTCTTTACCTCAATCACATTGCCACATCTACACACAGTGCTAACTGACTGTGACATGTGAAGTTCAACCCTCTTTACCACAATCACATTGCCACATCTACACACAGTGCTAACTGACTGTGACATGTGAAATTCAACCCTCTTTGCCTCAATCACATTGCCACATCTACACACAGTGCTAACTGACTGAGGCATGTGAAGTTCAACCCTCTTTACCTCAATCACATTGCCACATCTACACACAGTGCTAACTGACTGTGACATGTGAAGTTCAACCCTCTTTGCCTCAATCACATTGCCACATCTACACACAGTGCTAACTGACTGTGACATGTGAAGTTCAACCCTCTTTGACTCAATCACATTGCCACATCTACACACAGTGCTAACTGACTGTGACATGTGAAGTTCAACCCTCTTTACCTCAATCACATTGCCACATCTACACACAGTGCTAACTGACTGTGACATGTGAAGTTCAACCCTCTTTGCCTCAATCACATTGCCACATCTACACACAGTGCTAACTGACTGTGACATGTGAAGTTCAACCCTCTTTACCTCAATCACATTCCCACATCTACACACAGTGCTAACTGACTGTGGCATGTGAAGTTCAACCCTCTTTGCCTCAATCACATTCCCACATCTACACACAGTGCTAACTGACTGTGACATGTGAAGTTCAACCCTCTTTGCCTCAATCACATTCCCACATCTACACACAGTGCTAACTGACTGTGGCATGTGAAGTTCAACCCTCTTTGCCTCAATCACATTCCCACATCTACACACAGTGCTAACTGACTGTGACATGTGAAGTTCAACCCTCTTTGCCTCAATCACATTCCCACATCTACACACAGTGCTAACTGACTGTGACATGTGAAGTTCAAACTTCTTTACCTCAATCACATTCCCACATCTACACACAGTGCTAACTGACTGTGACATGTGAAGTTCAACCCTCTTTACCTCAATCACATTGCCACATCTACACAGTGCTAACTGACTGTGACATGTGAAGTTCAACCCTCTTTGCCTCAATCACATTGCCACATCTACACACAGTGCTAACTGACTGTGACATGTGAAGTTCAACCCTCTTTGCCTCAATCACACTGCCACATCTACACACAGTGCTAACTGACTGTGACATGTGAAGTTCAACCCTCTTTACCTCAATCACATTCCCACATCTACACACAGTGCTAACTGACTGTGACATGTGAAGTTCAACCCTCTTTGCCTCAATCACATTGCCACATCTACACACAGTGCTAACTGACTGTGACATGTGAAGTTCAACCCTCTTTGCCTCAATCACATTGCCACATCTACACACAGTGCTAACTGACTGTGGCATGTGAAGTTCAACCCTCTTTGCCTCAATCACATTGCCACATCTACACACAGTGCTAACTGACTGTGGCATGTGAAGTTCAACCCTCTTTGCCTCAATCACATTGCCACATCTACACACAGTGCTAACTGACTGTGGCATGTGAAGTTCAACCCTCTTTGCCTCAATCACATTGCCACATCTACACACAGTGCTAACTGACTGTGGCATGTGAGGTTCAACCCTCTTTGCCTCAAACACACTGCCACATCTACACACAGTGCTAACTGACTGTGACATGTGAAGTTCAACCCTCTTTGCCTCGATCACATTCCCACATCTACACACAGTGCTAACTGACTGTGACATGTGAAGTTCAACCCTCTTTGCCTCAGTCACATTGCCACATCTACACACAGTGCTAACTGACTGTGACATGTGAAGTTCAACCCTCTTTGCCTCAATCACATTTCCACATCTACACACAGTGCTAACTGACTGTGGCATGTGAAGTTCAACCCTCTTTGCCTCAATCACGTTCCCACATCTACAAACAGTGCTAACTGACTGTGACATGTGAAGTTCAAACCTCTTTACCTCAATCACATTCCCACATCTACACACAGTGCTAACTGACTGTGGCATGTGAAGTTCAACCCTCTTTACCTCAATCACATTCCCACATCTACACACAGTGCTAACTGACTGTGGCATGTGAAGTTCAACCCTCTTTACCCCAATCACATTGCCACATCTACACACAGTGCTAACTGACTGTGACATGTGAAGTTCAACCCTCTTTGCCTCAATCACATTCCCACATCTACACACAGTGCTAACTGACTGTGGCATGTCAAGTTCAACCCTCTTTACTTCAATCAGATTTCCACATCTACACACAGTGCTAACTGACTGGGCATGTGAAGTTCAACCCTCTTTACCACAATCACATTGCCACATCTACACACAGTGCTAACTGACTGTGACATGTGAAGTTCAACCCTCTTTACCTCAATCACATTGCCACATCTACACACAGTGCTAACTGACTGTGACATGTGAAGTTCAACCCTCTTTACCTCAGTCACATTGCCACATCTACACACAGTGCTAATGTGAAGTTCAACCCTCTTTACCTCAGTCACATTGCCACATCTACACACAGTGCTAATGTGAAGTTCAACCCTCTTTACCTCAATCACATTGCCACATCTACACACAGTGCTAATGTGAAGTTCAACCCTCTTTACCCCAATCACATTCCCACATCTACACACAGTGCTAACTGACTGTGGCATGTGAAGTTCAACCCTCTTTACCTCAATCACATTGCCACATCTACACACAGTGCTAACTGACTGTGACATGTGAAGTTCAAACCTCTTTACCTCAATCACATTCCCACATCTACACACAGTGCTAACTGACTGTGGCATGTGAAGTTCAACCCTCTTTACCTCAATCACATTCCCACATCTACACACAGTGCTAACTGACTGTGGCATGTGAAGTTCAACCCTCTTTACCCCAATCACATTCCCACATCTACACACAGTGCTAACTGACTGTGACATGTGAAGTTCAACCCTCTTTGCCTCAATCACATTCCCACATCTACACACAGTGCTAACTGACTGTGGCATGTCAAGTTCAACCCTCTTTACTTCAATCAGATTTCCACATCTACACACAGTGCTAACTGACTGGGCATGTGAAGTTCAACCCTCTTTACCACAATCACATTGCCACATCTACACACAGTGCTAACTGACTGTGACATGTGAAGTTCAACCCTCTTTACCTCAATCACATTGCCACATCTACACACAGTGCTAACTGACTGTGACATGTGAAGTTCAACCCTCTTTACCTCAGTCACATTGCCACATCTACACACAGTGCTAATGTGAAGTTCAACCCTCTTTACCTCAGTCACATTGCCACATCTACACACAGTGCTAATGTGAAGTTCAACCCTCTTTACCTCAATCACATTGCCACATCTACACACAGTGCTAATGTGAAGTTCAACCCTCTTTACCCCAATCACATTCCCACATCTACACACAGTGCTAACTGACTGTGGCATGTGAAGTTCAACCCTCTTTACCTCAATCACATTGCCACATCTACACACAGTGCTAACTGACTGTGACATGTGAAGTTCAAACCTCTTTACCTCAATCACATTGCCACATCTACACACAGTGCTAACTGACTGTGACATGTGAAGTTCAACCCTCTTTACCACAATCACATTGCAACATCTACACACAGTGCTAACTGACTGTGACATGTGAAATTCAACCCTCTTTGCCTCAATCACATTGCCACATCTACACACAGTGCTAACTGACTGAGGCATGTGAAGTTCAACCCTCTTTACCTCAATCACATTGCCACATCTACACACAGTGCTAACTGACTGTGACATGTGAAGTTCAACCCTCTTTGCCTCAATCACATTGCCACATCTACACACAGTGCTAACTGACTGTGACATGTGAAGTTCAACCCTCTTTGACTCAATCACATTGCCACATCTACACACAGTGCTAACTGACTGTGACATGTGAAGTTCAACCCTCTTTACCTCAATCACATTGCCACATCTACACACAGTGCTAACTGACTGTGACATGTGAAGTTCAACCCTCTTTACCTCAATCACATTCCCACATCTACACACAGTGCTAACTGACTGTGGCATGTGAAGTTCAACCCTCTTTGCCTCAACCACATTGCCACATCTACACACAGTGCTAACTGACTGTGACATGTGAAGTTCAACCCTCTTTGCCTCAATCACATTGCCACATCTACACACAGTGCTAACTGACTGTGGCATGTGAAGTTCAACCCTCTTTACCTCAATCACATTCCCACATCTACACACAGTGCTAACTGACTGTGGCATGTGAAGTTCAACCCTCTTTGCCTCAATCACATTCCCACATCTACACACAGTGCTAACTGACTGTGACATGTGAAGTTCAACCCTCTTTGCCTCAATCACATTCCCACATCTACACACAGTGCTAACTGACTGTGGCATGTGAAGTTCAACCCTCTTTGCCTCAATCACATTCCCACATCTACACACAGTGCTAACTGACTGTGGCATGTGAAGTTCAACCCTCTTTGCCTCAATCACATTCCCACATCTACACACAGTGCTAACTGACTGTGGCATGTGAAGTTCAACCCTCTTTGCCTCAATCACATTCCCACATCTACACACAGTGCTAACTGACTGTGACATGTGAAGTTCAACCCTCTTTGCCTCAATCACATTGCCACATCTACACACAGTGCTAACTGACTGTGGCATGTGAAGTTCAACCCTCTTTGCCTCAATCACATTGCCACATCTACACACAGTGCTAACTGACTGTGACATGTGAAGTTCAACCCTCTTTGCCTCAATCACATTGCCACATCTACACACAGTGCTAACTGACTGTGACATGTGAAGTTCAACCCTCTTTGCCTCAATCACATTTCCCACATCTACACACAGTGCTAACTGACTGTGGCATGTGAAGTTCAACCCTCTTTACCTCAATCACATTGCCACATCTACACACAGTTCTAACTGACTGTGACATGTGAAGTTCAACCCTCTTTGCCTCAATCACATTGCCACATCTACACACAGTGCTAACTGACTGTGACATGTGAAGTTCAACCCTCTTTGCCTCAATCACATTGCCACATCTACACACAGTGCTAACTGACTGTGACATGTGAAGTTCAACCCTCTTTACCACAATCACATTGCCACATCTACACACAGTGCTAACTGACTGTGACATGTGAAGTTCAACCCTCTTTACCACAATCACATTGCCACATCTACACACAGTGCTAACTGACTGTGGCATGCGAAGTTCAACCCTCTTTGCCTCAATCACATTGCCACATCTACACACAGTGCTAACTGACTGTGACATGTGAAGTTCAACCCTCTTTACCTCAATCACATTGCCACATCTACACACAGTGCTAACTGACTGTGACATGTGAAGTTTAACCCTCTTTACCTCAATCACATTCCCACATCTACACACAGTGCTAACTGACTGTGGCATGTGAAGTTCAACCCTCTTTACCCCAATCACATTCCCACATCTACACACAGTGCTAACTGACTGTGACATGTGAAGTTCAACCCTCTTTACCCCAATCACATTCCCACATCTACACACAGTGCTAACTGACTGTGACATGTGAAGTTCAACCCTCTTTGCCTCAATCACATTTCCCACATCTACACACAGTGCTAACTGACTGTGGCATGTGAAGTTCAACCCTCTTTGCCTCAATCACATTTCCCACATCTACACACAGTGCTAACTGACTGTGACATGTGAAGTTCAACCCTCTTTGCCTCAATCACATTTCCCAGTGTCCACACACTGCCAGTTCAACGTGGCATGTCAAGTTCAACCCTCTTTGCCCCAGTCAGATTCCCCCCAATCCTCTCTTTGCCCCAGTCAGATTCCCCCCAATCCTCTCTTTGCCCCAGTCAGATTCCCCCAAATCCTCTCTTTGCCCCAGTCAGATTCCCCCCAATCCTCTCTTTGCCCCAGTCAGATTCCCCCAAATCCTCTCTTTGCCCCAGTCAGATTCCCCCAAATCCTCTCTTTGCCCCAGTCAGGTTCCCAAAAATCCTCTCTTTGCCCCAGTCAGATTCCCCAAAATCCTCTCTTTGCCCCAGTCAGGTTCCAAAAAAATCCTCTCTTTGCCCCAGTCAGATTCCCAAGCATCCACACAGTGCCAGCTGATGGTGGCCCACCTCCTGCTGGAGACCTCCTCCTCCTCCTGGTCATGGTCCTTCATGTGGAGGTGGCTGACAGAGGCCGCCAGGTGGTCCACATCCTCTTCATCAGGCTCCTGCAACAAACGACTCTCATGTTCTACGGGCAGAAAGGGGGGAGAGGGATTTGAACTTGGGTGTCTAAGTTGCACGAGAGGTTCTGAGACTAACAAAAACAATATTAATAATGACAATGATAATAATGATAATGATAATAATACTAGCAATGAATACTTATTCACTGCTTTTTTTCAAGTACATTTCAAACTGCTTAACAAGCACTAAAACTCATTAACTATTGATGATGAAATAATAACAAAATAAAAAAATCAATCTACGCCAGCTTCAGACATAACAAAACAACTTGTTCAACTCACTTGAAAAATACATTTTAAAAACTTTGTATTGATACTGAATTTTCTTTATCATATTTAATTACTATTTCTGTTTCCTTATAAACACTCTTCTGTAACAGTTTAGATGCAATGCATTTAAACGGGTTGGTAATTATTTAAGTATTACATATAATCAAGGCAGGTTTAATCTTGAATGATATACAACCTCAGCTTATATGTAGAAGGCTCTGGAATTTATATTCGTCTTTAAGAATTTAGACTATTCAGAATTGAGAATCCAAAACAGGTGATAATAGCTGTAAAATTTAATTACTGGGATATTTTAGTGGGGTTTTGGGGTTGTTTTTTTTCATTTTTCATTTGAAACAAACTGTGGATTGATGTGAAGTGTTTGGTAAAGCACTGTTTGGAGTGAGTGAGTGAGTGATAGCCATCTGTAAGTTTGCTAACTTGGACTTTCGTTGTTTTGCCCACAGGGCATAATTATCATCTTCATGTATGTTCCAAATGTATGCACGCACACACACACACACACACACACACAAACACACACACACACACACACACACACAGAGAAAATGCAATTCAGTCCAGTCCCTTGCCCCTTAACCCTTCACTTTCCACTTCCCTGTTATGCATATCTGTTATATATATATATGTGGGTGTATGTGTGAATGTGTGTCTCCATGTTTCACACTTATTTGCTTATTTATCATCACTGTTGTCTTTTTATTTATTTATTTTATTATTATTATTATTACTCTTTTTTTTCTTTCTTTTTTTAAATTTATGTACGCTTATATTTGACTTCATCAAGCTTTTGCACCTTGTACATATTAGTAGTAGTAGTAGTAGTAGTAGTAGTAGTTCTTTTTTTATGTATTTACCTATTATTTATTCACCCTTTTCTTTTTCTTTCTTTTCTTTTTTTTTTTCTCAAGGCCTGACTGAGCGCGTTGGGTTACGCTGCTGGTCAGGCATCTGCTTGGCAGATGTGGTGTAGCGTATATGGATTTGTCCGAACGCAGTGACGCCTCCTTGAGCTACTGAAAATAACTGAAACTAACTTTCCACTTCCCTACCCCCTTACTGCACCACATTCCCTGGTTTTTTAATAAACGACATTTAAAACAGTCTGAAGCCTGGGCCGATGTGGTAAGAGGGATCCTATCCACTGTCAGGGATCAGGTTCGACATCGGTCATCGGTCATTGACGCATTTAATTTTGAAATGACCTATTGTTTTTCAAGTTGCCAGGTCACATGACTTATTGTTTTTATGACCAGTCGGTCAACCAAAGTAACCATCTCTCTCTCTCTCTCTCTCTCTTTAACGATCGCGATCGCTTTGTCGTCTGCTCCTACAGGAAATGACTATAAACTGGTTTACTAAAATACGGATCCGTGACGAAACGAAATCTGAAACGAATCTTTATCGCTGCCTTTCGCGAGCTTCGGCGAGAAGAATTGGCGTTCCCACTTTTGCATTAACCGGGTGATATTTGACCTATTGATTTTCAAAATGACCTATTGATTTTATGTTCTTCCGGTCATATGACCTATTGTCTATTGAACCCAACCTGATCTCTACACTGTTGACATAAATATCTGTCTCTCTGTCTCTGTGTCTCTCACAGCAGACTGACACTGGTTCTGCCAACACCAAAGTAGATCAATCTCCAGAAACAATGAAGAAACAATGAAGAAACAATTCACAATGTCAAACTGTCACACATACCTCAAGCTGCCTCTGCCTTTTCTTTTTCTTTTGTTTCTTTGATCTGTAAAAATAAAAAATAACAAAATTTTTTTAAAAAGATAACAAAAAAAACACAGCACTGAAACATATCACCATTTGTTGTGCATGCTTGGCCTTAAAAACGACACCCTGAAAATTTTGCCAGGAACAACCCTTTTGTTGCCATGGGTTCTTTTACGTGCCCTAAGTGCATGCTTCAAACGGGACCTCGGTTTATCGTCTCATCCGAATGACTAGCGTCCAGACCACCACTCAAGGTCTAGTGGAGGGAGAGAAAATATCAGCGGCTGAGCCGTGATTCGAACCAGCGCGCTCAGATTCTCTCGCTTCCTAGGCAGACGCGTTACCTCTAGGCCATCACTCCACATGAGAACAAGCCCACCACAATCACTTTTTTTTCTCAAAATACTATATCAGAATACTAAGATGACCATTTCTTTGTTCCTTTTGTTTGTATTTAGATATCAGTCCTTTTGGGCTTCGCGACAATAGATGAAGTTGAATCAAGTCAAGTCAGAGTCAAGTTGTAGAGATACTCCCAGCATAAACGCTTTAGGTAAGCATGCAAAATGTGTAGACATAACAGCAGCCTTTGCATTTATGCTGGAGCATCTCTTACTCTTCTTCTTCTTCTTCTTCTGCATTCACTCGTATGCACACAAGTGGGCTTTTACATGTATGACCATTTTTACCCCGCCATGTAGGCAGCCATACTCCGTTTTCGGGGGTGTGCATGCTGGGTATGTTCTTGTGTCCATAACCCACCGAATGCTGACATGGATTACAGGATCTTTAACGTGCGTATTTGATCTTCTGCTTGCATATACACACGAAGGGGGTTCAGGCACTAGCAGGTCTGCACATATGTTGACCTGGGAGATCGTAAAAATCTCCACCCTTTACCCACCAGGCGCCGTCACCGTGATTCGAACCCGGGACCCTCAGACTGACAGTCCAACGCTTTAACCACTCGGCTATTGCGCCCGTCGAGCATCTCTTACAACTTGACCCTTATTTCTGAGTTCAGTGTTTTTTTGTGCACACACACTGAAGTATGCCCCTCACGTACACTCGACTCACTTTGCTCGACTGACGTATTCCTCCTCTTCCTCAGCTTCCTCCTCCTCTGCTTCTTGCCCCTCCGTCTTCACACTGTCGCCTTCCGCTTCCGTCTGCTTTCCCTGTGAGCCACCCCCACCCCCGTCCTCCGCGGCCATCGCTTCTTCCCCTTCCTGTAACCGTGGGAAAGGGAGGGTGAGTGGGGTGGGGTGGGGTGGGGATAACGTAATCATCATCACAGGATCTGCATCAGCCAGCTTAAAACTCCAAAAAAACAGGTACTGGATGTTCAAACAAGCATTGCTGGTCACATAGAAAATCTAGCACGCTACTCCCCCACCCCCCCATCCCCCTCACCCCCTGCCCCCCCCCCCTCTGCGTCATCTCCCCCCACCCCACCACCCAAAAAATTCAAAATAAACTTGTGTTCTGAGATGACAGAGTGAGGAGTTGGGGGGGTGTGGGGGGGGGCAGGGGAGGGGAGCTTGAGGTGGGAATGGTTATGATACAGCAAATCCAAAAATTACAATAAAAACAAAATTCCAGTCAAAACGACAAAATATAACAAAACAAACAACAAAAACTGAAGGTAACACACTTACGCGAGTTTCCAAAGTGGCTATTTTTTTCTTCACACCACTGCCAACATCAAGAACATCTTTTAAACATTATGAAAACTACATACAAATGAAAAATAATAATAATAAAGATTTTTTTTTTTTTTTTTAATCTAAAAAAAACAAGTCAAGCCATGCTGACCTGTTCTTCCATCATCTCTTCGTCCATCTCCAGCTCGGCTCTCAAGATGGCCACCATCTCCTTGTGCTTCTTGGACCTCTCGTGGTTGGACATGCTGTCAACACATACACGGCCTGTCTTCTTCACACAACACACTACACATGTCGTTTCTTCTTCAACCAACACACTACACATGTCCTGCCTTCTTCAAACAACACACCACACCACACACATCCTTTCTTCTTCACACAACACACTACACATGTCGTTTCTTCTTCAACCAACACACTACACATGTCCTGCCTTCTTCAAACAACACACCACACCACACACATCCTTTCTTCTTCACACAACACACTACACATGTCCTTTCTTCTTCTGCCAACTCACAACACATGTCCTTTCTTCTTCCGCCAACTCACAACACATGCCATTTCTTCTTCTTCACAGAACACATTACACATGTCCTTTCTTCTTCACACAACACACTACACATGTCATGTCTTCTTCAACTAAAACACTACACACATGCTTTCTTTTTCACACAAACACACTACATGTCCTTTCTTCTTCACACAACACACTACACATGTCCTTTCTTCTTTGCACTACACACTACACATGTCCTTTCTTCTTCACACAACACACTACACATGTCCTTTCTTCTTCACACAACACACTACATGTCTTTTCTTCTTTGCACTACACACTACACATGTCCTTTCTTCTTTGCACTACACATGTCCTTTCTTCTTTGCACTACACACTACACATGTCCTTTCTTCTTCACACAACACACTACACATGCCCTTTCTTCTCCACACAACACACTTCACATGTCCTTTCTTCTTCACACAACACACATCATTTGTTTTTCACACAAATACACTACTTGTCCTTCCTCCTTTACACAATACACTATAAATGTTCTTCCTTCTTCACACAACACACATCCTTTCTTTTCCACATAAACACGCTACATGTACTTTCTTCTTTACACAATACATTACACATGTTCTTTCTTCTTCGGCACAACACAAACATATGCCCTTTCCTCTTCAAATAAAATACTAAACGTGTCCTGTCTCCTTCACGCAAGGCACTAAGCCACAGTCTTCATACTGGCTCACTCACAGGATCCCTTACAAAAACATTCTAACTCTCAAAATATCAGGTGATTTTGACAATGAGACCACTGAACTACTTTTTTTATATTATAATTACTTTTTTATATTATAAATATAATCATTATTCATTTATTTATTTATTTATTTATTTATGCTTATATTTGACTTCATCACGTTTTTGCGCTTTATACATATTATTAGTAGTGGTAGTAGTTATTTTTTTTATGTATTTATCTATTTTTTATTCACCCTTGTTTTTTCTTCTTCTTTTTTTCTGAAGGCCTGACTAAGCGCATTGGGTTACGCTGCTGGTCAGGCATCTGCTTGGCAGATGTGGTGTAGCGTACATGGATTTGTCAGAACGCAGTGACGCCTCCTTGAGCTACTGAAACTGAAACTGAAACTGAACTACTGTTCAACAGTGCCACATTTTTTCAAAACTTCCCACTAACATGCTGAGAGCGGAGACCAACATACGTACGCCTTTTCACTTTTGAAGGCCTTGTTGCAGGCAGGACAGAACAGACCGTCGTACAGATCCTCTTCTTCGGGCTGCGGCTCGGGGACTGGAACACGCACAGGTGTAAACGCACACACATGTTATAGAATAGAACAGAATATGTCTTTAGTACCGAGGCGTACCGGGGTCACAAGGAATACTTGGGAAGGGGTGGGGGTGGGGGCCTGGGGGGGTGGGGGGGGTTAGTACATAAGAAGATACGACCATAAATCGAAAATCATACACAAACACAGATACAGTACAAATTAGGATACATACAGGTGCATATCAATATGAAAAAAAAACTTGTGCATACTCACACATGCATGCACTGCACACACACACACTCTCTCTCTCTCTCTCTCTCTCTCACACACACACACACACACACACACACACACACACACACACACACACACATTTGAACAGAAGCCGCATATTACATATGGATGGGGCTGATGACTAGATCTTCAGGTAGATGGTTGTTGATTGCACAATTCTATTTATCATACTGGATTTGTTCAACTTCAATAGACAGGGCACTGACTGCTACGGGGGAAAAGCTATTGGCCAAATGATGATGTACTGATAATAGCACCCTCAATGAAAAAATCTTCAATAAAAGCTTAGAAAGAAAGAAAAAAAGAATTGATGAACATAACAAACACAAATGCACAGAAGAAGACAGACACTGACACAGACAGACACACAGACACACAGACACAGACACACACACACACACGATGGACACACACGCACATACACACACACACACTCTCACTCTCTCTCTCTCTCTCTCTCTCTCTCTCTCACACACACACACACACACACACACACACACACACACACACAAACACACACACTCACTCACTCACTCTCACACAGACACAACCACACACAGTTCAGACACAGACAGACAGACAGACAGACACACAGAACACACAAATGTATACAGAACTAACAACAGGAATATAATGAAAAGAAATATATAATGAAAGGAAATATATACAGAACTAACAACAGGAATATAATGAAAGTAAATATATAATGAAAGGAAATATATACAGAACTAACAACAGGAATATAATGAAAGTAAATATATAATGAAAGGAAATATATACAGAACTAACAACAGGAATATAATGAAAGTAAATATATAATGAAAGGAAATATATACAGAACTAACAACAGGAATATAATGAAAGTAAATATATAATTCACCGAAAGGAAATATATACAGAACTAACAACAGGAATATAATGAAAGGAAATATATACAGAACTAACAACAGGAAAATATATACAGAACTAACAACAGGAATATAATGAAAAGAAATATATACATAACTAACAACAGGAATTCAGTGAAAGGGAGTATAGACAGAACTAACAACAGGAATTTAGTGAAAGGAAATATATACAGAACTAACAACAGGAATATAATGAAAGGAAATATATACAGAACTAACAACAGAAATTCACCGAAAGGAAATATATACAGAACTAACAACAGGAATTCACCGAAAGGAAATATATACAGAACTAACAACAGGAATTCACAGAAAGGAAATATATACGGAACTAACAACAGGAATTCAGTGAAAGGAAACATGTAGACAAACACATACATACAGACAAACACATGCACCCACGCACACATACACGCTCACAGTCACACACACATACAAAAGATGCATGCACAGAAACGAACACTGAACAAAACAAAGTAATATCTAAGTTTGCAATCAAGACTGTCATTTTCCAGATTAAATTGAGAAAATAAAAATCTTCAGTTTAACATCTTTTCACTAAGAGTACCGTAAAGTTTGGTCTATAAGCCGCGACTTTTTACCCCAGCTTCAACCTCTGCGGCTTATACAATGATGCGGCTTATTTGAGGATTTTAACGATCCCGGGAGTGTCACGTTCTCGTCTATTCTTAGCTGCCCTTCAACTCACCAAAATCATGATTTCTGTCCATGAATTTTTGGATGAGCTTCAGGATAGTGTGCTAACTGTTCACGTTTTATAAATCAAATCCGCACACATTAAAGCCTTCAGATCAGCATTCAGTTCTACTCTGCTCAAGCGTACACCCTCATCATGCCGAAAACGCGACGTTATACCTATGATGCAGCCTTCAAATTGAAGGCGATCGACCTAGCAGACGACAGTGCAAGCAACGAACCAGCAACGACCTCCACCTTCATGTTCATGAAGTGAAAGCGAGGCTGAAGTCAGTGACAAGATGGCGGAGGAAGCTGTGCCAGTTCTCTTCAACTTGGACACTGAAGATGAAGATTTTAGTGGATTCAGTGAGCAGGATGACGTTGAATAAATGTGACTATCCCTAAATTATGGATCTTATTTTCATTGGGTTTTTGTTTTGTTTTGTTTTGTTTTGGTTTGTTTTGTTGTTTTTTTGTGGCACTAGCAGTATTTTCGCTTGCTTTTCTTTTTGTTGTTCCCGCTTGTGTTTATTTCATAACCTACAGTATTGACAGCTTTTCTGTAGTATCAGTATGTGTTCCGGTACCAGTAATAAGTGCCGCTTATAAGCCAGTGCGGCTTACGTATGTATAAAGTTCAATTTTTTCCAAAATTTAGTGGGTGCGACTTATATATCAGTGCGCTCAATAGACCGAACTTTACGGTAATTCAATATTCATAGAGGTTGTTTTTTTTTCATTCTCCTTTCATGGTCTGCAATTCCCATGTTCACTCATATCTAAAAGTGCACTTCAATGTTTTTCTTCCAGCCATTCAGGCAGCCATGCTCCGTTTTTCCATGGGTGTGCATGCTGAGCGGGTGTTTCCACAACCTACCAAGTATGTTTGTGTTTGCACAACCTACCGAGTATGTTTGTGTATCCACAACCTACCAAGTATGTTTGTGTTTGCACAACCTACCAAACACAGACGCAGTTTATGGGATCTTTAAGGTGTGCACTTTATGCTCTGCATATGTGTTCACACACACAAAGGTGGTTCAGCGACTGGCAAGTCTGTGCATGTATCATCCACCTGGAAGATTGGAAAAATCCCCACACTTGATTAACCGCAATGCTGGGAGATTGGCAAAATCCCCACACTTGATTAACCAGAATGCTGGGAGATTGGCAAAATCCCCACACCTGATTAACCAAAATGCTGGGAGATTGGCAAAATCCCCACACTTGATTAACCAAAATGCTGGGAGACTGGCAAAATCCCCACACTTGATTAACCAAAATGCTGGGAGACTGGCAAAATCCCCACACTTGATTAACCAGAATACTGGGAGACTGGCAAAATCCCCACACTTGATTAACCAAAATGCTGCGAGATTAGCAAAATCCCCACACTTGATTAACCAAAATGCTGCGAGATTGGCAAAATCCCCACACTTGATTAACCAAAATGTTGGGAGATTGGCAAAATCCCCACACTTGATTAACCAAAATGCTGGGAGATTGGCAAAATCCCCACACTTGATTAACCAGAATGATGCAACTGGTTTTCAAACCCAGCATCCAAGGATTGAACATCCCGAGCTCTAATCACTTAGCTGCCGTGTCCCTCATTCACAGTAATTACAGAATGACTGTTTTTCTCTGAAGAATGACTATTTCTCTCCGACACGGTCCGCACGCCACACTCACCGCTGTCGTTTGCAGCGCCCTCTTCAGCCTGAGCACCCCCTTCTCTCCCATCGCTGCCACCATCATCATCGTCATCGTCGTCGTCGTCACTGTGGTCACCAAACTGTCTGGCCAGCTCCGCCTCCAGCTTCTGGATATCGTCCTCCAGGCCGGACATGGCCGACCACCCAGTCTCCTTGTAGTTCTCTCGACGTCTGTCCGTGTACACACACACACACACACATATATAGCTTTTCTTTTTTCTCTTTTTCTCCTCAAGGCCTGACTAAGCGCGCTGGGTTAAGCTGCTAGTCAGGCATCTGCTTAGCAGATGTGGTGTAGCGTATGTGGATTTGTCTGAACGCAGCGATGCCTCCTAGAGTAACTGAATTGAACTGAACATATAAACGCAAATACACAAACACACACACACACACAGAGGAAAAGAAAAAAGACATACAGACATGAGCACAAATACATGGACATATATAAAAAAACATATGAACACACACACACACACACACACACACACACACACACACAGAAAAAGAAAAAATGACATACACATACAAACACAAATACAATGGACATATAAAAGCGCACACAAACATGCACATACGTATATATACACACATGCACACAACACACGCATACACACACACACACAGAGAAAAAGAAAAAAAGACATACACACACAAACAAAAAAGCATGCACATAAGAAACACACACACACACACACACACACACATAGACACACACACACACACACACACACACACACACACACACACACACCACAGAAAAAGACAAACACAAAAACACAAATTCATGGACATATAAGAACACACACACACACACACACACACACACACACACACAAAGTGTTCATCAAATTAATACCCTACAATGATTTTCTTATCAAGAAATACCAGCTTGGTATCTTGCATAAAAATGTGTCATAAGGAAATAAATAAAATCAATATTTTTTACAAACGAATTCAACTGTTTTTCTTTTGCCAACTTGGTCACAAAAGACTTTTAACTAAGCAAATAAAACTCAACCAAAACTGTATGTGAAGATGACAGAACGGAACTACTTTTGATTCTCCTCGACAGATTGTCAAGCAAAAATAAAACAATACTAAATGATGTAAAACTTATATCTATATCTAAAAAAAACTTGTAATAATCACTATCGTCTTCCAGGTATCACAGCAGTTCAAAGTCAAAAGTATTGTATGTCTTCTTTTTTTTTTTTTTTGTCACAACAGATTTCTTTGTATGAAATTCGGGCTGCACATCGCTACACTACAGAGCCACCCATTGTTTTTGTATTTTTTCCTGCGTGCAGTTTTATTTGTTTTTCTTACCAAAGTGGATTTTTCTACAGAATTTTGCCAGGAACACACCCTTTTGTTGCCGTGGGTTATTTTACATGCACTAAGTGCATGCTACACACGGGACCTCGGTTTATCATCTCATCCAAATGACTGGTGTCCAGACCACCACTCAAGGTCTAGTGGAGGGGGGAGAAAATATCAGCGGCTGAGCCGTGATTCGAACCAGCGTGCTCAGATTCTCTCGCTTCCTAGGTGGACGCGTTACCTTTAGGCCATCACTCTAGTCACGTTAACTGGAGAAAGGCTGACACATTCCGAGTTGCTGTCTCTTACTTGTGTCTCTCCTGAAGTTCCTTTTCCCTTTTCTCTTTCGTCTTCTTCTCTATCTCAGCTGCCCTCTGCTCCAGCTTCCTCTGCATGACAAAAAAAAAGACACACACAACATAAAACAACCATGTTCAACACAATCACATCAAAATCGCAACTTGATTTCTGCCATGCCCCGAAAACGGAGTATAGCTGCCTACATGGCGGGGTAAAAACGGTCACACATGTAAAATCCCACTCATGTACATACGAGTGAATGTGGGAGCTGCAGTCCATGAACGAAGAAGAAGATTTCCACGAACATCAGTCTATTAACATCAGTCCTACCTTAACAGTAAGTTGATGTCAAAATACAGACTGGTTGTGCATGTCTGGACGAAGATGATTACCGCTGCACTCCTTCAAAATGCTCCATTTGCTTTAACTTGTTAATTAAGCAATAAATCAACACCAGAACTGCCTCAATACCAGGAGCAAACTGGATAGGATCAATGGGACAAAAATTACAGTTTTAGGGGTAACTGCATTATCAACGGTCCAGCCGGTCACTTGAATAGGTTTACTTCCTTGCAAATGGTGATTACCTCGATGCATGTTCGAAGCAATATCTCATCAAGTTTTGGCTCAATTTCAATGCTTTTTTTATTTTTATTGCATTTTGTAAAGCTAAAAGTTGTTGAGTGTGTCAACAGGGCTGCCAGCACATACAGTACAGAAGAAGTAGTAAGAACTGTGTTTATTTTCTGCAAATGTTAACAATAGCAACTACGGAAATGTGATTGAAAACGAAAATAATGTTGTCACTGATCAGCTGAAGTGATTCTGGTTCTCCTGATGATGACTAAATACAACAAGGTACATTGACATGAAGGGGGCAGGGTCATATCAGAAGTCTGTATAGAAAACACCCAGTATTTTAGCTTGAAACCTTCGTTTTGGGGTTTTCCTTTACCATGAAACCCTCCAGATGAAAGCTTCAAGCCGAAATACTGTTTACAGTCAGCTTTTTGTGTTGCAATATTGTGTGATAGTGTTTGTAAGTGTGTGGGTGTGAAGGTGTGTGTGTGTGTGGGGGGGGGGGGTGGGGGGGGGGGTGTATGTGAGTATTTACGTAAAGTGTTTCCTTAAAATGACATGACAGTGGAGGAAAACAACATAACTGCACTTGGCTGTTGTATTCTAATACATTTGCAAATATTCTAGCACCATTCCACCCATAAAATAAACAGACTTAAATTTTCTTCCTTTTTTTTTCCAAACTGTTTTGTGATTTTGTTTATTTAATATCAGTTATCTTCCCCTAACTGGGAGTTACCTCATCCTGTCCACATTCAACATATGACAATCATAATTATTCTCCATTCAATATCCTTTAACAAAACATAAACTTTTTCATACAATAGTTTAATTTTTGTGGATTTTTTTTTTTTTTTAAAGGTTGGTGATTAAAAAATTACAAATTGTTCCAGAAGTCAATGGGTTAAGGATATGGTCCAAATTCATCCACATTTCACCAGTTCCTCCTTCCCATTCCTTCTCTTCCCAATCCAGTTCTCATCCAGTTTCCATTCGGAAATATCTGTCCACCGATGTAACATCTAGACTTGTTTCTCTCATTCTCTCTCGCCTTGACTACTGTAACTCCCTATTGTCTGGTTTGCCTGCTTCATCCATTCAGTCCCTTCAGCACATACAAAACTCTGCTGCCCGACTCGTCCTCAGAAAGAAAAGATCTGAGCACATCACTCCTTATTTTGCAACATCTCCATTGGCTCCCTGTCTCACACAGAATAAAGTATAAGATCAGCACTCTATGTTATAGATGTATTCACAGATCTGCCTCTTCCTGTCTTTCTGGCTGCTTTCACCTCTACACTCCATCTTGCTCTCTACGATCGGCTTCGGATCCACTCTGTTTATGTATACACAGTTTCAAACACTCAACTGTTGGACGCCGTTCTTTCTCTGTCTCTGGACCTTGCATTTGGAATGAACTTCCTCTTTCGCTTCGTCAGGGTCCGCACTCTTTCAAGTCTGGCCTTAAAACCCACTTCTTCACAAGATAGCCTCCCTCCCCTACCCCTTCCTTGTCTTCAGTTTCTTCAGTTTTAGAGTTATGCATGCGTGTGAATGACTGGTGTGAAAGCGCTTAGATTTGTCTCGGCACAAGATTCAGTGCTATATAATTACCATCATTATTATATTAAGTCTTTTATTACCTTGTTTTCTTGGACTCGTTTGTCCCTCTTCCTGACAAAGGCCACCAGTGCCTGCACAGCAAAAAGTCCAGAGGAAAAACACATCTTTTTCAACACGCCTATCTACAGACCTTCCATACCTTTTCAGTTATAATATAAGCCATGCAAACTTTCTCTCTCTTTCGGTGTGTGTGTGTGTGTGTGTGTGTGTGTGTGTGTGTGTGTGTGTGATTTTGTAATGTAATACACATAGTCTCTGAATCTGTTTTATATTATTGTGTGCTGTATCATCATTTTTAATCTTCTTCCTTTTGTGAGTTATTGCGTGTGTGTGTGTGTGTGTGTGTGTGTGTCTGTGTCTGTCTGTGTGTGTCTGTGTGTGTGTTTAATGTTTATTATAAAGCACTTCAATCTCTCTTTAAGGGAGGAAAACGCTAGCAAATGTCCATTATTATCATTATTATTATTATTAAAAAAAACTGTGACCAACAAAAGTCAAGGGGAAATAACTGTGACCAAAAGCGATACAGGAAGAAATCTGACGAACAAATCTCACCAGTTCCTTCACATGTAAAGTCGGCTGATCAAGCAGCGACAATCAGAGCGTAACGTGGGAGTTTATGGCTGTGAGTTGGCGTAGGTTTTGAAATGCGTACAGACGCACACACGGCATGTATATGGATGTTTGGACCCTGTTGTTACAACGTAGACGGGGGTGGAATGAAAGAGCATGGCATTTGAGGCAGTTACCCGCTGAAAGTGTCAAGAAGGAGTCAGACAATTTGAAGGATTTGTTGCTGTGTTGTTGTTTTTTCAAGAATGATTGATACATGCCATCAAATAGTTGATTAAAAAATATTTACCTATTCATTTATTTACAACTCATGTCTTACACACATCACAAAACACCAGCCCAGTCTACAAGCGAGGATTTTTTTTTCTTACATTAAAAAAACAACAACAAAAACATTGTATTCTTAAAATTTGATGATTTGCAGGATGTTCATTTATACTTAACTAAAAACATTTAGTTCTGTGAATGCTGAGATCACAGTGTTCTTGTGATTTGTAAAAATACAAAGAAAGTAGAAATACAACTGTGTGTACAAGGGTTTAAGAAAAAGGAAAACAAAAAAAACTGCCCTTAAACACACACACACACACAAACACACACACACACACACATTACACAAACACACACACACAAACACAAACACACACACTGAAAACTGACCCTTATTTCTTCGTTCCTTTCTTTCTTGGCGGCGTCTCGTTTCTTCTTGTTCTCCGCCTCCATGAGTCTGCGAGTGCGGCGGTCTGGAGCTTCACGAGTGTCATACTCCTCCATCCACACGTAAGACTTGGCCGTGCAGAACGCATGCCAGAAATCGTAGAATGGCTTCACCACCTGAATCACCACACCCATCGATCAGTGAAACATGTAATAATCATCTTCATCATCATAACGTTGATTAGAAGAAGAAGGCAGGGCTTTCTTTTTTTCCTTTTTCCTTTTTTTTTCTGCTGCACCATCATTTGCATCATTTCAGTGGCATTCCTCCAACGCCACTCATACAGTCCCCCCACATACACAGCCAACACCCAGGCCATTCCATCATAGTCACAGTGTTGGCAGTCTGCAGGGAACCATCTATGTATGGTCACCAGGAGGCCACACACCAGAAGAGACCCTGCACTGCTGCTGAATCACTTTAGTGAGGGAGGATTTTTCTTTGTTTGTATGCTTGTTTGTGTGTTTGTTTTTTGCTGGTTTTTTTTTTGTTAAAACATTCACAATAGTATAGGTATATTTCATATATCAAGAAGTGTGAAGTTGCACAGCTAAAATATAGTTTGTTGCTCCACCACGGGTGTTCAGTGCTGGCACTTTAGTTGGCCCTGCGAAAGTTCGTGAACCCAGGAAGTAGGGCATGGATATAAATAAACGCGGCTGACAAACAGGCCGCGCCAGCGGCACTCGCTGTACGCTTGTTCGGCGGTAAATCTGCTTTGTTTCTTTCGCGCATCATCTCCTCGGATGGATCGGAAATAACGACTAAAGAAGTGGTTTTCCAAATAGAACACAAAATAAGCTTTCCATTGACTCCAAACACAATATGTTTTCTTACATAGCGGTTGTTGCGGCAACGGCTGAAACATAAATGAAGAAAGAGAAGAGAAGGATAAGTAGAAACATGATCGCAAAAATCGTTAAGTTTAAATCCCTCTCAAAGAAAACAGGCGTTTAGCACAATAATATCGTAAATACACACAGAACATATAGCATGCCTGCATGCAGATTAGCTTACCTTTTGAGTTGTGCGATTTTTCTTGGCAGCACAACAAACGTTTAAATGAACACACTGTAGCATGGTGAGTGCGAGCAGCAGGGGGATGGAGAGCGGGGTGAGTGTCTGTCGGCTTATGGCACTGCTGTACCCTTCATTCCACGAGAAAGACGAAGATTTTTAAGGTAGTAAAAAACAAAAGAAAAAAAAAAGAAACGATGATGTTGATAAAATAATGAAATTGTGTAAATCAAATCAAACTGCACTCCAATAATACAACCAGGAATAGCAATAATTCAACTTTCTGTAATCGCTGCAGGAAATGTGTGGATGCTGTGAAAAGGTGGGAAAAGTGGGGCGGGGGCTGCGGGGCCGAGTGAAACAAAGAAGGCAGTGTCCCGGTTTGGCGCGCGGGGCCAGAAATACCGCGGCGAATGTGCCGGTCAGTGCAGAGTGCGGTGGGAAAGTCTGGCATTAAAAAATTTTTCACCCAAGACGCTAGACGCTGCTCGGCCAACTAAAGAGCCGGATTTTGTGCTCGGCTGAGCAGCCGTGCCACCAGCTAAAAATTGTAATCTGTACTTCCTATAATTTCAAAAGCGCTTTCAATGGGAAAGTCACTTTCCTTTCAGCATAAAAAAAAAATGGTCTGCAAACTTCTGACAAAATGAGAAAAAATGTAGCCTGTAGAATTTTTTTTTTTTTTTTTTTTTTTTGTAATTTATACCAATTTTCACTGAAAATTCCCTTGGAAAGGCCCTACGGCTGAAGTTATATTCCCCTCACAGTGAATGCATTAATACAAATAATGATATACATTCTCTGTCGACCTATACTGTTATCTGGTATCATAAAGCCACAGACCAGAAGAGACCTTGCACTGCTGAACAAAACCAGACACCTCTAATAACCTAGTAATGTAACATACATTTGCCGTACCTGTTTCAATATGACAGACCCACAGCTTAGCTAAGGATCTCAGTCAAACTGCCACAGAGATTTTTTACAAAATATATCCAGTTTATTTACTGACAGACTGTAGTTTTGTTGTATTCACTGTATTCAGCAAATAACTCTTGTGCGTTCCTACATGCGAACATAACTGAATCTAATATCCACAGATTCCTTTCAATTTGATAAACCTTCCTAGCAAAATGAATGAATCAACGTAGTATTATAAACCAACCACAGCAATCATAGCAACACAACCCATTCTATCGACGTTCATTATTAGGTCTTCTTCTTCTTCTGCGTTCACTCGTATGCACACGAGTGGGCTTTTACGTGTATGACCGTTTTTACCCTGCCATGTAGGCAGCCATACTCCGTTTTCAGGGGTGTGCATGCTGGGTATGTTCTTGTGTCCATAACCCACCGAACGCTGACATGGATTACAGGATCTTTAACGTGCCTATTTGATCTTCTGCTTGCATATACACACGAAGGGGGTTCAAGCACTAGCAGGTCTGCACATATGTTGACCTGGGAGATCGTAAAAATCTCCACCCTTTACCCACCAGGCGCCGTCACCGTGATTCGAACCCGGGACCCTCAGATTGACAGTCCAACGTTTTAACCACTCGGCTACTGCGCCCATCACAGCATTAGGTCACTCCACCACAGGTCAGCCCAAACACAGACATACTGCTTGCTCTCCCTTACCTCATCGTAATCGCTCTTGGAGTCACCAAATTCGGGAAAGCTGTTGTCGCTGTCCTTGTCATCCATGAACTCGTAGTCTTCTGCTGACACAGTCTTGAACACTTCTCTGTACACTGTGTAAAACCCCTGCAATACAACAAGAACAAGCATTTACACATGCACCACATGAGAAAAGATATATATATATATATATATATATATATATATATATATACACCTTTAGCCTAACAATGTTTACTGCTACCTATCAGCTTTCGCACAAGTAAATAATATGTACAATAATAATAATAATAATAATTGATAGATAAATAAATAAATAAATTATGAATAAATCTCCACCGAAAGGAAATGTAAATCTTGTTCAGTATCTGACAATGCAGGCCCTTTATTTCTTCCTGTACATCATTGATATCATTTTTGTTTGAGTTGTAACATCATCACCATTACTTTTTTTTTTTTTTTTTTTTTTGACTCACTTGTGTAAACAAAGTGAGTCTTATGTTTTAACCCGGTGTTTGGTTGTCTGTGTGTGTGTGTGTGTGTGTGTGTGTGTGTCCGTGGTAAACTTTAACATTGACATTTTCTCTGCAAATACTTTGTCAGTTGACACCAAATTAGGCATAAAAATAGGAAAAATTCAGTTCTTTCCAGTCATCTTGTTTAAAACAATACTGCACCTCTGGGATGGGCACAAAAAATAATAAATAAAGCCTAATTATATGCAAACTGCATTTACTGTTATATTCATATTTTTTGTATTCTCTAAACTTGGCACTTTGATCTGATATTCTGACCCAACAACAAGAGCAGTCATTATTATCATTTTTTGTTCAAACAGGAACTTCTTTTGTTAAGCATGGAAGTTTTATTTATTTTGCTAACGTTTTGGTGCAGATAGCAAAGAAGGGAAATTACTCTGTAATTAATGCTAGGGGACTTAATTTGCTTTAAAATGATCTTTCTCATCTTAAACATTACATTCTGAAATTATACTCAATACATAAAAAGCTTGGATTTTTTTTTAACTGTATCACAAGTGAGTCTTGAAGGCCTTGCCTCTCTTGTTTAAGTATTTTCCCCATAATCCTAAAAAAATAAATAAATAAATAAAATAAAAATAAAAAATAAATTAAAACCCAGAAGCTTTCCTTCTTAAAGGTATGCAAAACATTGTCATCAGCATAGTTAACAACATGGTCATTATCATCGTTAGAAAAGTCACGCTCCTGTTTTGCTTACCTTTTCATCATCTCCAAAACCAGAGTAACAGGAAGAGGTGAAGTACTGGAACAGATTCAGGCTGTTATCTTCATACTTGTCTCCCTTCCCTTGACCTGCAACACATAAAATCACACACACACACACACACACACACACACACACACACGCACGCACACACACACACACACACACACACACACACACACACACACACACACACGCACACATGCACACACATACCTATAGACATATACATGATAATGTTCAGCAGGTTATCGCACTTAATTCCCCACCACAAAGACACTAATAACTTACTGTCATTTTAGATTTATTGCCTTCATGTTGACTCTGATATTTAGGATTGGGAAAGAAAAAAAAAGGAAGAAAAAAATATTTACAAAAACAAACAAAAAACAACAACAAACAAACAAACAGAAAACATGCCCACTTTATGTCTGACAGGAATGCTGTATCTGATTTTTTAATAACATAAAACAACTTTTTTAAGATGTACTGATGGTAAATAGGTTTGACCATTTAATTAGATAATATTTATACGCTAAAGCTTTGTGAAAGAAGGGACTTCTAGACTCTTATGAGTGTCCCAATAAAATTATCTATAATGAAAAAAAGGCTGGTACACACATACACACACATACACATACACACAAAGTAATTTCTCTCCCCCCCTTCACCCCCCACACCCCCACCTTGATTATTTTTTCCTACCCTCATCTAATATCACATACAGTGAAAGACGTTAAACTAAAGAATGAACAATCAAACACATGGACACACACACACACACACAGTGACACAAACACACAGTGACACACACAGTGACACACATACACACACACACACACACACACACACACACATTTTCAACTATTGAACAGAAGTAAAATCAATAATAATTTAAAAACAGAAATATGCTTCATCATTACTCAAAGAAAGTTTAAAAAATACCTTATCAAATCAATCCTTATTATTACTCAGAGTCAAACCCTTTACATCTGGCCTCTGCCATGCAAAGTAAGCAGCCTCACCTCCCCTAAGAATGGCTTCTCGGTGCCGGTCATACCAGGCTCGTTCTTGTGGATCTGTCAAAATCTCATACGCCTGTTGCACCACACGGAACTGAGCTGTCGCCTCATCAACACAGTCAGGATTTTTGTCTGAAAAATTCAATAAGTATAATTATCACACTCGGATAAAACATACAACTTGTGTACAAGCTATTTAACTTCTTTTTTTTCTAAAACTAGAATTGATGACTTCCATGTAGGTTCAACAGGCAAGTAGTTGGAAATTTGTATTTAAACTCGAATCTGAAGTTCTATCCCAGCAGCTTCTGGTGGATTAAGAGTGGGGTTTTTTGTTTTTTTTCAAGAGCTCCTGAGTCAAATGGTGTTCCAGCCTTTTAGTGTTTAATGCCGCAAGCACTGCTTGAACCTGCTTCATGCATGCAGAAGAACAAATACACACTTTTTCTTTCCTTAGTTACCAGCAGTTTGATGATTATTCATTTATTGTCACATTATGTATGCTCGGTTAGTTTGTTTCAATAATCCAACAAACTCTGAAGACTGATATGGCTACCACAGTATCAGAATCTTAAATGCATGTATTTGATTCTTTTTTGTTTGTTTGTTTGTGCACATGTGAAGGAGATTAAGGCAAGTGGGCACATCATGCTGATTTTTGCAATCAGAAAAACATATCCCTAAATCTGTTAACTCTAGTGTAATGTGTGTTAGTTTACTTCCAAATCCATGTCAATTTCAGACGCTCTTGTAACAGAAATAAATGAACTTAAGTGACTGATATTCAAATCCTGATATTCATATTTCTATGGTTATGTGTCTTACTGTTAGCTGCATATTACTATTAGTACAAAAAACCCCAATAAGGATTTAACTTTATTTCTATACAATTAATCAAAACACTATGTTTTCTATGCATACACAGAGTAAGACATATTTCTATGGTTCATATTTCTATGGTTATGTGTCTTACTATTAGCTGCACATTACTATTAGTACAAAAACCCCAATAAGGATTTAACTTTATTTCTATATTATAATTAATCAAAATCACTATGTTTTCTATGCATACACAGAGTAAGACAGACAGCGGCAGACAGGTATGTAGATAAGTGCCTGAAACTGAGGCACAGCAAGACTGCTGAATTAGGAGAGAGAGAGAGAGAGAGAGAGAGAGAGAAGACAAGACAAAATTCTTTATTTTTGCGGATAATAGATAAGCACTGGCTTACTTTTATACATCCAGTCCCCACCCTGAAACAGGGTCTACACTACACACAATACTACATTTAAGTCATATCATGCACTACACAATTCTACATAAAGTCATAAACATGCAGTACACAATGCTATATAAAGGCATAAGCATGGTAACAGTAACACAAAGACACAGACACACACACACACTCACACATTCACACACACACACAAACACACAATCACACGCACACACACGCACGCACACACACACACACAGATATAGGTACAAGCATGGTGTTAATAAAATACACAGGGAAAAGAAACTTAGAGAACACACACACACACACACACACACACACACACACACACACACACGCACGCACGCACACACACAAAAGCACATGCATGGTATTTATCAAATACATATGAAAATAAACATTTAAAAAAAGTCACACACACACACACACACACACACACACACACACACACACACGTACTCGCGCACAAGCATAATTAAGTGTATGTTATTAACTACTATACATTAAGTGTATGTTATCAACTACTGTACTAATGTGAATATGAAACAATAATTCTAATACAGTAATAGAGATACACATAATAATAATGGGGGGAAGTGCTCTTTACCAAATGGGAGCATGATTCCATAGACATTTTAAATAGTATATGAAAAAAAATGTCACTGGTGAACAAGAGAAAGTGAGAGACAGACAGACATAGAGAGACGGGGGAGAGAGAGACAGAGAGAGAGACAGAGAGAGAGACAGAGACAGAGAGACAGAGACTGAGAGAGAGACAGAGAGAGAGAGACACAGAGAGAATGAAATTAACTAACAAAATTCTTTTCTGAGGGGGTAAAGGAATTAGCACAATATGTTTGTTTTACATCGGGCCCTCTGTGCAAAGAAATTTGATGATAAAAAAAGAAAAAGGGAGATGGGAAAAAAAGAGAGAGAGAGAGAGAGAGAGAGAGAGAGAGAGAGAGATTCACCTGGATGGAATTTCAGAGCAAGCTTTCGGTATGCTTTTTTCAAGTCGTCATTATTTGCCGTCCTCTCCACTCCTAGCACTTCGTAGTGACAACGGATTTTGGTCGTCATCTTTCAGATTTTTATAGATAAAAATGGCTCTTTTACGAGAGATCCTGAAATGAAACGACCATCACCAACAACAACCCTGTCGGCAGTCCTTTTTCGTCTGCTTGTGAAATTCAACGTGCTCGTGTCTACTCTCTCGTTTCTTGAAGATCATGAAAAGTCAATTTGACAAGGTAGATAACTCTAATAATCTGTTAGAATGAATTAACAAAATTTATCTACCTTGTTCAGATGTGTCATCATGAAAATGGTTAGAAACTTATCGTAACTGAACAAAATCCAATAGCTACAATTTATTCAAAAGCCAGATAGCTTTTGAAGATTATCTATAGATTTTTTTGTCATTGTACGATAGCCTCTCAATGTTGAAACTCAGAACAAACTATCAATTGAGAAAAGGAGACACATGAACATACCACAAGAAAACAAGATTGTGTCATCTTTGGACACAAATCGAGTGGGAGACGAATACCACTTAGTCATGGAATGCCCTGCAATTCAGAATCGCTGCAATCAGTATTTACCTACGTATTACAGAACACTACACAACTTCCACAAATATGCAACATTAATGTCTATTAGAACTAAGAAAAAGTTGCTAGAATTTGCTTTTTCTCCTTGGGAGAGCAGCCCGAATTTCACACAGAGAAATCTCTTGTGATAAAAAGAAATACAAAAAATACACACAAAAAACGGCAACAACAAATTAATATACACAAACACAAGCATGCACTCAAAGCCTTCCAACCGCTTTGTGTAAACTGAGCTGCTGGTCAAGCACTATCATGTCTAGTCCGGCAGTGCTTAGCAGATGTGGTGCAGCGTATATGGATCTGTCCGAAAGCAGTTTGTGGTGATGAGGTGATGAGCAAGGTCAAAGGTCAAGGTCATCACTTGAAAAAAAAAAAAAAAAAAAAAAGCACGTGTTGTAGAGGTCGCCTCTCGCAATTTTAATCAAACTTCAAGTAGCTAGTGGTCATCAGTGACTGGTCATGATGAAAGCATGATGTCCACTGAAATACGGAGCACACACACACACACACACACACACACACACACATACACACTCAAATATATAATATATATATATATATATATATATATATATATATATATATATATATATACAGAGAGAGAGAGAGAGAGAATGAATTTGCATGCATATTTCTTCCCCCTCCCTCCCCCCCCTCCTTTTTTTTTTTTTTTTTTTTTTTTTTGCGTTTTTTTTTTTTCCCCGGTGCTTCTGCATGCAAAGCTAACTACAAGAAAAAAGAGGTTGTTCGTGCGTAAAGAGACAGGACATCTATATATAGCATCCAGTCTTCACTGATCAAACTTGGCGCACAGTGATTGCATGGTCACGAATGAGAGGATGGTAGTTACTGCTGAGGCAAGGTCAGACTTCAAGGTCACAAAACGTTTTTACTTCTTTTATTTCCTTTTCTTCTCGTCTTGAAAAAAATTGTGCAAGTATATGACAGAGCTTTTCCTTTTCATCCCATTTTCATTACACTATATATAGGCTGTGTTGGGTTATGACCAGGACTGTGATTAACTTAAATTACCCATTCGAAAGTCACGGTCAGAGATCAAAGGTCAAGGTCACAACAATGTGCTGTTTACATTATTTATTGTAACGTTATCTGCTGTGCAGTGGTATTTTTCAGTTTTCCTCTTTCTTTTTTTTTTTTTTTTTTCTTTTTTTTTCTTTTTTTTGCTGTTTTTTGTTTGTTTGTTTTTTTTTGGTTTTTTTTTTGTTGTTGTTGTATAATTCCTATTTTGGTCTAAATGGGTGAGTGCAGAAAATCTTGGCTCTCTTTGTTCTGTAGTGTTCTGACTAAGTGGAGTGGACTGAGATATGTGCCCTGTGTATCTATATTGGATCATCATGTACTGTTAACAACCCCACCCTACGTTTTCGCCGCTGTGGGGTACTGATCAGTTGTACAGCAGAAATCTCGATCACGTGAGCCATGAATGTTTCAGTTGCCAGACAAAGGTATCATACCGTAACGTTGCACCGTTAAACACACACACACACACACACACACACACACACACACATACGACAGTATATATATATTAGAAAGTCACCTGAGCGTTGCCGGCACCGACACACGGACCCTGTTTGCTGAAAACGGAACCAGAGACATAATCATACTCCCGATAATACTGTGACACCGACAAATAAATCACTTCAATAAGAATTTCAACAAGGCTGTTTTTCCACAAGGACATTCGGGTCAGTGTGCGACATTTGCAACTATAATGGTTGCCATGTCTTTTTCTCAGTGCATCAATGACATGAATCCATCCAATACTGGGAAACTGATAATTACACAGCTGATAACAATTAATAACAATGATGGATGTATTTTCATACGTACGAACGAAAAATGGTAAAAACATGTGCAGGTAAATATGAAAAGCAAATGTAATTGAAAACGAAACGAAACGAAAAACTATAAAGCTTTAAAAATGAATAAATCTAATAAAAGAACAACAATACTCAGTTTCACTCAATGTCCGAGTCATTGATAGTTTAAACAGTGCACAGTTGCTAATAGTATCACTATCATGTATTCTGTATGTAGTCTACCATGCAAAGATTTATTATAAGAAAATGTTGGAAACAATAATAATAATGATAATAATACTGATAATAATAATAGACTGGAATATCAGTGCGACTGAACAGTCAACTGGCGTGTTGACATGGGCAGCAACTGCCTCCAAACATTCCAACATATCGCAAGTATGGATTATGTCCCCTGGAATGCTTTCACAATAATTATTCTCAAACGCTTTTCTCGTGCAAGCCACCAGCTGAGCTGACAATAATTATAGACTTTGCTATCGATCCGCTTGGACGCACTTTCCAAACCTTTGATGCTCTGGGACAAATCTTATAGTATGCTACACACGAATGCACACACATATATATAGTGTCCGAAAATGTACGAAAAAGTCCGAAGACATGAATTTCTAAACTTGAAAAAAAAAAAAAAAAAAAAAATTGGACGCATGCTGCCCAGGCCGGCACCACTGACAAACCTTCAAGAAGGGTTTACCGGATGTTGCAGTTTCAGTTTCAGTTCCAAGATGTCAGAGCGCTCGGGCTGATCTACGATGTACGCTACAGCACACCTCAGTGTTGTTTAATAATAATAATTTTTCCCTAGTAAAAGAATTAAAAGGCAGCAGATGCCTGCTGACCGCACCTAAAGCCAACTCACTGATCACGCCTTAGTGGATGATACAGGACTGATGTGCCGCCGGGCGGGTAGGATAGAGTTAATGCCGCCGGGCGGGTAGGATAGAGTTAATGCCGCCGGGCGGGTAGGATAGAGTTAATGCCGCCGGGGTAGGATAGAGTTAATGCCGCCGGGCGGGTAGGATAGAGTTAATGCCGCCGGGGGTAGAATAGAGTTAATGCCGCCGGGCGGGTAGGATAGAGTTAATGCCGCCGGGGTAGGATAGAGTTAATGCCGCCGGGGGTAGGATAGAGTTAATGCCGCCGGGGGGGTAGGATAGAGTTAATGCCGCCGGGGTAGGATAGAGTTAATGCCGCCGGGCGGGTAGGATAGAGTTAATGCCGCCGGGCGGGTAGAATAGAGTTAATGCCGCCGGGGGTAGGATAGAGTTAATGCCGCGGGTAGGATAGAGTTAATGCCGCCGGGCGGGTAGGATAGAGTTAATGCCGCCGGGCGGGTAGAATAGAGTTAATGCCGCCGGGCGGGTAGGATAGAGTTAATGCCGCCGGGGTAGGATAGAGTTAATGCCGCCGGGGGTAGGATAGAGTTAATGCCGCCGGGCGGGTAGAATAGAGTTAATGCCGCCGGGGTAGGATAGAGTTAATGCCGCCGGGGGTAGGATAGAGTTAATGCCGCCGGGGGTAGGATAGAGTTAATGCCGCCAGGGTGGGATAGAGTTAATGCCGCCGGGGGTAGGATAGAGTTAATGCCGCCGGGGGTAGGATAGAGTTAATGCCGCCGGGTGTAGGATAGAGTTAATGCCGCCGGGCGGGTAGGATAGAGTTAATGCCGCCGGGCGGGTAGGATAGAGTTAATGCCGCCGGGCGGGTAGGATAGAGTTAATGCCGCCGGGGTAGGATAGAGTTAATGCCGCCGGGGGTAGGATAGAGTTAATGCCGCCAGGGTGGGATAGAGTTAATGCCGCCGGGCGGGTAGAATAGAGTTAATGCCGCCGGGCGGGTAGGATAGAGTTAATGCCGCCGTGGGTAGGATAGAGTTAATGCCGCCGGGGTAGCATAGAGTTAATGCCGCCGGGCGGGTAGGATAGAGTTAATGACAAATCCACTGAAGCCCTCGCATCTTCGTTTCCATGACTCAGAAGAAATGAAGGGCAAGAAATGTCAAAAATCAGTCTTGATGAAACATTCAGACCTAAACACTGACTTGCGCTGGGTGTTGGAAGGGGGGGAGGGGGCGGTGGAGGGGGGGTTGGAAGGAGTGTGGACGTGGGTCTCTCTCTCTCTCTCTCTCTCTCTCTCTCTCTCTCTCTCTCTCTCTCTGTGAAAATCTGTAGGTTTTAGAAATTCCACTTTCTCAGTTGCATGCATGGCTTGTTCATGTTTTCGTTTTTCCTTGATAGGCATATATTCTATATTGTTCTTTTTGATCAGTCCAGGGGGCCGGAGGCCTATGAAATAAAAATGTGTTCATC
>NC_134895.1:8100232-8115232 GCF_041734735.1 Babylonia areolata
CTGCCAAGCAGGCTATACTTAATGTATCTGGCATCGTCGAGGCACCGCTATGTGGCTGAACCATCCACTACAGAACAGAATAGAATAACTTTTATTGTCATGAAATCCTAAGATTTATAATACACAAATAGATAGACAAATAAACAGATAAGTAGATAATTAATCAACTGATTAAATCATTAATTGATTAACTTCATTCAGTTGGAACCTTCATTCATAAACAGATTTTCCCAGTCTTGTTTGTAGGTTTACATCATCAATTAGCATCAACAGAACGCGAATGTTTGTTTGATTTTGAATATCATTAAATAAAAATTTGTTCTCTTATCGCGTTATGATTAACACAATGATCAAGGAGGTGGATTTCGTCTTCCAATACTTTTCAGCTGCTGAACAACCTATCTTCTCGTGGAATGTTCAAGTATGTAGGCCTACATTTTTCACTTTTCAGGTCTTGCGCACTTGTCCGGAGTTTTGTCAAAACGTGTCTGTGTCTTGTCTCTGATATATTAAAAAGACGGGCTTCAGTTTCGTAATCTGTTGCAATGGTGTTGTAAGATTTAAGCTTTATGGTGTTTTCATTTTTATCTTTCCAGTATCTAATGTATTTATTTTCTAATTTCTTATATGTCACATACTTTAGTCTATATACAAAGAATGTGATTTTTTTTCCAAATGCGATCAAGGCCTATAATTTCTAGTATATTTCTCAAAATCATTAAACACGAAGAAGCTGTATTTTCTTGTTCGTACATGAATTGATATATTCTGTTGATAAGAGAAGTTTCTGGTAATTGTATCATGTGAATCCAATATGCAATAATTTGGCATATCATTTTTAAACAGATTGAGAATCTACCCAAAATGCAATTCACTTAACACAAGAAGTACCATAACTGAATAATTTTTGTTGTGTATTCCAAGTATTTGCTTACGTAACTTAATGTGTAATTCTTCATGTGGACATTTACCTGATAAGCGGCCGTCAAAAAGATGAGTTAAATCGAAAGAATCATCCGGTTTGATTTTGTAAGGTAACCATACCTCCGCCTCATAAATCAATATATGTATCATCAAAGTATCATGTGTGTGGTTCGTCCGTCGGGATCGACGAGGACCATCTAGTCATCCTGGGGGTGGGTGGGTTGGGCTCTGTGGGTGCGCAGATGACTGGTCAGGCCAATTCGCGCCCGGAAGGTTCTGACGCAGTGTGGACAGGGGATGGTGGCGGCTGTCGGGGACTTGTTGGCCCTGCTTTTCCTGCGTTGCTCTGCTGCAGCGATTCTGTTGGCCTCACAGGATTTGGCGCCTTTGTGGACAGCTGAACGCCACTTTGGTCTGTCCATTGCATTCATCTCCCATGTGTCGTGGCTGATGTTGAAGGCCTTCAGAGAAGCTTTCAGAGTGTCTTTGAAGCGCTTCTTTTGGCCTCCATGGGAGCGCTTGCCATGTTGGAGTTCGCCGTACAGCAGTTTCTTGGGGAGCCGGTGGTCTGGCATGCGAACTACAAAAATACAAAAAATGAATGCCAAAGTATCATACTGATTGTATAAAGTACTTACTTTGATGTTAGTATTTTTAACTGTTGTTCGTAAGGTATGCGGTGCTTTGTTTGCTGGTTTAGTTTTAAGCGTTCCTGTGCTCTTAACAGACTTCCACTTGTGTGGAATATTTGTATTTGTATTTCTTTTTATCACAACAGATTTCTCTGTGTGAAATTCGGGCTGCTCTCCCCAGGGAGAGCGCTTCGCTACACTACAGCGCCACCCTTTTTTTTTCTACCGAATTTTGCCAGGGACAACCCTTTTGTTGCCGTGGGTTCTTTTACGTGCGCTAAGTGCATGCTACACACGGGACCTCGGTTTATCGTCTCATCCGAATGACTAGCGTCCAGACCACCACTCAAGGTCTAGTGGAGGGGGAGAAAATATCGGCAGTTGAGCCGTGATTCGAACCAGCGCGCTCAGATTCTCTCGCTTCCTAGGCGGACGCGTTACCTTTAGGCCATCACTCCACATCAGGTATAAACCTTAAAATATTTGTATTCTTCTGTTGTCTGTATTATAATCGTCCCCACAGTAGAAATATATGGGTATTTGTTAGTCAGATTTTGTAAAGATTACCACTTTAGTAGTTTTTACTCTCTAACGTTGTTTGTTGTTGTTTTTTTATCCCCGACTTCTACAATTATTATGCGCTCCAATTATGTAGTTTCCAGTTCTTGTCAAAGATAGAATAACCAGATCGTCAGCATATAGGAAACATGGTGTTCTGTAGGTTGTATCTTTATGAAATTTTGGAGATTCATAATTTTCAATATAATTATTTATAATGTTAATAATTGTTCTTATCATTGTGTGTGTGTGTGTGTGTGTGTGTGTGTGTGTGTGTGTGTGTGTGTGTGTGTGTGTGTGTGTGTGTGTGTGTGTTGAAGGTAAGTTGTCCTCAGTGCAAAATACACAAATCAATAAGAAGAAGAAGTAGAAGAAAAAGAAGAGAAAACGAGAAGAAAGAAAAATCAAGCGAAATAGCATGATGTTTATAGTCTCAATAAGAGAAGAATAAAATCTTTAAAAAAATTTTTAAAAAAGAAGCAACAGAGATGTTCCGCATGTGAATAAAATCTCTCTCTCTCTCTCTCTCTCTCTCTCTCTCTCTCTCTCTCTCTATGTGAAGAAGAAAAAAGAAGAATGATGATGATGATGAAGAGAATAATGATGATGATAACAATAATAATAATAATAATGATAATGGTAAAATTAGTAATAAGAAACTGATCATGACTATGACGACGACGACAATGATGATGATGATGATGATGGTGATGGTGATGCACTCACTAAGCTTGCATAATAATGTCACAGTGTCACAGCTCATTCATCCGTCAGGCATCTGCTTGGCAGATGTGGTGTAGCGTATATAGATTTGTCCGAACGCAGTGACGCCTCCTTGAGCTACTGAAACTGAAACTCATCCGCTCATCCCTGATGCCTACAGCCCAGAAGATCTTGAGGACCCGTTCACACCAGTCACTGACCTGAATGAACACAGAGGCAACGGACATACACCTCAAAGGATTCAGTAGCCTGCTTGTTGTCGAGCATTTCGCGTAAACAGAACTTCAAAGAACTGGTCTGGAAGCTGATCGAAGCTGGGGTCATTAATTTCCACTTACCTGTCATACAGTTCTGCCGGTTGTTGGCATTCTGAAGCCGCAATTTGATCATTTTCAAACTCAAAGCTATCAATTAAAAAAAAAAAAAGAAAGTTTCTCCCGGCAGCCAAAAAGGAAAAAAAAAGAAAATAGGAAAAGAACTGGTTAAGTTCGAAAACGTGACAATTTTTTTTTCTTTCTTTCTTTTCTTTCTTTTTTTTTTTTTTTTTTTTTCTAATTTCAGTTTTGGTTGTTGACATTGTTATCATTATCGACAAATGCACGAACCGACAACTTGTCCTGAGAAGTTGAACTTCAGCTTTGGCGGCTCAACAAAATGTCAAATTTCACGTAATATAGATTCTCCCCCTAAACGTCTGCAGTGGTAATTAGCTATCATTTTCGCCCGGTGAAAACATCACATGCGCGGCTATCAAGTTCACACGAAAACCTCACAAACAATGTCGTCACTTCCTGCGCCAACAGATCAAGTTTAAAAAAAACCCACACAAACACACACACACACACACACACACACACACACACACACACACACACACACACACACACACACACACACACACACACACACACACACACACACACACACATAAAACAAAACAAAAAAACAACATCTACACAGGCAACATCAACAATCAATTTCGGCAGCTTCAGTATTGCGCAAGGTGTCTTTCTGCCTTGGACATGATGAACATAAATTGTGTCACAGTTTCAGTTTCAATGTGTAACAGCATGCGGACCAGTCCATATACGTATTTGTATTTGTTTTTATCACATCAGATTTCTCTGTGTGAAATTCGGGCTGCTCTCCCCAGGGAGAGCGCGTCGCTACACTACAGCGCCACCCTTTTTTCTTTCTTTTTTTTTTTGTATTTTTTCCCGCGTGCAGTTTTATTTGTTTTTCCTATCGAAGTGGATTTTTCTACAGAATTTTGCCAGGAACAACCCTTTTGTTGCCATGGGTTCTTTTACGTGCGCTAAATGCATGCTGCACACGGGACCTCGGTTTATCGTCTCATCCGAATGACTAGCGTCCAGACCACCACTCAAGGTCTAGTGGAGGGGGATAAAATATCGACAGCTGAGCCGTGATTCGAACCAGCGCGCTCAGATTCTCTCGCTTCCCAGGCGGACGCGTTACTTCTAGGCCATCACTCCACTTCACACCACAATATAAAAAAAAATAAATAAATAAAAAGGTGTTACAACATAGAATAACGTAACGACCAGGTCCATCTAAACGATTCGTCCGGCATGAACAAACTCCGATGTAATAATTAGCCTCATCCGGGCGGGGCGACTACCCCCAACCCGGCGGGTCCCCAGGTGGCGGATTGTGGAACGGCCCCCAGATATGAGGGTTAGCTGCGATATAAGTCAGGCTTGCCTGGTCGAATAAGCAGTCCCGGACCAAATGGCCATGTTTCTACAAGGACGGGGCGGGGTAACAGGTGGCACTGTTGCACCATATCAAATTCACCATGAGTCCTATGACGGGTTGATCATGCGAGTAAGAGGCGCATAAAAACCTCTAGCCTCGGGGAAGGAAAACCTCGGAGAAACAAACCAGGGTAGGGGGTGCTCTTAAAGTCTTAACTCCCGAGAGCAAGGTTTCGGTTGCGCATGCGCACTAGAGCCAATCCATAAAAGGGAAAGGGGCGGAGTTTATCTATAAAAAGCGCGAGCACGTGTCCGGTAGGTTAGTAGATCGTCATATTTCTCTCCGTTTGCATGTTTTACAAACAATGTGGTCGTTTACGGTTGCCAACGTCGAGGGGCTGTCTGTATGCTTTCCAATTCTCACCGGACAGTACCACGTGCTGGTGCTATTTTTATCTGACAGACACGTCTAGCGCAAACACAAACGGCTCTAGCTCCGCCCCTTTTCTCTGCATTCAAATTTTGTATTACGTGTAGCTGACACATTTTGTACTTTCCAAAGTCAATTCAGGTCTAGATTGGAAGCTGCTAGGCAAATCTCGCTCTCTGCCATAAATGAAGCCAAACCGTAGCTTTATTAGGCTTTTATTTTGAATAAACCTTCACCGACGTCACAGTGTCAGACTCTGGTGAGAAACTGGCTTGATTCAAATCGCCCGCCATTTATAGTCCGGTTCAGGCTTTAAGCCTTGGTCGGCAAGTCGCCTACGAGAGGGAAACTCGGACAAGAAAACCAACGCCGAAGACGGATGTACTGGGCCCCTGGCGCGTTACGGCAGTACAACGCATTTACGTCATGGATGGAAAACCTCAAATCTTTTCGAGATGGTGCTCAACCAGTTGAGTCCCGCCGGGCTAGTAGAGTGCCGGGCCCTGTGCCTTAAAAGGGCCCACCCCATGCTAAAACCTGGCCCGGCCCAATCCCAGCAGCCCAGAAGCTCTACGGATGACTGGAGGAACTGCGACGTACTGCCACCTTCGTCGAGGAGACAAGGGAATCCATCTGATAAATGACGAACGAGACAACAACAATTAGCCCCATTAACACATTATTTTTAGTCATTCTGATGTCACACAACATGGATGGTTGGTTGTTCGGGGGGGTTGTGGCTGTTGCTTGTGTGTGGTGTGGTGAGTGGGTGGGTGGCTGGGCCGTGCGCTTGCTTGCTTAAAAGAAAATGATATGTCAGCCTCATTTGCATCACACGAAACAGCGAGACAAGAACCGGAAAACTACATCAGTTCTTTATTCATTATGTGATGCAAATGCAAAATTACCAAATCGTTATCAGTTGAAAATTCTGGATCATCCATTGACGACAAAAAAAAGGTGGGGGGGGGGGGGGGAAGAGTGATGGTATAGACATTACACAAACACGATCCCTTATCCGACAATAATTCATTTTCAAGGTATCAGACACTATATATCCTATGTCTGTCTCTCTCACTCCCAGTTTCCTCTCCCAACCCTCGCTGGAAATTCCTGTGGAAATTCCTGGAACAGCCGTCCGCGACAAAAAGAAACGTCTGCACGGCTACCACACGAAGACAGTCCCCTCTCTTTTCCAAGCAACTTTCAAGAAAAACAAAGTAACACGATCTCCCAAGGAAACGACGAGTTATCGAATGACTTGGAAACTGACTCTCTCCTCAAGACGTGGATGACCTTTTGTCTGGCAACTGTGATTGCTGGAGACACATCCATCCCTTGAGTGGTGTGTAGGTCAAATGTCAGCAGTGCTGACGCACACCTTGGGGTCTGGTTACATACCCTGCTCGGGGTTCCAGACCACACTTTCAAACAACAGCGTTTGTGGTTGTCAGTCACGTTTTACCAAAGTAGAAGATCAAGGTCTGATTGCAGAAGAGCCGTATAATTCTAAACATTAGTCCAGTGTTTCCGCATGATGTTGACAGAGTGTGAGTGTGCTTAAACCTCGATGTCGTAGTGTCCGTTTGTATGAACCGTGCTTTACGTTTTGGTATGATATGACAGTGTGTGTTTGTGTGAACCATGCTTCACGTTTTGGTATGATATGACAGTGTGTGTTTGTGTGAACCGTGCTTAATTAAATGCTGGCATGTCAGTGGCCGTGTGTATTCTGTGTATAAGTTTTGGCGTGACAGTGACAGTGTGTGGGGGGTGCGCTTAAGATCTAGTATGGCGGTGCTAGTGTGAGAGATGCTTAAGCTTGGGTGTGACAGTGAGTGTGAGGTGCGCTTTAATGATTATTGATATGACGTTGGCCATGTCTGACTCGTGCTAACGTTTTGGTAATGCAGTGACAGTGTGTTATGATTGCTTTAGTTATGGCAGTGACAGTGTGTGAGGCGTGCTTTAGTTATGGCAGTGACAGTGTATGATGTTTGCTTTAGTTATGGCAGTGACAGTGTGTGATGTTTGCTTTTGTTATGGCAGTGGCAGTTTGTGAGGCGTGCTTTAGTTATGGCAGTGGCAATGTGTGAGGCGTGCTTTAGTTATGGCAGTGACAGTGTGTGAGGCGTGCTTTAGTTATGGCAGTGACAGTGTATGATGTTTGCTTTAGTTATGGCAGTGACAGTGTGTGATGTTTGCTTTAGTTATGGCAGTGACAGTGTGTGATGTTTGCTTTAGTTATGGCAGTGGCAGTGTGTGAGGCGTGCTTTAGTTATGGCAGTGACAGTGTGTGATGTTTGCTGTAGTTATGGCAGTGACCGTGTGTGATGTTTGCTGTAGTTATGGCAGTGACAGTGTGTGATGTTTGCTTTAGTTATGGCAATGACTGTGTGTGATGTTTGCTTTAGTTATGGCAGTGACAGTGTGTGATGTTTGCTTTAGTTATGGCAATGACTGTGTGTGATGTTTGCTTTAGTTATGGCAGTGGCAGTGTGTGAGGCGTGCTTTAGTGATGACAGTGACAGTGTGTCAGGTGTGTTTAAGTTTGGGTGTGACAGTGACAGTGTGTCAGGTGTGTTTAAGTTTGGGTGTGACAGTGACAGTGTGTCAGGTGTGTTCAAGTTTGGGTGTGACAGTGACAGTGTGTCAGGTGTGTTTAAGTTTGGGTGTCACAGTGACAGTGTGTCAGGTGTGTTTAAGTTTGGGTGTGACAGTGTGTCAGGTGCGTTTAAGTTTGGGTGTGACAGTGATGGTGCATGATATGTGCTTTAAGTATTTGTATGACAGAGACAGTATCTGACACGTGCTTAAGTTTCAGCATGGCAATGACACTAGTGTAGTAGTAGCAGTAGTAGTGAAAGAATGATAATGATCAGAACAGAAGAATAATAATAACGATAATGTACTCAGGGCATTTTGCATGAAAAATGTTACCAACTACACAAGCCATTCATAACCTCTCTCTCTCTCTCTCTCTCTCTCTCTCTCTCAAATATAGTTGGTTTTTCTCATTTAAAAACGTATTTCAACCTGAAAAATTTCTAAGTATCATTACAGATAAATGGCACAGAATAAGTTATGCAAGATTTCGATTAAGGACACTTGGTTTCAACGCAAATAAGAAATGGTTTGAACCTGGGACTCCCGCAGAATTACCATGCCCATCATGTGGCTCACAAATTGAAGATGAGAAACACTTTTTGTTTGAGTGTAAAGCTTATGATGATTTGAGAAAGAAATGTAAATTTTTTGAAGTAGGTATAACCGAAATGCGCAACATTGTGTCTGTTTTATCATCTGTCTCTCTCTCTCTCTCTCTCTCTCTCTGTGCCTCCCCCCACCCCCATACCTCCCTCCGCTCCCTCCCTTCTCCCCCTTCTCCCATACCTCATACAAGTAAAGCGGGTCAGCAGGCATTGCCTTGTGTTGTGGAGGTAAGAGACCAAGAGTGCTAACAGACAGATTTTGAAAAGATGAGTGTTTGGTGAAGAGCGAAAAGTAGAGACTGACCGTGTGAACCTTGCCTAAGTTAGATATGTCAGTAACATAGTGTGAGTCGTGCTCTACGTTCAAAGATGAGGTGTTGGGTTGGTTTGTTTTTATATAGTAATGATGGAGTGATGGCCTAGAGGTAACGCGTCCGCCTAGGAAGTGAGAGAATCTGAGCGCGCTGGTTCGAATCACGGCTCAACCGCTGATATTTTCTCCCCCTCCACTAGACCTTGAGTAGTGGTCTGGACGATTGTCATTCGGATGAGACTATAAATCGAGGTCCCGTGTGCAGCATGCATTTAGCGCACGTAAAAGAACCCACGGCAACAAAAAGGTTGTTCCTGGCAAAATTCTGTAGAAAAATCCATTTTGGTAGGAAAAACAAAAAAACAAAAACAAAAACAAAAAAAACTGCATGCAGGGAAAAAAATGGGTGGCGCTGTAGTGTAGCGACGCGCTCTCCCTGGGGAGAGCAGCCCGAATTTCACACAGAGAAATCTGTTGTGATAAAAAGAGAAATACAATAATGACCGACAGGCGGAGACGGATTGTGTGAACCTTGCCTAAGAAAAACATGACCGTGACACAGTGTGAGCCATGCTTTACGTTTAAAAAAATTTTTTTTTTAAAGTATGACAGTAATACTGGCGTGGGACCTCCAACGTGTCATTCATGCCCTTCAGTTCTGTTGCACTGCGTCGTGGTCATTTTAGTCCATCATCTGCAAATGACTCGTAATTTATGAACAGTGGCTTGCGTTCATGCGCGCGGCGTCACTGCACACCGACGCACAGACACACAAATATAATTATGTTGTATTGTATTGTATTGTATTGCATTGTATTGTATTGTATTGTATTTCTCTTATTGTCACAACAGATTTCTCTGTGTGAAATTCGGGCTGTTCTCCCCAGGGAGAGCGCGTCGCTACACAACAGCGCCACCCTTTTTTTTTTTTTTTTTTTTTTTCCTGCGTGCAGTTTTACTTGTTTTTCCTATCGAAGTGGAATTTTCTACAGAATTTTAGCCAGGAACAATCCTTTTGTTGCCGTGGGTTCTTTTACGTGCGCTAAGTGCATGCTGCATACGGCCAGTTTGGTTTATCGTCCCATCCGAATTTGGCTGACCAAGAATCATGAATCAACATGAGAGCGTGCGCATTCCTTCTTCGACAAAGGATTAAGCAGGAAACAAAGCTGGACTTTTATCTGATTCAGCCAGCCTGTCACAGCTGAACTTAAACTTTCCTAACTTAAGGGGGTGGGAGAGGGGGGTGATGGAAATAAGAGAGGGGAGGGGGCATGTTGTTTTTAGTGAGAAGGAGAAGAAGAAGACAAAATCAGAAGAAGAAGAAGAAGAAGAAAAAAAAGGAAAAACATGTTGTTTATAGTCTTGGAAGAAAAACAGACATTTCCGCTTGTAGATCAAAGCTCTCTCTCTCTCTTTCTCTCTGGTGTGTGTGTGTGTGTGTGTGTGTGTGTGTGTGTGTGTGTGTGTGTGTGTGTGTGTGTGTCTGTCTGTCTGTCTGTCTGTCTGTCTGTGTGTGTGTGTCTGTGTGTGTATGTGCGGTGTGTTTGTGTGTGTGTGTGTGTGTGTGTGTGTGTGTGTGTGTGTGTGTATGTACATGTGTGTGTGTGTGTGTGTGTGTGTGTGTGTGTGTGTGTGTGTGTGTGTGTGTCTCTCTGTCTCTCTATGCCTGTCTCTTCTCCCTGTAAGACTCATTGTCCATCCACCACCACCAGAGATTTCCACCTGTCAACCTTGTGCTGTCTTGGCAAGCTTCCCCCAGGTACAACCATTTCTTCGTTTTTTGTTGTTTTGTCCTTTTTTTTCCTTCTTTTTTTTTTTTCTTTTTAAGCAGCTGCCTTGGTTTTCCTCGCACTCTCTTTTCTGTTTCGTGTCCAATGGAGAAGAATTACTTAACCGGGTACAGAATAAAAAGAGCATACAAAGGATGCAGACAAAGAAACAAAGTCATCCACGATGCAGATCAGATCAGCTAGTTACTCCTTTGTCTTTTTTAACTCTCTCCATACGAACGGCGAAAGAGACGACGTTAACAGCGTTTCACCCCAATTTCCATCATCAAAATATTGCAAGCGGAAGGCTCTTATACTGAAGACGTGCATGCTGACAAAGAATACCACAATTCTGACGACGGAAGCTAAATGTTGGGTCATTGAGACACCCACTGGACATCCGAGGGGTCTGTGTAGAGGAGAAGAGAGGACTGGCCGTACTGAGTGAGTTAACACGTCTGAGGACAGACTTCAACCGCAGGTGTGCGGCATGTACTATGTTAGTTCGGAAGGGTATACCTGCACACTGGCACGCATGAAGTTGTTTTGAAATACATATGTTATTATGTAGATGGAGAAATAAACGAACATATAAATAAATGAATATAACTGATAAATCATTTCCTATTCTTCAGGAGATAACACTATAGTTGGTGTGTGTGTGTGTGTGTGTGTGTGTGTGTGTGTGTGTGTGTGTGTGTGTGTGTGAATTCAAAGGTATATCATAGACCCGAATCAAAACGATGGCTAATGAAGTATTTGTTTTTCTCAATGAATGTCTGTATGTATGCATGCATTTATGCCGACGTTATGTATGTATGTACGTATAGGCATGTATGTATGTATAAGCACATGCATTCATGCATCATATGTACGCATGCGAATGCACGCATGCACGCGTGTATATATAATATAGACATACAAGTGAGAGTTTACATGTACATGTACATTAATGCATGTTTAGGCCTTGATAGTATAGCCAGTATCATACACATTCTTCCCCGTGGGGATGCCGGGGTCTCTCTCAATAAACAGTATCCCCACTTTCTGGAAATTCTGCGCTAAATATTTTCTTAAATATTTCTTTTCTTATCGCCCTGTTTCTTTCTGGCTTTTCCCTCTCTGTTCATTAATATTTTGTCCATGGATAGCCTGGAATTTTGTTTGTTGTTTGTATTGTTAATGAATGTTACTTGTTAATGTGTGTAGTTTGAGTGAGTTGAACTGACTAAAGCGGGGTCTGTCAGTTCAAGTTTTTGAAATCACTCGTTTTGTTCATGAGGAGGGAGGGGGGTGGGGTGGGGGTGGAAGGTTGGGGGGGGGGAGATGAATGTATGTAATGTTTCAAAGCTCCCCCCAGGGGGCACACGAAATAAACGTCTTGCCTTGCCTTGTCTTGTCTTGCCTTGCCTTGTCTTGTCTTGCCTTGTCTTGCCTTGTCTTGCTCTCAGTTTTGCTTCTGTCGCCTCTTCCTTTGTTAGTTTCTGTTTTGCTGGTCCATTCGCCCAAATCTTTTTTTTTTCCTGTTCTAGAAACCTTTTTTCTTTTTTTTTTTGTTGTTGTCTTTTCTGGACTGGCTTGCTAAGTGTTCTATTCTTTCAAGTTGAGTGCTCTGGGCTGGCAACAATTGCTGTTTTCAATTCAGTGTTCAGGTGTATCTAATCTTATAAATGATTTTCAATTGCGTATGATGTGTGATTATGCTTGTGTTCAGTTGTTTTCAATACTCTGGTGAAAACATCACTGAATGGTCAACGTCAGAGGTATGCGCTGGATTCATGTGCATTTGTGCGACTGCAAGCAATTCCGAGTGTAACTTTCCTTTCCATGTGTAGTTTTTGTGTGTTTTTAAGGCCGGTCGACGGGACCGTTAATCATAGTTTTTCAGCCCTGATATTTATTACCCTGTGTGGTCGGGTGGGTTATAAGCAACAGAGAAAGAGAAAGACTGAAATCAGTGAATGCACATCCAGTGTGATTGTAACTCTGTACATCACGGTAGCCCTGATACACACACGCGTGGCCAGGGGAAACTGTAAGCAATGTAGACTGGAATTTTTACGCCTGCGTATAAAGTAGGCTATGTACGTACGTATGTGTTACGTTTGTGTTTTTCTTCTTCTTATTATTATTATCAAAGAGTATTTCTAGAGCCTGTGACTGTAGACCACAACCCACTGTGCGGCATTTACGTAGTTACGCTACAAACAAGGACAAAGTTTTTACAACTATTTCAGCCACTCCTTCATCAAAAGAAAAGTGCAAGAATGTTATAAAAGAAACCCTTTTTAGTCATAACACTACAGCCCCGGTAGCTCATTCTCAATAATTATAACCACGCAGCTCTCTCTCCCTCTGAGCAAACTGGGGACACAGGCTGAGAGGCTGGCGCGTCGAATCTGAAGCATGCTCATTCGTTTTCCCACCACAATACACATGCTTGAGAGAGAGAGAGAGAGAGAGAGAAAGAGCTGCACAACCAACTTCGCAGAGAACTGTGGCGCTCGCTTCACTTGCGGAGGTGGTTTAGAGCCAACCGACTTGCCAGCACTTCTATTCATTCGCCATCGCGCAGCCAGCGACTACGGCGCAGTTATTTTAGTGCACACAGGCTGGAAACAGTTTCGATTTTGATCGAGGAGTATTTCAGTTGATGTGTGATATTTTGGAAGAAGACAAAAGAAGACGTATTCGCACGTCACGGTTTTGCAGAAGAAACGTGCATGGGGGTGAGAGGGATAAAGAAAAGTCAAAACACCATTGCGAAACTACCTGGAGCCCGAGGCAGAGAAGCAGACGACAAAAAGCAAAAGAGACGACAGGTCGCGCGGTTTTGAAAAGAGACAGGTGAGTTTGTGGAACCGTATAAAACTATACATTGTGTCTTTGTTGTACACCTTTCAAAGCCCTTGTTTGGAACACTTTCAAGCAAATGATCTGTATGCTCTTCGTGTCGTTTTGTTTGCTTTTTTTTTGTTGTTGTTGTTTTTTGCAGTACACAAAACTGATCGAGTTCTTGCGGTGACTTCTTTTTTTCTTCTTCAGATTTTTCATTGTGTGTGTGTGTTTCTGAAAGAAGCAGGTATGGAAAAGGTTTTTCTACTGAGAGTGGAGGTGAGCTGGGCTACCTAGGTACGGTCGACAGATTAACAGGTGCGGTCAGAATGCTATCTTGTGTACACTGACGTCGCTTGGCTGACTGTTGCAAGTCAGGTGGAAAGTGTCAGATTAGGTTACGACCCGTGTGTCTTTACTCCTTGTCATGACGTTTGTCTCGGGAGGGAAGGGAGGGAGGGAGGGAGACTGGTGAGAGACAGAGATCATGCGGTTCGTGACGAGTGGCTTGGCTTTGCAACTATTGTTTAGTGTGTGTGTGCGTGTGTCAGTGTGTGTGTGTGTGTGTGTGTGCGTGCGCGCGCAAAAAGATAGCACTTGGAAACGCAAAAGACATGATCAATTTTGGACGTGTGAAAGAAAGAAAAGGGGTGTGCTTGCCGTGGGAGAGACAGTGTGTGTGTGTGTGTGTGTGGAGAGAGAGAGAGGCAGTGTGAGAGTACACGTGTATTCCATTGTTTATCAGTAGGGATGCTGCATCACTCAGTGAGTAATTCATTTCTGAAAATTTTCACTGTAAAGAGCAGAGCGCGCTCATGCACATACGCGCGTGCTAGCATACTGACTTTAGAAAGAGGGAAGTGAACGTAAAGTTAAATTCCATTTACAATGTCCCAACCGGCGTTCACTGGAGGGAAAAGATATATGTGCAAATATCGTGGAACTGGTGGAAGTTTTGTCATTAATTTTGGTTGCTATGATAAATAAAGAGTATATCTCTTAGAACTCGCACAGAAATTAAGCGTCCCATTCGTGGGTTCGTTTGTGTATCATGATAATGATTTAATTTTGAACATATAGAAATGTTATGTTGAGAATGAATCTCTTGTTGGATTCATGACATTTGATATAGTGTCTCGGTGCTGGTGCTTGACATTTTAATTAACAGCTTGCGTTCTGATGCATTTCACAGCTGTTATCAACAGACAACACCATGTGGGCTCATAATTAAGTTTGTTGAACGAACTGAAATTTACACACACACACACACACACACACACACACACACACACACACACACACACACACACCGTGGCACAAAAAAAAAGGCTCATGATAATTCTGGACGCTTCCCCCCTTCCCCCCCCTTTACTTCGTGTGTGTGTGTGGGTGTGTGTGTGTGGGTGGGTGGGTGTCTGTGCGCGCATGCTTGCTTACTTGTTTGTATGTGTTTGTCACACACACACACACACACACACACACACACACACACACACACACCACACACACACACACACACACACACACACACACACACACACACACACACACACACACACAGAGAGAGAGAGAGAGAGAGAGAGATTGCGGAAAAGGGACAGAATATATTCGGCAAATGAATTACATGATTTCTCAGTGTGTGGCACACTGCTGATTTCTGTCACGGACTGACACACCGTCGCACACCCGATTCAATAACTGGATTGAATACTTCAGATCGAAACAGCCAATATCTAAACTGTTTCAGTGAGAATTTGTCAGCCACTCACATAGATGAGTTTCAATCGAATTTTGTTCCAACATTCCACCGAAAGTAAATAAGCTGTTAGGTAATAACTTAGAATTTTCTAATGAAAATTATCAATTTCCAAAATGTCCAAACA
>NC_134895.1:8120232-8130232 GCF_041734735.1 Babylonia areolata
ATCATTGTTCCGACGAACGCTTTGAAGAATAAATTAAGAAACAAGCAAGTAAATTGATACTTATTTTTTCTTCACGTATTTTCTTCTTCTTTTTTTTAAATTATTTTTTATTGTCACCTGAATTTGTTTTTTCTACGTGTACTTAGCATTGATCATTTAAAAGTCGTCCCCAGACGTGTCAAAGGCCTCCTATTAGTCATCAATTAAAAAAATTTCCGAACAGATATGTATAAGTCAGATAATTATTTTAGAATATGTATTGTGTGACGGATGTTGGTGTCTGTAATTCATCAAGTTGCGTGAAAACAATAATACTTATTTCAATGGAACGTCACAATGATTACATTTTGAATTGATGTGAAGCATTTACCGATGTTATATAAAAGTGTGATCTGTGGTGAGAAATACCCTTCAGGTTTACTGATACACGGCAGATTAAGTTTATTGCCATGACCCGTTCTTTTTTTCTTTTTTTTTTAACAAACAAACATTAAACGATATAGAATGATAGCTAAAAGTAAGTATATAAACAAAATTCTTTCCATTTACGATTCTGAGTATTTTTCGCGTTCAGTTATTGGCAAAAATATTTAGATCCACACATTAAGCTCTCGAACTTTCTGGTGCAACACATTTTTTGTAAATAGCTAAATTGTCTGTGTCGTATGAAATTAAAGGGAATTCCGTGAAATTAATTCGTTAAATCATCCCAATTAGTTTGTAATCTGTAATCATTTTTTTCTCTTTGTACTTATCGCTGGGGCTTGTTATTAACTATCGTTTCCCTTTGCTCCGGAATTTGTTGTCTGGATACACAATTAACCTGTCCTTCGGCATTGCGGTTTTGTCCGCCTTTCTCTGTTTCTATCTATCTATCTTTGTCTGTCCGTCTTTCCTTCTCATTTTTTGTTTTCATAAAGTCCTAAAGTTTGCAGGCAGCCACACTAAAAATATGCGCACACGCGCCCGTACACACACACACACACACACATACACGCGCGCGCGCGCGCGCCACCACCACTACACACCCACCCCACCCATCCATCCCCTACCCCCACCACCCCACACACACGCCCCCCCCCCCCCCCCCCCCCCCAACCCATCACAAGTACATACACACGCAAACTCACGTAAGCACATGTATACACTAAGTTTGGTAAGCAAATCCAGGAAGACGAAAACCTGGGGGGGGAACCCAGTTCTTGGGCGTCTCCACCGCGAGGTCGGCAATTGCACGTGGAAACATCGACTTGTCCTATTTATAGTTAATGCTGTGAAATAACTACGTCTGTCTATTTGCAGGTATTACACCTTACAGAACAAACGTCCCCCCCCCCCCCACCCCCCCGAGAATGTATTTCCCAATCAAATGGAAGGGGAGTGAGGGGTGTGTGTGTTGGCGAAGGGAGAGGGAGAGATTTGTCAACGTCGAATACCAATTTAACAAGCCTTCGAAAACATGAAGAATGATGATAAACTGCTGCAGCATTTATTGTATCTGTCGTGTAATGCGTGCGTGCGTGCACGCGTGTGTGTGTATGTGTGTGTGTGTGTGTGCGCGCGCGCGACACAGAGAGAGAGAGAGAGAATTTGTCAATGCCCAATACTAATTTAACGGGCAGTCGCTGACATGTACATCATAGATGGTTGCAGCATATATTTCCTTTGCCATCAGACAAAGAACAATATTCTGAATCACCACGCCACTTTTTCCCCCCATTCTTTTGTCGTTTTGATTTCTGTTATTGTTCATACAAAAAACAAAAACAAAATTTTTTTTTTTAAATAAAAGAAAGGAAATTTCGCAGGGCACAAAGAGGTATTTACACAGACATAACTTCAGCCTAAGATAAGCCAGGGAGACAGTAATTATCTTCAGAGAACGGCTTTCAGTTTCTTAAAATAACCGAGCACCACGAGCAAATGTGTGACGTCGTTGAAGTTAAGATTGGCTATGGAGACAATAACGTACCTTCAGAGAAATACCCGTTCTTTCTTAAAATAGCCAGCCGACGTCAACGTGCGTGCATTCTGAAATAGAATGGTATGGATCCCCTGCAACACACACACACACACACACACACACACACACACACACACACGGCCTGTACGCGAAATAACGTTGCTTTTAACAACACCGCAGATGGAAATAAACAACACATTTACAAGTCTGGCCTCGGGCAGTGACCGTCCAACTTATCTTGAACAAAGAAAAAAGGGCTGAAAACAGGTATCTGGCCAGCGTACGCCTTCCAACAAACAAACCAGAGTATCACACATTTATCACAGTATGGCTACAAATTCTGTGCGCACGGGCGCAATAACCGAATGGTTAAAGGGTTGGAAGTTCAATCTGAGGGTCCTGGGTTCGAATCTCGGTGGCGCCTGGTGAGTAAAGGGTAGAGATTTTTACGATCTCCCAGGTCAACATATGTGCAGACCTGCCAGTGCCTGAACCCCTTTCGTGTGTATACGCACGAAGAAGACCAAATACGCACGTTAAAGATCCTGTAATCCATGTCAGCATTCGGTGGGTTATGGAAACAAGAACATATCCAGCATGCACACCCCCGAAAACGGAGTATGGCTGCCTGCATGGCGGGGTAAATAAACAAAACGGTCATACACGTAAAATATTAAATGTTACATGTTTTTTTCTGAGTGTGTATGTGTGCGTGCCTGGAATCTAATTGAATGACACAGGAAACGAATGATGAGCGCTCAATGACAGCCGTCAGTCGGCTCGATCTACCCAGGTAGACAGCCTGTTGTGTAAATGACCCCGTGTTTGTAAAGCGCTTAGAACTTGGTCTCCGAACGAGGATATGCGCTATATAAATATTCATATCAATCAATCACTCCAAGAAGAAGAGACCAAAGAAGTTATACAGGTAGGCTATGGGAAATGAAGTACAGAGCCATTTGATGTACATGGGGTCAGACAACTGAACCAGGAGCCCATACAGGTAGAGAAAGCCGAACGACGCCCAGAATAAGGATGTTTCCAAGAGAATCACACGTACACAGCTTCCCCGTGCAGTGAAACAATCGATACGTATGCTAGCACCAAGCGTTGTCTTGTCATAATTGTGTGGAAAGAGAAAGGAAGTTGATTTTTGTTGTTGTTGCCAAGGTGGGGGATGGGAGAAGCGAGGTGTGTGTGTGTGTGTGTGTGTGTGTGTGTGTACGTTCAAGAAATAACTTGTTATCCTCTGAATATGAATGGGTGTCTCTTCACAGAGGAATCGACAGAGCTCTGTGGATTATTGAATTAACGCTAAATTCTATTTCCAGATCGTGCTTAAGCCATTGATAATCATATTTCAGCGTTGACAGACAAGAGCTCCCCCGCTCTCTCTTTCACACAGTCACACACACACACACACACACACACACACACACACACACACACACACACACACACACATACTTGCAAGTATCATAACATGTATTGCGAAGTGCAAAATAAGATAGCATCACGATGGTTTGTGTTTCCAGTGATAGCAACAGCGAAAGTTCTTTGATACACACATTTCAAAGACGAACAGACTATGTGTAGCTGGAAATGATATGATTACGTTTATTAAAGCTGGAATTGACATTTTTACATTTATTCCTTGAGTCAGATGTGTTTGTCACTATGGAATTACTAATATGGTCTTTGCTGTTGCTTGGATACAGTTTGATCTCAGATTGTTTAAACAAGGAACACACACACACACACACACACACAGACACACACACACACACACAGACACACACACACACACACACACACACACACACACACACGCACAGAGCACAACACAACACAACACAACACAACGCCACAAACACAAAAAAACAAAACAACAAACACGCATGAACACATACACGCGCGCGCGCACGTACTCACACATACACACACACACACACACACACACACACACACAGACACACACAGACACACACACACACACACACACACACACACACACACACACACACACACAGCACAACACAACACAACGCCACACACACAAAAAAACAAAACAACAAACACGCATGAACACATACACGCGCGCGCGCACGTACTCACACACACACACACACACACACACACACACACACACACACACACACACACACACACACACAAAGAGAGAGAGAGAGGGGGGGCGGCAGAAAGTAAAGTTAAGAAAGTAGTCTTCGAAATGTATGCGCGAGACTGTTCACAAAATAAAAAAAAATATATCATGAAGTAAGGTAGAACACGATGAAATAAAACAGGAAGACAGGCACTCCAATCTTAAGCAACTTTCTGTTATACTGATTGTGTGTTCCATGCACAAGGATGTAAACATTTTCAAGATCTTGTCTTCTATGTCCTCACTGGTCTCAAAGCAAAGAAGACATGACACTAGACTGCTCTCCAGGTCTTGTTTATTGCTCTGCAAAATGTTTTCTTTCTGCTTGTTTGCTCCTGTGCACCCCTGTATGCGTGGACTTTTTGAAGAAAAGATGTTATAATGACGTATTTATGATATGTTATATCTACAGGCGTGAATATAGCCTTTCTTTGAAGATTCCAACAGACACTGGTTTTGTTACTGTGAAATATGGCAAAACAACATTAAAAAAAACACCAAAAACTTGTAACAGCATAACTTTGGAAGACTCGAAGTGCTGTATTGCATAAGGAGAAAGTACAACTATCGTAAATATAATGTGAAAAATGTTACGGAACCGTGTATCCATTTGTGTCCTCCCCTCCACCCATTCCCTCAACCCTCTCTCTCCCTATCTGTCTCCATCTGCCCGACACTGATTTTCTGTTTTAATGCTACCCTCCAGCCCTCTTTCTGTCTCGTGTCCCCACTAGTATATCCATGTGCCTGTTTCCCTCCACACACACATACACACACACACACACACGCACGCACGCACGCGCGCCGCGCGCGCGCACACACACACACACACACACTTTGCCTCTCTCGCTCCTTCACTTGCTCTCGTTTCTGTTTTCAGTGTCTTCGTTTTCTAACCCCACCCCACTTCTCTCTTTCTCTCTTTCTTTCTCTTTGTGCCCCCCCCCTCTCTCTCTCTCTCTCTCTCTCTCTCCTTTTCGTCCTTCCTTCCTTCCTCAATCTCCTCCCTCAGTGTTAAAGTGGCAGTAAGTACAGTGAGATCTACAACCATCTTTTCACCCCCGTCAGAGGCGCACGCCCTCTCCCCCGCCACCCCAGAGTATTTCACAGGATCGAATCCCTCCCAAGTTCCCCATATCACTTATTTCCCATGAGGCAGTCCCTTACCCGCCCCGTCTCCCCTCGTCTAAGCCTCGTCTTCCACGGCACGGAGTCCATTCCATCATACTTCTTTTATGACATCACCCGTCCCGCACCGTCCTTCGTGACGCTGAATATCATTCAGGGGAGCAGGGTTTTTGCTAAGAGGTGTACATAGTGTGCCCCGGCCGTGATGTATGGCCGTTCTTTTCGGAGGGCTTTCTCGGTCCCGTGTTTGTGTTCTGTTGCTATGTGTTGATAATATCATGTGTCATGATGCGATGCAGGTTTTGTCAGATTTAGTAAGTAACTTAGTTATGATGTTTTACTTGCGTTTTTGGTTATGTTGTATTGTTTGTGATATTTTTTATCTTATATAGCGGTAGCGGTTTTGTTTTTTTGTTTGTTTTGTTTTGTTTTTGTATTGTATTATAATTATCATATTATGTCATATATATATATTAGATCTCGCAGCTTCACATTATATCCTATCATATCATATTACGTTATGTTATGTAATGTTCGTATACCCGTGTTATACCTCAGATGGAGTTTCTGTTGAGACATTTTGAACATCAACAACAACAACAACACAAAAAAAACCAACAAAAAACGAATAAACATGAGGCTGCCTCTGGCCATCTGACGCAGTTTTGACCGTCTGACCCTTATAGGTTAAGGGGAAAGCGAAAATACCGACTGGATAAAACGACGGCTACATTGCATCTAATAAAAACTGCCCAGAGAGCACTGTGTATGCCAGTTCCATATAGACATTATGAAGTTGACTTCAGTTCGTCTCATTTGGATATCATAACCAGCAATTTGTTCAGAGAAATATAAAGTCTGCACGAGTCCGTGCCCACTCAGGCATTCGCGCGCGCGCGCATGTGCACACACACAGACGCACACATACATGCACGCATGCACATGCACTCACGCACGCACACACACACACACACACACACACACACACACACACACACACACACACATATCCATACACCATCTACACACACAGCATGTTTTTACTATGTTAGCTTGCAAAATAAATTTATAAATAATGGAGTGCTATGATAAGTAACATCAAGTCTACAATCAGACCATTTTCAAATAGAAAGCGCGTGCAGGGGACAGCGAATGGATATGTTACCTTGTTTACCCGAAAGAAAGGATGTTTACAAAAACAACACAAAGTTCGTGTACGTACATAGTTTATTCTTACATACAATGAAGCAATCAGAATAAAAGGTAAACAAACACCGGCCATTGTCTTTGTCATAATTGTGATGTCTTTGGAAGGGAGAGGATGAAGATGCCGATATTTTTCTTGTTTCTAGGGTGGTGTGTGTGTGTGTGTGTGTGTGTGTGTGTGTGTGTGCCTCTGTGTGTGTGTGTGTGTGTGTATGCGTGCGTGCGTGTATGAGTGTATGTGAGTGTTGATTGCGTGCATGAGTGCGTGCTTGTTTTTCAGCTCCTGATTCCATCATGGTGCCCTTCCCAGATCAATGGACAGAATTCTGTAGATGATTGAATTAGCATCTCGATTTTATTTGCATACCGCATGAACCGTGCTTAAGACTTTAATAATAAGATTTTAACGTTGCATGACAGACTCGCGCACCCGCGCATTCGCACACACACCGCAAATGGACGTGCAATCATCATCACATTGTGACGAGCAAGCTAACATACCATGAGTTATGGTTGATATTTCTGATGCTGTAGTGGATTCTTCTTCTTCTTCTTCTGTGTTCGTGGGCTTCAACTCCCACGTTCACTCGTATATACTCGAGTGGGATTTTACGTGTATGACCGTTTTTACCCCGCCATATAGGCAGCCATACTCCGTTTTCGGGGGTGTGCATGCTGGGTATGTTCTTGTTTCCATAACCCACCAAACGCTGACATGGATTACAGGATCTTTAACGTGCGTATTTGATCTTATGCTTGCGTATACACACGAAGGGGGTTCAGGCACTGGCAGGTCTGCACATATGTTGACCTGGGAGATCGTAAAAATCTCCACCCTTTACCCACCAGGCACCGTCACCGTGATTCGAACCCGAGACCCTCAGATCGAAAGTCCAACGCTTTAACCATTCGGCTATGGCGCCCGTCACTGTAGTGGATGTAGTTTGATACACATGACTTTCAAAGACAAACAGATCGTCTCTTGTTGAATACGATATGATTGACGGTCTCATTTATTAAAAGCTGGAAATGACGTTATAACATTCGTTTCTTGTTCCAGATGTGTTTGTCAGGAAGGAATCTCTGATATGGCGTTGGCTGTTGCTTATAAACATTGATTGATCTCTGAGTGTATATACAAGCATAAATGCACACTCTCTCTCTCTCTCTCTCTCTCTCTCTCTCTCTCTCTCTCTCTCACACACACACACACACACACACACACACACACACACACACACACACACACAGAGCAATAAAATAAAATATTCCTCGGTTTGTGTGCGTCAGATGGTTCACAAAATAGACTATAGAAAATGCAGTAAAAACAATGCACAATACAATAACATAATATAGGAAGATTGACAGTCCACTTTTTAGCCACTTTCCTTGTGCTTATGATACTTTCCCTGTATAACAAGGAAGTCAATATTTTACGCTATTTGCTCCAATGTTCACATTACTATATGAAGTAAGTTCCAAAGCCACTGGTCTTAAAGCGATGAAGACCTGACATATACATTGATGAAGCCATCCAGATCTTGGATACCGCTCTGTATAATATGTTTGTTGATGTTGGCGCCCTTGTATGCGCTGAAGCTGATAGGCAAGGATTGGATTGAGGTTTCTGTCGCACAATTTAAGATGGTCTCAAATGTAACATTGCACTGACGTGAATAATGTCTGTCAATGTTCTTACTGCGAAATATAGCCAGACGTCTTCATTCAAAACCTTTAAAGAGCGTACTGTTTGAGTACTCGAGTTACCAGTTTGTGTAAAAGGAGCAGACACTGTTGGTAAAGTGAATGGAAAATATATTACCGAACCCCGGTCTCCATCTGTCAATCTGTTATCTCTATCTCTGTCTGCGTGTTGGTTTATCTGATTCTTTCCTCCACGCCTCCTCCCCCCCCCCTTCTCTCCCTTTACATTGCTCCCCCCCCCCCCTTTTTTTTTGTATCCACTACCCTCCATTACATCTGCGTGTCTCTCACTCCGTTCCGTAGTATTTTTTTCATCTCCCCATCAGTTCCCTTCTTAACCTCTCTATCTCTCCCATCTGTCGGTCTTGCCATTTTTCTCTCTCTTTTTCTGTCCTCCCCACTCACACTTTCACTCTTTGTCCATTTGCATTAATTTATTTTCTCTTCCTGTTTCATTCCCCCGATTCCTTTCTTTTCTTTCTTTTTTTTCTTCTTTCTTCATCCAGTCTGTTTTTCTCAGTTCCGCAGTATCAGTGGAGATGGATGACCATCTTTTCACCCCCGTCAGAGGTACATGCCCTTTTCCCTACCATCTCAGGGTATTTCACAGGACTGAATCACTGTCTTCCCTATATCACTCATTTCCCATGAGGGTGTCCCCGCCCTTTCTCCCCTCGTCTGAGTCTCGACCTCCATGGCACAGAGTCCATTCTATCAAACTTCTTTTACGACATCATCCGTCCCGAACAACCTCCGTGACGCTGAATATAATTAAGAGGAACAGGATTTGGCTAAGAGGTGGACATTGTGTGCCCCAATATGGTCATTCCTTTTGATGGACTTTCTCGGCCCGTATTTATGTTGTGTTGCAATGTTTCGTCTGGCGTTGCATTGTATTGATGATGCTGCGTGATGCGTTATGCTGCTATGTGTGTGTAATGGGCATTTCCTGAGCGACAGTTTTTTAGCACTGAATTCTGATGTCTGATGTTGTTTTACACTCCGCATCACATTTTATATTGTGTTGTGCTGTTTTATTTTGTATTGCATCATTAGTTTACATAAGAATTTACATTATTACATTATAGACATGACTTAGGGTTTGTCTCGAGACGCTTTTTTTTTACAATCATAATAAAAGTCACGGGGATTTCTCCAGTTAGCTGGTGCACTTTTGATTGGCTGTGTGACCCAGCTGTCGGGACAAAGAGAAGCGAAGAATTGCGATTGGATAAAACGACTGACTTCAGTGTCTCAATTTTATAAGCCCAGAGCGTATTGTGTCTGTCATTTCCCAGAAGACCACGAGAAAATGAAATGAATTTTTTTCCCCAGCCCCGTTTAGCTTGTCTCCTGTGGATACCACCATCAACAGTTTGTTCAGAGAGAAATTTGAAACAACAACAACAACAAAAACAAGCACAAAAAAACACACACAAAAACAACAAAAAACACAACAACAATGTATGAGAGTCATTCAACTGTGATGACTTAAAGGTGTCTGCAGAGTAATTTGGTTCTGCTGCGATTACTTAATGGTGTCTACAGTGTATATTTCTCGTATGTTTATTCATTGTGATTGGATTTAATGGGGAAAAAATCTTGTGGAACCGGCTATCGAATTGGTAGAAGGGGAAATATATATGAGCGCGCTTCATTGTATTTTAGTGTATTACATTTTTTTTTCATGTTAATGGCTTACACAAACCTAGGATAGGCTCTCAAGGCCTGATTAGCGCGTTGAGCTTATGCAAAGTTCAGGCATCTCCTGCCTTTATTTATTTATTTATTTTATAACAGCATATGTAGTGTAGTGTATATAGACCAGTCCACAC
>NC_134895.1:8135232-8160232 GCF_041734735.1 Babylonia areolata
CACAGAGTCAAATGCTTTTCTCAGATCGACAAAACAGGTGTAAAGCTTTGCCTCCCTTCTTTGATAAAGATTTCTCAATAACCGCGTTCAAAGTAAAAATATGATCTGTTGTGGCATAACCACGCCTGAATCAAGCCTGTGACTCTGTTAGCATATCATTTTCTTCAGCTCATTTGACAAGTCTTCCGTTTAGCACTGATGTATAACATTTGCTAATAAGACTGAGCAAAGACACGCCCCTATAGTTGTCTGTTGAACTACTATCTCCCTTTTTAAAAATTGGAACAATTATTGCCTTCGCCCATTCATCTGGATACGTGCCCTTATCAAACAGAATGTTAAACAGTTTTGTTAAAAAATGTACAGCAATATTATCAGCTGATTTTAACATTTCTGTCAAAATACTGTCTACACCACAAGCCTTGCCTTTTTTTAATTTCCGAATAGCATCTGCAACTTCTTGTTCTGAAATATCATGACTTAGTTCATCAGATATATTTGATTCCTCTGGTTGCACTTCACTAATGGCTCTGTTATCAGTAGTGATAACCTCAGAGAGACAGAGAGAGAGAGAGACAGACAGACAGACAGACAGATGCAGGGAGACAGAGAGACACAGAGAGAGAGAGAGAGAGAGAGAGAGAGAGAACGTAAAAACACAAGACTCAGTTTTGAGACACCAGACACTGCAAATTGAATTGGTCTTCGTGATAGAATTAGATACGACAAAAGTAATCGCGTCACTCAGAGAGGGTATTGCCGTGATGCTGTTATCAGGGTGGTTAAACCGTTTTGCCGAAAGTGCCGGAGCGTCCATTTGGGAAGTGACAGGTCCAGAGTCTTGGCTCACTCATCGCACAGGTGCCCCAAGTCCTTTCCCCACTGACCGATAATTGAGTGGTTGTCGCTTTGCCGCTGGTCTGACCGGGGAGAACTGAAGCGGAATCCTTGAAGCTGTATATATATAGTTGGATGAGAGACAGACAGACAGACAGATGCAGGGAGACAGAGAGACACAGAGACAGAGAATATTCTAGGATGGAAGGGAGAGAGAGAGAGACAGAGAGATTCTAGGAAGGAAGGGACATAGGGGAGAGTGCGAAAGGGACACACACACACACACACACACAGAGCGAAACATGGAAAGCACGTGTGCAACCCAGGGCCATATGAGCAATTTCCGACTGAAACGCGGAAACATCTGTCAACACAACGCAACACAATGCAACGGCACGAACTCTACGGCACGCACTGCAGCACAACATAAGGGCTGAATCACACGATGAAACATTCGTGTAATGCAACCTTTATTAGCGAACGTCAGTCAGTTAAGTAAAATAACAACTGCCACATGCTATGCGTTTGACGTATCATGCGGTGATATTTTGTGTATGTGCGTGTGTGTGTGTTCATGTATAAGACAAGATGCTCCCCTGACGACGCGCTGTGGGCGAAAATTTGTCAGTAGAAAAAATGAGGACAGTTATTTTCTTTGGGGTTTATTTGCCAATTTTTTTTTTTTATTGTTCTCTTCCGAGAATCAACCCGTGTTGAATGATTTTCACGGAGTGGTGTCGGCAAATCCAGGATTTATCTTGTGTACACACACACACACACACACACACACACACGGGAGGAGTAGGGGATGTGGAGGGGTACCTATTTTCACGGCTCCTTCAAACGAAGACACCATGTAACATGACGAAACAGGCAAGCAAAAAACTAATGTGGAAATCGAAAAACAATAGGAAAAAAACAAAAAACAAAACCAAAAAAACCGCACATACAAAAAAAAAAAGCCCATTAAGATGTATAATCTAATAGTACAGAACAAACCAATACAATAGGAAGAGACGGAGAGGTAAAAGAAGTGTGATGTTTAGTCACCGAACTGAAATGTCGGTATCATATATTTATGATCCGTCACAACAGCCATATCCTTTGTTCAAGCAAGCACAGAACACGTTCTCAATAAACCTGAAGATATGTCATCAGAAAACTTCCCGTGTATTTGAATTCTTAAAACCTGCCTGGCAGCAATTCATCGTGCATATACTGATGAATAAGAATTTTGAATGCATGCAAAAAACAAAAACAAAAAAAGTATAAAAAAAAAAATAATAATAAAGTACAATTCAGAACACTTGAGCGGTAGAAAGTTGGCCTCGCGAAAACACACACACACACACACACACACACACACACACACACACACGCACACACGACCTGCATTGAACATTTCTAGAATATTTCCTGGCGGTCACTTTCTCGACAGCTCCCAGCCACGTTTAATGCACCGCGACTTTCCGGAAAGTTTCGCCAGTGGTATGTTACTCACAAAACGTCGTCTTCTTCAGGTTTTCCTCGCTTATTCTTGAATCGTCGTATTCGACTGGCCATGCAACTTCTTCGAATGTCGCTTCTGCATGCAGCTATATCGACGATAAGATTTGGGCACACGGGGGCATTGTAATCGGATTGCCATGTGGACAACAATAGCGCGTCAGTCGTTGTTGGGGCTGGCTGTTCAATATTATTGGAGTCGCTGACATCCAAAGGAAACACTTTACAAAACTGCGTGGGCTGCCAGGAAAAGCTAAGTGGTAGGATTTTTTCGGGTGCTGTCAGTGTCTGTTGTCCTTCCTATTCCCTTCACACGGGGTTTGCGCGCACATGCACGCACTTTCATCACACGGTCATGGGCTCTTTAGCTTTCCTGATTGAAACTTCGTGCTATTGCTATTCATGATATCGATGTGAAATAAACAGGTAGGTATACATACCACAAGAAAACAGATCTTACCAGGAAGAAAAGAAAAAAAAAAGGAGCAGGAAGCTCCAACACTACGCCACGCCGACGGAGTCGATTAACAAATACACCGCGCGTCATCTGCTTCAGTGTGCCGAGACCCCCTGGAAGTTTTGCTATGAAAACATCGACCAGACTTCCACGCTGCCGTACGTAAAAGACCTCTGGTGAGAGGCATGGAACTCCTACACTGTCAACAAACTCTTCTAGATCCGTTCTGATCTGAGGAAGTTTTTCTGCCATATGTCAAGGTAGGTAGGCAAGAGGAGACCTCTGTGCAGATTACATACAGGTCTTTCCTTTCGATCGTCATTCACTCCTGTGTTCTGAAGGGTAAAGGTGTTATAACATGAACATCTGCAGTGTCTGCCACACGACGAGCATCTCAGTGCTAAATATCTCGTTAACTGCTGGGATTTACGTAATCTCAGACATAAGCATTGCGTCTTAGGACAGTTGGTGTTTACATTAATTCAAACAAATATTACAACTTACTGCAGCTGGGGTTGACATTATTTCAGACAAAAACATTACATCTCAATAGATAGACATTACATTCTAATGACAGCTGGGATTTACATTATCTCAGACATAAACATTTCATCTTTTGGACCGTTGGGATTTATATGATTTCAGACATGAACATTTCATCTTATGGACGACTTTGATTTGCATTATCTCATACATAAAGATAACACTTTATGAACAATTGGGACTTACACAACCTCAGACGTGAACATTATATCTTATGACAGCTGGGATTTACATGACCCAGAAATAAAAATTGCATCTTACCAACAACTGGGATTTGCAGTGTGTCAGACATAAAAATCACATCTTATTTACAGTTGGGACTTGCATGATCTCAGACATAAATACATCACTGCTGCGTCCATAAAGACCCTTGTCCGCGACATTCCATTCAAGACCGTTTTTTTTTTACCTCCTGCAGAAAGTTGATTAAATATTTTTCATTCGTTTTCACTTTCATATTGATTGCGGCAAACGTGATTCAGACTCGGTCTTTTTAGTTTCATCGTTCTGATTACATACAGGTTTTTACATTGTTTCGATTCGTTTTGCTTGTTTTTTATGTGTTTCAGTTCGGAAACGCATAACTTTTCTGTTGATCTGTTGGATTGCACACACCTGATTTGAATTTATTTGACCGCAGATCGAAATTTCTACAGATCTCTGAAACATTGAATGGCTTGGCGGATCTCCTGAAAACGTCGGCCAAACTTTCTGTTTCCATCTGCAAAATTGAAAGCTTTCAGTTATAACAATTATTTTCAAAGCCTCACCAGCGCGTGCGAAGGTCAGGAATCTTGTTGAATTTCTTCCGTGTGGTTTACCTTCACCCCTGTTGCCGCCGCCTGCACCTCTCTCCGCACCAGGCTTTTATTTATTTCATTTTACTTTATTTATTTATTGACTGTTTTCTTTCTGTATCTATCTTTCTTTGTTTAAATAAAAGTTTTGCGGTTTTAAAAGTGTAATTTTGTTTCTTGGCGAACCAGGTGTGATGAAGCGTCTAAGTAAAAGTCCAAATGCCATTTCCAACCCGGTGAAGTGAAGAAAATGAAATTGAAACTTTAAAATCCAGAAATCCCTCGTGTGTAGCCCATACGAGGCGGGGATTCGATTGTTCTGCCATCACAGGTTATACGCCAGACCCTATCAGCGGTCTGGTTACTAGTCGTGCGGATGATAAAAAAAAAACAACCCAAAAACCAACCAACCCCCCAAACCCCAAGGTTTTTGAATAAGATACACAAGAACATGCAGGAAAAAAATACGGCCGTAAAATCGTCACTTTTTTCAGATAAACATACACACTTTCACAGGTGACAGTGTTTCATGAAGAGTGAATTCTTGACTCTGTAAAAAGTTGTCTTCAGGGCAATTTTTTTGTTCGGGAATGCATTTAACACCAACCCTGAGTGACCTGCATCGAAAAACCTGAGTTTGGGCACAGTGAGAAAAAAAGTTGTTGGAGTTGAATAGCAGTTGAAGTGTGTTTGTGTGTGTGAGTGTGTGTGTGTGTGTGTGTGTCTTTTGGAATGGGAGAAGGAGTAGGGTGAAGCTGGAGAGGTTTTGTGTGTGTGTAAGCGTGACAGGAATGGTAGAAGAGGTTCCTCTTTGTGCTTTAATTCCGAAAATTACCGGCTGAAGAATGGTGCCCCTGGATTGTGTCAAGCCTCGGTGGGTGGTGCCTGGATTCTGCCGTCGAAACGGGGTAACATTTAATTATCAAAAAGGTGGCATCGCCGGTTAAATCAATTACGCAGAGCATTGATAACGCTCCAGTACCAGTCCGCTTCACTTTCAGAGGGTCGGCGTAATTGAGTGGATGAAATGATAAAAGAGGTTCGTTCGATCTCCACACAAGATTTTTCTGTGTCACAAAGTTTTGCTCCCCAACTTCTCTGTTTTCCACAGAGAGAGAGAGAGAGAGAGACGGGGGAGGGGGGGAGGCAGGGAGGGAAGAGATGGGGGAGGAGAGGAGAGCGCAATCGGAAGAAAACTTTGTTTCTTTAAGTTTTCAAGTGAATGTGTGTGTGGAAGAAGGGGAAAGTACTGCTTAGGCTTTTAGTGAAGACTGGCATGAGGGTCTGAGTATGGTAATTCATTATCTGAGGAACCTGGCCCTAACGGAGATACCGTGCTTTAGAATCGAAGGCCGACATGACGCTAATGCCACTCCATTGACGCGTTCACTCCTGTGCAAATCGAAACACGCTATCTCCGCTTTGAACAAATGTTAACGCTTAGGACATAACTTTCTGTACGCTGTCTCAGTAAAGCGAACGGTGACGTTTGGACATGTATATGCATACTAAAAGCATGCTGGCGCGCGCGTGCGTGTCAATTGTCTTCCCGTCACTTCAAAATCGAGGTAATTGTTTACTTTTGCGAGGAAAGTTATTGCAGTATTTCACGGTCATTAAAAAAAAAAATGGGGGGCGGGGGGGGTGGCTTACGAACGTGCACTGGTTAGAAATAAAACACTGAGCAGCAAAATGCATGTGTGTGCACAGTAAGAGAAAAGGGGATGGGAGTAGGGGTCGGCCACGTGACCATTTTTCACCCGGCTAGTGTTCCTGATTGGCTGATAAATTCGGCAGCTTGCCACGGGCCAGAGACTGAACAGCGCAATCAGAGAACCGCAGTGGGGATGTGAATACACCCAAACAGTTCTCTGCTTGCCGTGTAATAAGCTCGGAACCTTGCCAATGAACCCCTTTCGGGTCTCCATCGCGCTGGACGAAGTGTCGGCCGGAAACTCGAGGCGATGGCAATTTGGTTTGCCACAGGGAGAAGAATGGAACTCGGCAGCTCTAAAAAACGTGTGGCAAGACATATTAGCGGTCGGCGGAGGTTGAGATTGGTGGCGATCCATTTCGATTTCCCTGAAGAATTTTGAGGAGCAAAAGAGCAGACTGGTTCGCAGGATCGCGGCGTCAACTGGGACAGGTTGAGTTTTTGTTTCCAAACAGGTTTTTGCCCCAGACACATGTATGGGTTGTTGTTGTCTTTTTTTTAAAGATAATGTCGTGGCTGCAAAGATTTGAAAGCGAAACTTTGCTCATCCATCCCCGCTTCATCATTGTAAAAACACGTCCCCGGGAGAAATACAAGAAAGAAAAGACGACAGAAAGAAACCTGATGGATGTTATTTTACAGGCATGTTGTTTTCCACTTCAGAAAATGGGAGTTCTCACAAATTGCAGTATAATGGAAGTAACCCGCACCTTGTCCCAACCCCCTTCGTATTTTTTTGTGTTTTTTTTAACCCCACACTCTTATATAATTATTTCTAAATTTCATTTTGACAACACGTGTGAAGGGATTTTACAAAGTGCGCGTATTCACTGTTTTTTTCACTGACGGTCTGGTCATACCACTTGCAGCCAAAGAAATGCTTTTATTGTTTTACTGTGCTGGAAGGGCACTGTCTGTGTCTCTTCGGGTGTTGATCATCATTTTAACAGGTTGCTTTGTTTACTGTATTTTGTTTCAGTTTTAGAGGGCAGGATGCAAGAAGAAGCCTATTTTGCTCTTATACCATCTCCCCCCCCCCCAACCCCCCCCACCCCTCGGTGTGCAAGATTTGTGCGTTCTCTCTCTCTCTCTCTCTCTCTCTCTCTCTCTCTCCACCGTCGCCCCCACACCACAAACAGCGATCATAGCTACTATCATTACGAAGTGAATGAGAGTTGATCTTTGTTATTTAGAAGAAAAAAAAGTCAGTCAAGTCTCATCGAAACTGACGAAACACCATTTCACTTCCAGGTATACATTATCTACCTAGTACCTAGCTGTCTGTTGAGCCCTCTGTGTCTGTCTGTCTGCCTGGTATTTCTTTATGATGAAAATTGTGTAATCAAAACGAACTGTCACAGTCTGAATCATATTGATCACACCATCCGTCACCCAGGAAACCAAGCACACACGTTTATGTTTATACATGCACAACGCCGTCACACTTTGATGTTTCATTTCTTTGTTTTTGCCTTTGTTTATTGAATATTTCGATATTCATAATCGTTTTTAAGAAAAGCGCAATATGATTTGTAATTAAGACTGACTGTCACAGTTGAACGTCATCTCTGCAGAGATTCACCGCTGTTATTATTTTCCGTGTTTTGTTATTATCTAATGCGCGGATACAATTTTCACGGCGGAAACTTCGTCTGCTTTCATGAGAGGCAGCGAGCGTTTTTGGCAATAAACTTCCTCTGGAAGTATTAGGAAAATAACTGGGTTGGTCGTTCGTCCGTACAAAATGAACATTGCGCTTTTCACTTTCCTTTATTGGATGGAGGGAAACCACTGCAGTCTCTCTCTCTTTCTCTCTTTGGTTGTCTTTCGGCCTCTGTCTGTCTGTCTCTCTGTCGTCCTCTCTGTCTCTTTCTGTCTCACCCTTCTCTCTCTCTGTTTCCGTCTCTGTCTCTCTCTTTGTCTTCTCCTCGTGTTTCTCTCTCTCTCCTCCTCTCTCTCCCCCCCCTCTCTCTATGTGTGTGTCTCTCTATATGTCTCTCTCTGTCTCTGTCTTCCCTTTGTGTGTGTGTGTCTCTCTCTCTCTCTCTGTTTCTCTGTCTTCCCTTTGTGTTTCTCTCTCTCTCTGTCTCTCTCTCTCTCTCTCTCTCTCTCTCTCTCTCTCTCTCTCTTCATTTCTCTCGTCGCTTCCTTTCCTTCCGCTGGCCTTTCCATTCTTTCTGCCGGCAATCTAATTCCGTGCTGTGGCCCTTGGGGCATGCGCTGGCATCCGCCATCATTTTTCTCTTTCCTTTGTCCTCTCTCCCGTGGCCGCCCTCCCGTTTGTCTTTGGCACCTCGCAGGTTCTGGCCTTCTATTCCCAGGGACTGGGCCGGATCGGGTTAGGAGGAGGAGGAGGAGGAGGAGGAGCACGCGTCGAGAGAGAGGGTCGGTGGCAGTGTTTTACTGTGTTTGTGTGTGTGTGTGTGGTGTGTGTGTGAGAGTGAGTTTGTTGTGGTTGTGTGTGTGTTTGGTGTGTGTGTGAGAGTGAGTTTGTTGTGGTTGTGTGTGTGGTGTGGTGTTTGTGTTGTGTATGTGTGAGAGTGAGTTTGTTGTGGTTGTGTGTGTGGTGTGGTGTGTGTTTGAGAGTGAGTTTGTTGTGGTTGTGTGTGTGGTGTGTGTGTGTGTGTGTGTGTGTGTGTGTGTCTGTGTCTGTGTCTCTGTGTGTTAGAGAGTGTGTTTGCATGCATGCGTGCCCATCGTGTGTGTGCGTGCGTGCGTGCGTGCCCATCGTGTGTGTGTGTGTGCGTGCGTGTGTGTGTGCGTGCGTGTGTGTGTGTGTGTATGATACAGACACAGAAAGACAAAGAGAAAGACACACACAGTGTGTGCGTGGGTGTGCGTGTGATGCCATCATGTGTTTGTATTTGCCAATGCACGCGCGTGCCTGAATGGGTTTGATAAAGACTGATGTAATGTACACTGATGGATAAGAAATAGGACAGAGGGAGAGAGGGAGGACGCAGGGGAAGGGATGGAAATTTTCATGAGTGTATATCATCATTTATGCTTATTCTTCTCTCTTTACTGGAAAAAGTCACTTTGTATGAATGGGAGGGGAGAGGAGGGTTTGGGAGGGTTTGAATAAGGGATTAAAGAGTTTTCATGTGCGTATGTTTGTGTATGACATAATTTCTCTTATGTTTATCCGTTAAGGAATAGTCACGTCTCCTTGTGTCTGGTTGTAGAGAATAGTTTCTCATAAATCGCTCAGTGGACCTGTCATAAAACAGCCAGCACTGGTGCGTGCACATGTTGTGGTCTTCTGGAAATTTCCAATAAAACCGACCATGCTCGTTGTTCAAAACGAGGCAATACGAAACACAGCAAAAAGATGGAGATGGAGAGAAAAGACGTGTTGTGGTGGTGGGGAGAAAAAATATTGCCAAGTTAATGTATTTGCGTTGCGTTTGTGCTGCTGAAAGAAATATGCGACCGAAATGACAAACATCTCATACATAGAGTATTGAGAGAGATAGGCAAAAAAGAAGAGAAGATGAATACATATATCTTTATATTATTTTCAAATTTTACCAAAACCATGTTAATATTCAACAATGCGGAACGATAAGCATCTGAAACCGCGCCAGTTTCAATATTAAACAGCACTACTGGAAAACTTCCAGAGTCGGTCTTTGCATGTTTATTTTTGTATTTGTGTATCGGTGTGCATGTTTTGTAAAGCCCGTCGACGGTGTTAAAAATAAATTTGATAAATACCACCCACCCACCCACGAAAAAAAAAAAAATTCGGTGGAGTAGTTTCATTAGAATGTGGTATATTTTTTCTTCTCTTTTTGGTTTTGAAAAAAAAAAAAAACAACAACAACAAAACATTCATCCCATATATTCTGTTTTCAAACCTATTTTTTCTAAGTTGTTTTCAAAATGACAGATAAAAAGTTCAGGTTTGTTTTCAATGTACATGTCCATTTTCCTTCTGTCTCTCCGATTCTTTCTTTCCATTCCATTTATTTTCTTAATTCCTCCCCTTTTTACTTACCACTTTCTTTCAGGTTCTTAATCTGTTTTCTTGTTTTAAACTAGACAATAAAGATATATTGTTGTTGTCAGATATTATTTCCTTTTATATTTCGTGATTTCTTACTAGAAGACATAAAGATTAATCTGATAGAGGGAGAGAGAAGGAAACCGGAAGAGCTGTGAAGGGAAGACGGAGAGGAGGAAGAAGGCGGAAGTGAGAGAGAGAGAGAGAGGGACTACAAGGGGATGGGAGGGCGGGAAGGGGAATTGGGGAAGGGGAGGTTCTTTAGTTTGATTCTGCAGGTCGGCTTAAAAAAGAAACTCCGGAAAGAAAGTTTGATCGATAGCGACCTCAGACCCTTGAGGAACAAGAGCGCGAAGGAAAAGGAGAGAGTTATTGAGTTCTTAGATGATGGGGAGTGTGTGTGTGTGTGTTGGGGAGGGGAGGAGCGAAGAGAGGGGGAGAGTGAGAGAGAGAGGGGGGGAGGGGTTGGGGGAGAGTAGAAAGGGAGAGAGTGAGCGAGAGTAAAAAGAAAGCCGGAGAAATAAATCTGCTCCTCGCTTTTGATACTTGATTAATTTTCTAACGGAAAATCAATCCAGTGCAAAGCTGCCTTGCTTGCGCGACTGCTTTCAACGGGGAATAAGGAGTGAAGGAACACAGAAGGGGAGGTGTGGAAGGGGTGGAGGAGGGTAAGGGAATGAGTGGCAGAGGGTAAGGGGGCAGGATGGGGGCGGGGGCTTCGTAACGGTCTCTCGGGAGGGGTGGAGGGGGATCGTGGGTTCGCCGTCTGTTTGGCATGACAGTTCTCTTTCAGTGGCACATCATAGGCAGCCCATTTTCTCCTGGACCCTCTTCAGAGAGAGAATGGAGGAGGGGTGTGCGGGGTTGCGGTGCGGGGAGTCCTGTCGTTTACACAAACAGATTGTGTCTGCAAACAGCTTTCGTCGCCCATCTCCTTGTAATGAATTGCTTTCAGAGCAAACAGTTTTGTTTGACATTATAAAACCTTGTCTTTATTGGCGTCCAACCTCGTCTCCTCCTCTTTTCCTTTCTGTCATTTTCCTTCCGGGATTTTGGTTCCTGTCTGTCTGTGCTTGTCTGTCCCCTTTTCTCCAGAACTCTTTCTGTGTCTGTCTGCTTGTCAGTCTGTCTGTCCTTGTCTCTCCCGACTCTTTTCCATTCTCTCTGCCTCTCCTTTCTGTGAGTTTCTGCCATGAGGTTGTGGTATTAATAAAACTCGGTAACACGTTCATATCTGCTCGTGCTAATCTTCGTGTCAGTCTGAAGCATACAGAACCAAAACACTTTCCTGTTTTCTTTTCTCCGAGGAAAACATTATCAGTTTGTCAGTCTGTGAGACGCACACGCGAGCACCACCACCTATTTCGCTTCTTTCCCCATCCTGTTCTCCACCCTTCCCCCCTTCCCTCTTTCCCCCCTTCCCACACACACGCCAGAGAGGGGAAGCATTAGTTTCGTATTTGCTGAAGCCGCCAAAATGTGACACGGCTGTCAAGGCTTTGATGAAAAGTTAATATTCAAGAATGGCCACAGTATCAAAAGTCTGTTCCAAGTTTTCTGTCTTTGTTATCAAAGAATCTGTAAAATGGTCTCCTTGTTCTCTGGTTTCAAAGAACTGAAAACAAAAAGGCATGAAAAGCAGCTTCAGATACTTTAAATTAAATCCCTATATGGTGATAGTCACATTCATGCACGGCCCCTCTCCCCCGCCCCGGTAAAATGTCCACCAAACAAAACGTAAACCGAAATACATATACCTCATTTATACACCGGTGGGGAAAAAAAAAGAAAGATATATATCATCACGGAGGTTTTAAAGAGACCGTTTTCCCCTGTATCATCTTTCAGTGTGTTTTCCAAGAGGCTCTCTTGTCAAGACTTTAATATCCCTGAATATGTCACACCTTTAACAAAGTTTGTTTGCTCTGAATATACCACATTCCAACACATGACTGGTATCGTTGTAGGGTTTAAGTTGTTAGGAAGATGTATCCGCTTGCTTTGCAGCTCTCTTTCTTTCTTTTTTATGGTTACATGATTTACACGTTGAACAGTTCAGAATTACTCAGATCACGTTATTCAGACTTGTCTCGTTTTTCTTTACAGGTGCATGTGATGTTGGTGCGTGAGTGGTGGATGTGAGAAAGGGATGGATAGCAACTATGCATATCATCTATATTTTCTTTGCTGTGTTGTGTTGAATTTTAAACGTTTAGGATTTGTTGTAATGATGACTGAAGCGTTTGCCATTAATATGAAGGCAGTCTGTTGTGGTTTGTGTGTGTGTGTGTGTGTGTGTGTGTGTGCGCGCGCGCGCGCGCGCATGCGTGTGTGCGTGCTTGAAAACTAGATGCTATGAATACAATCTGATATGTATGAACAGCATTTTATTCAAATATAACAGGCTAGGGGTTTTTTTTTGCGTTTTCTTCACTTCATGTGAAATTGAAACTGAAGTGATAAACGATTACATTATTTGATTTGTGTCCTCACGCTCACACAGATATGCACGCTTGCATGCTGACCAGTTTCCTGTCTCTGCTGATTCATCTGTGGCCTGTGTGAAGTTCGCTGTCTGAAGCCAGAGAGTGGGTGATAAAAGAGATTCGTTCAATTTGATTCAGTCTTCACAGAGAGAGAGAGAGAGAGAGAGAGAGAGAGAGAGAGAGAGAGAGAGAGAGAGACGGCGTTGCAGGAGAATAAACACTGTTTGGGAAAATGCTTTCAATCACAGTTTCGTTTTAAATGTTTGACAGTCACGCAACGGAGTAAAACCAGGTATAAAAAACAGCACGTGCGTCACGAACTCTTTATTATCACCATTTCCCCCTTTAACCAGCCCGACTCCCCCACTACCCCGCCCCCCCACACCCCAACAAACAGGCAGAAAACAGCACCGATAATAAGGCGACAATCATAAATCATTGAGGGGTCGTGCAGATAAGGATGATGGAAGACTCCCGCCTGCGCTCTCCAAATCCGCAATATTTCCGGAGAGCAATCAAGACTCTTCTGTTTCCCTGCCTGGAACGGATGGAAGGAAGAAAAGGAAAATAGAAAAGAGACGTGGGCTGTGATTGGATATGAAGTATGAGGAGGAGCTGGGTGAGGATGGGGCTGTCAGGAGCAAGAACAAAGGACAACAGCTGATGAAAAGACAAACTGTGATGAAATGTCATCCTCTGTATGTGTCTTTTTGCACATGCACATCTGTATACGTGTGGTGAGAAACTCCTGAAAAGACCCTGTCAAAGGCTGGGCCACATGCAGACAAGATGGTTCGATCCAATACAAAGTTAAAGTATGGAGAAGGGTACGCACAAATTGGCAATTGTGAACGCATTTAGACTGGGTACACATGCAGAGGACATGTAAGTGAATACAATTCTTCTTAGTGAAGTAGTTTGAAAACATCACAGAGCTGCTGAATTTATTGCTTTCTCTGTCTTTGTCTCTCTGCCTCTCTCTCTCTCATATCTCTGAGTTTTTGGCACGAAGTTATGGTATTGATAAAACTCCCAGGCTGGTCAATATATTTTCGCGTTTATCTTCGTTTCTGTGCAGTGTACAGAACTAAACATCATCCTTTTTACATTTCTCTCCCCCAGAATCCATCTGTGAAACGCACACGCGAGCGTCACTCCATCCACACCGTATCCTCCTTCCCCATCCCTTTCTCTTCATTTGTCCTCCCCTCAGACTCGAGAAAAACAGAGGGAGGGAGAGGCAGAGAGGAAGGATTAGTTTCGTAATTACAAGGCAGTGAAAGCAGTAATTAAATGCAAACAACGAAGGCTGATCATGGCCGTAATATAAATTGGTTCAAAGTTTTCCTTTATTTGGGTTCAAGGAGCGAGTAAAGTGGTTTCCCTGTTCCCTGCTGTGTTAGATCTGGAAAAACAGCCTCCTTCCTTTTGTCTATGCATGAAAGGCTGTTTCAGACTTTAATCCTTATAATGTTATAGCCCTTTCATGTGCATGACAGACTCTGGAAGAAGATTAGCTAAGCGACACGTAAACATTCTCGTTGATTGCCGCAGCAAAGTCATAAAATAAGTCAAACAAGTAACCCCATGGGTGCCTGGCTAGTTCACAAGGTTGAGTCAACATGTTGTGACTTCAAAATCACAGACTCCCAACATAAAAAGTGGCTTTCTGCTGCCCATCTCCACACGTTGTCGTTCTCATGGTGTCAGTTAGGTCTCCTTCCCCCACTTTCCTGGAATGATCATCACCGTCGGCCATATCTTCTGAGATTGGGATTGACGTCAACCAAGTAACGTAAACCTTACAGGTGTTTACAAAAAAGTTCTGGAATATCCGTCTCCCGCCTGTCAAGGACTTCAACTTCCAAAGTGATACAGACACAGCTTCAACAATGGTCTGGCTTATCTGTTCCAAAGCATGATTGATGCGTGCGTGTTTTGTGACCGGTTAAGGTTTCAAAGAATTTAATACGATTATTGGCATGCATGGGAGCACTTTTTTCACCTCAGATTTGCATCATTTATTTATAACTTCAGAATGACCAATCCAGTTGAAATCACGCTACAACGATAGTGCTTTTCTTGGCAAGTGCATGCATATGTGTGTATATATATATATCACACTGTGAATGCAATGTGTGAACTTTTTTCCTATATTTACCAAAATCGATTAAAGTTTATTTTCGTTTTCCTGTACTTATCATTATCAATATATGTTTCTTTTCATTTTCGTTCCAGTATCCCATACTGAAGTCTGTCAGAGAAACACACGCTTGACACTCAGTGGCACACTCAGAGAGGCACGCGCACACGCACACCAGTTTCCTGTCTGTGTATAGTAGTTAATTAGTTGTTCGATGCCAAGCGAGGGAGATCACCATTGGGTTTGAATCAGTTTCACAATCTCTGAGAGAGAGAGAGACAGACAGACAGACAGACAGAGACAGAGAGAGAGAGTGGAGAAGAGGGAGAGGAGTGGAAGGGCGTGGTGGTGGGCGGAGGAAGAAAATAGATCCCGTTTCAGAAAAAGCTTTCAATCACGGCTCACGTTTAACATTCGACAGTCACGCAACGGAGTAAAACCTGGCACGTAAAACGGCACGCGCGTCACGAGCTCCTATTATCACCATCCCCACCTTTCCCCACCTCGACCCCCCACCAGACAGGCAGAAAACAGCACCGATAATAAGGCGACAATCATAAATCATTGAGGGGTCGTGCAGATAAGGATGATGGAAGACTCCAGCCTGAGCCCTCCAAATCCGCAATATTTCCGGAGAGCAATCAAGACTCTTCTGTTTTTCTGCCTGGAACGGACAGATGAAATGGAGAGGAAAAAAAGAAAGCACACACACACACACACACACACACACACACACACAACAGAGAGAGAGAGATAGAGGCAAAAAGTGGGAGTTGGATTGAAGGGGAAGAGTTGAATGTTGAGGTTGGGGCTGGGCAGGCAGGAGAAGGAATGCATTCGGGTTGCTTGTGGGCGGGAAGGGAGGGACGGGAGTAGTGATGTGAGGACACAGTAGAACAAGAGACACACTATGAGGATCAATGACACTTGCGCGAGTTTGGGTCACGCTCTCCATGTGTGTGTGTGTGTCATTTTTTTTGTGCGAGCATGCGTTTGTGTATTGTGCGTGCTGCAGAGAAAGTGTGTGAACAACTGAAATGATCCCCCCTGCCCATCCACAGCTTTTCTGGGTGGTCTGATGCAGACAGGAAGGTTGATTCAATGCAAGTTAATGAATGAATAAAGAGGGAGTGTAGAAACTGTGCATAAGAAATGGACATGGTAACAAAAAAGGGAAGGCGTGGTGGACGCGTAGAGATATGAGCGTAAATACCATGTTTCTTTCTTTCATTAAGTTTCGTTATGATGATGATGGTTGTGGTGATGATGATGATGATGAGAGAGAGAGAGAGAGATTCAGTTTCAGTAGCTCAAGGAGGCGTCACTCCGTTCGGACAAATCCATATACGCTACACCACATCTGCCAAGCAGATGCCTGACCAGCAGCGTAACCCAACGCGCTTAGTCAGGCCTCAGTGAGAAAAAAAGAAAGAAAAAAGGTGAATAAATAATAGACAAGCTTACATAAATGAATAAATAAATAAATAATAATTATAATATAAAAAAGGTAGTAGTAATGATAATAATAATAAAATAATAATAATAATAAATAAATAAGACAACAATGATGATAAATAAGCAACAGAGAGAGAGAGAATAGGGAAGGACGGAGTGTACATTTCTTCTTTTTCTTTTACCATAAGCCGGATGGCTTCGCTCCACCCAGTCTCCCTCCCCCCATCTTCCCCTTCCCCTGTCCCACCCATCCATTCCGCCTGGCGACTGGCCGCAGTGTATATCATTTCCAGTTCATGTCGCTGGTCATGACAGGTACAATTTCCCCCACTCCCCTTTGCACTTTATCGTAAATTCTCCGCTCTGTTCCACTGTCAGCGCACAGAGCTTACACCCTCTGTAGAGCGAAGGCGACACTCTTTGCTGGCAGGTTACTGTCTTGCCTCGTATCGGCGTTTTGCCTTGGGAGAGGAGATTTCAACCTGTATTGGGTACTGACAACCAGGGGTCTACCCTCCCCACCCTCCTCCCCCCCCTCGCTCCCCCCCACCCCCCCGCCCTGTCCCCCAGAGTCGGCTTTTTCTCTTGGAGGAGGGAATTTTTGCTGGGATACTAACAACCAGTGGTCTTTTTTTTCCTGTACGTAGTGATTAGTGTCGGCTTCATGTCCTCGAGGATATAGTTTTGGCTGGGATACTAGCAATCACAGATTTTTTTCTGGAATATGTGGGTATATTAATACTTGAATTATAGGCTGTCGCTGATGGTTAAAAGATAGTTAATTGCTGAATAGCTGATACTTGGTAAAGAATTTGAAGTAAGAAAACATCTTCTACTTGGTTGATAAATTCAAGTAACTCACTGTGATAATAAACAATTTTGATTAAATGGACATTTGAGAATCGCTGAGACGCAGGATAGTGCCATTTCTGTTGTTTGTTTATTTGTGTTTAAAAAAATTAATTTGATCAATACGGCATTACATGATGAAATACAAGATACATCGTGAGGTATTATGACGAATGTTGCGACGGTGACCTGTTGTGTGATTATGACAAGAACTGGAGAAGTAGATTAATTGCTCCGGCTGTCGTGTGACTATGCTGTTACTGTTGCTGTCGCAACGACGCCAGTCCTTCTCGGAAAATCATTGCTTTTTATTCCCGGGACAGTTTCATATTCCGCGAGACAAATGTGGTCGTTCTCGTTCATACTGTGCATGAACGCCAGATGAACTAAAGTAATTAATGTGTGTCCACTGTTGTTTGTTGAAGTATTTGTTGTTTTAGTGTTTTGATCTTTGCTCTGCAGGAATTGATATGACAGACAGTCACTGCTGATGATTATTACTCCTCAGGTTGGCGCTAATGGAAGGGATTTCTTTACCTCTTTCACCGCCACGTTTCTGTGTGAAAAACACTCCCCTGCGCCAAGTATTCTAGATCTGATGCTGTCAGTCACAACAGGCTTCGGTTCATGTTAAAACAACATGGACTTGTTCCCTTCTTCTTCTTCTTCTGCGTTCACTCGTATGCACACGAGTGGGCTTTTACGTGTATGACCGTTTTTACCCCGCCATGTAGGCAGCCATACTCCGTTTTCGGGGGTGTGCATGCTGGGTATGTTCTTGTTTCCATAACCCACCGAACGCTGACATGGATTACAGGATCTTTAACGTGCGTATTTGATCTGCTTGCATATACACACGAAGGGGGTTCAGGCACTAGCAGGTCTGCACATATGTTGACCTGGGAGATCGTAAAAATCTCCACCCTTTACCCACCAGGCGCCGTCACCGTGATTCGAACCCGGGACCCTCAGATTGACAGTCCAACGCTTTAACCACTCGGCTGTTGCGCCCGTCATGAGATACATGCAAGTGCATTTCAATATAAAAACTTGTGCATACTCACGCATGCACGCACTGCACACACACACACATATGCACGCACGCGCGCACACACACACACACACACACACATTTGAGCAAAGGTCAATGAGCAAAGATTCGTCATTGTTGTATAGGCGGGGAAAGTGGCAGCAGCTGTCAAGCTTTGTTACAGTTTGAACAAATGGTCTTACCAATATGACCCCTCGATGTCGACAAAAGTCGCCTATGGATGTGAAAGAGTTAACGACCTGATGGTTCTTGTCTTAGCTGTGTACAAAAAAAAAGTAACTTTGTCGAAATGATTTCATGCGATTTTTGTTCTTTTCTTCTTCTTTTTTTCCTTTAATTTTTACCTCGTGATGCGTTTCTTGTTTGACTGCTGATGAGAATGGTCACCATTGAAGGGCTGTCATCTCTCCGATGTAAATGGATCTTACAGGTCTTGTTAGCCACCTTTCTCCATTTGGACTTCTTGAGATGGCGTTACTTTTGTTCAGCAAAATCAACATAACTAAAACCTTCATAAAGTATAGTAATCGCGCTTCAGATTCGTGCCACTTTGGCCACATTTCACCGAGATTCAACAGCCAATGGGTTAAATTAATGTGACACACGGCTGATATAACAACACAATAAGAAAAAGGTGTATATTGAGATTTTCAGGATAATTTTTTCAATTTTCCATAGGGGGAATCTTTTTTCTTTTTCATTTCATAGGAGTATTAGTCCCGACTGGACCGAAAGTTTCGTTTTACTTTCAAAGAAATCGGAAGTCTTGTACAAAGATAAAGCCAGTAAGTTTGTATAATTACACCTTGAACAAATACTCTTTGGAGTGGGTGAGTATGATGATAATTTATCAATAATCTATCATCGTTATCAGTTATAATCATCTTAAATCGGAAGTATTGTGCGAATATAAAGCCAGTAAATTTGTACAGTTACACCTTGAATAAATACTCTTTGTGGTGGGTATGATGATAGTATATTAATAATCTGCCATCACTATCATTATTATTATCATTGTTATTAATGAGTGTTGTTGTTTTTGTTTGGGCATTAATAAAATACCCACAAATATACACAATTTTGGATATGTCCTTATCCTTCGAACCATAATCTCCTCTCCTCTCCTCTCCTCTCTCTCTCTCTCTCTCTCTCTCTCTCCACACACACACACACACACACACACACACATATGTATGTATGTATGTATGTATAAGACCAGAATGGAGGGAACATGAATAATTATTATGTTTACCTGGAAAACAACAACAAAGTATGGGACATTTTTGTCACATATTTGGGGGGGATGGAGGGGGAGAGAGAGAGAGAGAGAGAGAGAGAGAGAGAGATGATTAACGACCAACCTTTCCCCCTCATCAATTCCTATTCCACCCCACCTCATCCCCCCACTCCACCCCCCCCCCCCCCCCCCCAAAAAAAAAAAAAAAAAAAGAATCTAATACACAAAAAGTACTTTGTCTTTTCAGCCACCCACCCGAGGGACTATAGTGAGCGAGCGAGCTTGCGAGAGAGACAGAAAGAAAGAGAGAGAGAGGGGATGGGGGATAGGAGGGGGTGGGGGGGGGGAGCGTTGTCACACAGGGGTAGAGAAAGGGACCATTTGATCGATCATCTCGCCATTTCCCCACCACCACCACCACCACCACCACCCCTTACTCCACCTCCAATCTTCCCATCCCCCACTCCCTTGTCTCTCACCACCCACCCCCCCTTCCCCCCACCTCCACCCCAAGTCTCCCCACCCGCTGGTTCAGCGGAAGACGCAGGAACCGGCCCGAGACAGCCAACCGCAGAGCGTCGCTCCCGCCATCTGCCGGATAAAGCTGGAAGGCGTTGCCAAGAAACACTGTCATCCTCTCCTCCCCAACCCCCCTACCCCTCCTTCCTTCCTTCCCCCCTCTCTATCTCTGTGTCTGTCTGTCCGTCTGTCTGTCTCTGTCTCCTGTCTCCCCCTGGCTTCCTGGAGGATGTCCCCCCATTGTCTTCCGTATCCTGCCCACGTCTGCGCATCAGCATTCTTCTCCAGGCCCTCTCAGGACGCTCGGATTTCTTTGTTCAATTAAGACAAAGGAGAAGAGGAACGAGGAAGAGGAGGAGGAGGCGGGGGTGGACGGGGAGTAGGGGGAGGGGGGGGGAGCAAGGAGTGAAGAAGTTGGATTCTTCCGCTTTGGAGAAATTGAGAGAGAGAGGGAGAGAGAGAGAGAGAGAGAGAGAAAGTATCCAGGTTTTTCTCTTGCGTTAAAAATGTTTGTTTTTTTTAAGAGGCAAGAGGGATGATGAAGTGACGAATGATGGCGGTAAGACTTTTTCTGGAGGGGTGAGGAGGTGAATTTAAATCTGTTTGTTTGTCTGTTTCTCTCTCTCTCTCTCTCTCTCTCTTTCACTCTCTCTCTCTCTCTCTCTCTCTCTCTCTCTCTCTCTCGCGCGCGCGCGCGCGCTTTAAGGGGATAGGAATGCGTCCGTAGGTATTGATGGGGTGGGTATCCAACAGTTCACTCTCTTTGTTAATCTGTATGTCTGTCACGCGTGCCTAATGGTTCAGGTGCACTTTCTCTCACATCATAATATTACAACAACAGCAGCAACAACGGCAAGAACCCCAACAGACAACAACAACAACAATAACAGAAGAGTATGGCTGGAATGATGATATCAAACGTTTTCTGTTCTTCAGGTGCGCGACTGGATAGTTAGTTCAACCCCGCAGTGAGCAGAAGACTAGCTGCCAGTGCTTTGGAGCCAAACAGTTCTCGCATTCGAGGTAAGACCACCAGTGTATGTGTACGTGTGATGTGAAAGAGTGAGCCCTGAACAAACAGGGAGCTGGAGGGAGGAGGGAGCAAAGGAATGGACTGAGTGCATAAGGAAACAGGAAATAATAGTGCATACGAGAATGATGACAACGACAGTAATCATATTGACGATAGCTTCAGCATCAACGACAAGAACGTGAACAGCAACGTGAAGAAAAAGAACATCGGCAAGAATAAGGACATCATCAACAACATCACAGAATAATGACAACAGCGACAACAACAACAAAAACAAAACTGGTTTAGTGTTGGCGGACACGAACGCTTTTGAAGCTGCATCAGTATAGAGCAAGCAAGTTGTGCTGGATTCTGGTGGTGAAGGAGACAGAAAGGAACAGGAGGATGGTTTAGGGGGTGGGGTAGTGAGAAGGTGTAGGGTGGTGGTGGTGTGGGGGCAGAAGGGTGGAAAGAAGGACGCGGACCTCAGTTTGATTTCACAGAACAGGAAGAGAAAGCCTTCAGGCGATACAGAAAGGATCAAAGGACCTTTTTCCGGGACCCTTTCAAAAAGAATAAAAGAAAGGGAATGTATTGAGGACACTCATTTCACATTCCGTGACATTGTTCAGAGGGATTTTAATGAATGCATATCCTTCCCTTTCCTTTACTCCCTCACAAGTTTCATGGTTCTGTATGGTGGGCCTGAAGGTTGATTTCTGTGCTCACAATGTTTCAGACAGTACGGTGTTATCGATGGATTGAATTATTGATGATCATATTATCATCAAGCTGATGAAACAGGGTATGTCTTTCGGAATGAGTGTAGTCTGGTGGCTGCAAAGGAAACAAAATAACAATAGAGAGAGAGGAACGTTATGTGACTTAGATCTCTCTCTCGCTCTCTCTCATTTCTCTCTCTCTTTCTCTTTGTGTGTGTGTGTGGTGTGTGTGTGTGTATGTGTGTGCGTGTGTGTGTGTGAGTGTGAGTGTGTGTGTGTGTTCGCGCTTTTGTGGTATTACATGTTTCTTGATAGCGCAGTCGAATTCAGTACGAGCATACATCATCTTAGAATATTTCAAACGCCTCTTTCGTCGGACATTTACCATCGATAGCAATAAATCCTCAACGAAATAACCAAAGAAACAATAAACATAACGGCTCCTCCAGACAAGCAGACGGATATATCACTACACATAATTCAAATCTTGAACTAAATAACATATTCCTTCTCTCCACCATTCTGCGCAGTGCTTTCCTAAGAGACATCAGGCTGGGTTGCACAAGCAATTTCAGCAGCGCTCTTGTTAAGAATTTTCTTAAAGTGTAAGTTGAGCCCACCAGCTAGGGAAAAGACTTAACGCCTGTGCAAACTTAGCAGTGCCGACAGCGCTTGTGCAACCCAGCCCTGGACAATTAAGGTCTAAGGTTAAAGGTCGGCATAGGAAGGCGGGGCCCAATCTTCTCCTTCCGTCGTTTTAAGCTTCGCCAACCTATCAATGGGTGGAGTGAGGAAAATCGGAGTAAAGTCCCTTTCCCAAGGACACTATTCCGAAACGGGGCCTCGAACCCTGATGACTGGCGAACACAAGTTCAAAAGTCCAGCGCCTCATCATGCCACGGCGCCTCCTACAAGGTTTGGAGATTGAAAAACTCCACGCCGTGTTTGCCAAAGCAACCAACACGGTTTTTTTCCCCACAGCCATCTCTCTTCTGTCAGCTAACGTCCACACACAGACAGATCGACACTGCAGCCCTTCGACATAATCGTGCACAGTGGGACTATTCCCTCACATGCCAGCCCGTCATTTTTTCTCACATTTGATGACATTTATAATCTGGTTGCCGATTCACGAATGGACCTTTAGAGAATAAAGCGGCATGGCGTCTGACAAACGTCTCCGGCGAGCAATTTATTAGGCAATGAGTTGTTAATCAACAGGTGAGGGGTGGGGGGGACCGACGCCAAGGCCATGCGAGGAAGGAAACAACAACAACAACAACAACACAGATGTTATACTGTAAGAGCTTTTGTGGATTTAACTGCGTGGGGAAAAAGAATGGAACGGGTTACTTTGAAGTAAAGAGTATGGTGAGTGGGGGTTGTGGTTGGGACTGAAGAGGGTTGAAGAGATAGTAACGTCTAGGTGTGTCGTTCACGAGACGAAATGAGACGTCTTTGGGGAGAGGGATGGGGTCCGGGAAGGAAAATGAGGCTACAGAGAGGAAGGTGGGGCAAGGGTGGGAGTAGGGAGGGAGGGAAAAGGGCGATGCGTCTTCGTATTGGACTTGCAAATCAGGTAACAACTTCCAGTTGAATAGACAGGATGCGGGCGCTTTTTCTTCTTCTTCTTCTTCCATTGAAGATAAGTAAAGAAAAAAAGTGGGGAGAGGGGGTAGAAATGGAGGGCGATGGGAGGGGGAGATTGTTTTTAGTCTGAATGGCTGCTTGCTTAAATTGCTCGTTCTGCTCAGTGGGGTTTTTTTTTTCTTTGGGGGCAAGAAATAGCGTGCACAGAACGGATGTTTGTTAAGTTTTATTGTTGGTTTCAAACAGAGGTGGTTTTTTTCCCCCCAAGTTTGTTCAAGAAAACTCGGAACGTGACTCTGTGTTCTTGTGTGTGTTTGTGTGTGTGTGTGTGCGCGCGCGCGCGTGCGTGCACGCGCACCCCACAGGTCCTTGTATATGTATAATATCCGTTTGTCCAGAATGATGTTAGATTTTGATGTTGAAAAAGATAAGTATTATGTTGCTGTGCCTGTATATACGTGGACATGCAAAACACACACACACACACACACACACACACACACACACACACACACACACACATATATATATATATATATATAATATGGCTATATAGATAGATGGATAGATAAAATCTTTGCTATACACTTTGACAATTATACTGCCCTATGAATCATTGAACAGGTGTCTAATTGTATGTCTGTGTGGCGTTCCCCGTCGGCCATGAGGCTAGTATTGACCAAAAGCCCGAAAGTTACCCAAACGAGTAAGCTTTGCTGAAAGTATCCCCTTAAAGATTTCTCTTCCTTCAGTGATGGGAAGCACCTCCCCCACCTTTTTTCCCCCTCTCCCCGCCCACTCCTACCTCCCTCAACCCCTTCCTGCTCTCATTCAACGCTCCCACTCGCTCATGCACACATTCTCACGTTTCTAACCCATTATTTTTACGTGTTCTTTTTATCATACTTATTTTTATTTTACTTTATTTATTTATTTATTTTTGTGTTGTGCTCACATCTTTCATCCTTTAATGTGTACCCAACAAAGCCAAGCCTTTATGTAACCTCTTTTTGTTTGTTTTTTATTTAAAAATCAAAAGATTCTGAAAAAAATTCTGAAAAAAAACAGGTGTTGACATCCAATGACAAAACAGTCACACAAAAGATATAGCCAATGCCTTCACAATGGTTGCACTGATTGAAACGTCGGAAAGGAGGACACGTTAGAACCGGAGAAGCTAACATAAAAAAAAAGTTACACAATGACCTCCCAAACTGAAACGTCGGAAGGAAAATGGGTAATCCAGCACCAAAGACATAGCATGATGGCTCCACGAAATCAACTGTCAGAGAGGTGGAAATGTGTTCTAATCGCGCGTGCGCAGTTAACAAAATCCTGGCCTCGGCGACACAAGTCGCCATGGCATCAATTGCTTTCTCTGAGACAGCGATCAATTTGTTGGAAATTGCCAATCCAGTCCTGTGTGTGAGGTTGCAGTAATTCTAAAGATTACACCTTTCAGGAACAATCCAGAAGTTGGGAAATGATCGGTGGCTTATTTTCTGTGTTACGGGGTAAGGTTGGTTTTTTTTGGTTTGTTTTGCTTCCCCCCCCCCCCCCCCCGGACTCAGAGAATGCGAACAGTGTTAAACGTGAGCTGATTTTATCTGGTACAGGAACGCACAAGAATAAAGGAGTGTTGATTATTTCATAAACCTGTTGAAGTGCATGGAAAATAGATACGAATAAGAACTAAATTGTGAAAGGAAGAGAATGAAAGTTAGCAAGCAAGCAAGAAAGAAAAAGACAACCAACATTACATTCCATTGCCATAATTCCGTGTTGGACATTTACACACGGTGAGTAGATCTAGATCTAACCTCAAAGATGTTCATTGTCACTGACCTGCTGTGGCTGCACAACCAGCGAGTCGATCTTTTACATTCTTGTTTAAAATGGTAGAGTTAGAAAGCGACTGAGGTGGAACAGTGTTCGCTTTCTTCATCTTCTTCTACGTCTCTAATTACAGTTGATATATTACTATTTTTAAAGGAACAGATTCAGAGATTGGTTAAAATTAAGTATATATATATATATATATATATATATATATATATATATATATATATATATATA
>NC_134895.1:8165232-8197732 GCF_041734735.1 Babylonia areolata
TGATAATGCCAGCGATGATGATATCGACAGCGACACTAGCAGTTATGCTAATCTGTGCAAAAAATCACAGGTGCAACAAAAATCTTGAGAGCAATTTAAGGCGGCAAATACTTGTCGTTTGTAGCTTCGCTGACCAAAAAGGGCATTTCCAGGCTTTGCAAAACATTTCACCCACGCGCACGCACACTCAGTCATGCAAAGGCGGTGCGCGCGCACCCATGAACACGCACGCAAACACACATACACGCGCCTACGCGCGCGCGCGCGCACACACACACACATACACACACTTACTCATTCACTCACTCACTCACACGTCTATCCATATACATACATTTCTTCGCGAGTGCGTACCCGATTATGGATACTATCAAACAGTATAAACACACATGCACACTATCATACACGCACGCACACAATTACACATGCATATACACAAAGCCTTCTTTAGGGCTTTATTTGAAATGAACTTTTACCAGTTCCATAAATGTGAAAATCGAAAAATTAAAACTTTATAACGCGTCAGTGTCTTCCACGCACGCTATGAATGATCACGTGCTCAGGTGCTTGTGATCGAGTGTAAGACGAGATGCGGACAGAGATGCGCTCAGACTTATTGATTGTCTTTTTACCTGACAAGATCCTGTTTGATTTTTATGGACCCTTCTCCTCGCATGCTATGGCGAACACAGTATGTCAAACTGATGGAAACCAAAGACAAAATCTCTTTGTAGTGATGAATATTTAATTTCCGATAAGTGTAGAGAACATAGTTTGTCAAATTAGTGGAATAGCAGTAACACACACAGTTATTATTATTATTATGATTATTCAGTTATTCACTGAAGCGCTTGGAATGCATGAAAGTTGTCCTTTACGCATTAATATGATCACCTGCTGAACACATAATTGTAATCCGTGGCGCACTTTAGCGCTGTCTTGCTGAGAGGAGAGATGTACGACACTGAGTCTCGTGTTGTCAGCTTATGGGCCAGCGCCGCGACTGACTGGTCCTGATTGATAAAAAAAAAAAAAAAGAAAAAGAAAAAAGAAGTTAATAATAACTTGAACATGGACTTGGAAATGAAAAGATTTTGATGGCTGTAAAATGCTTCATGATAGCATAACTTCATGGGATTTACACCTGCAGTCAGCCAGAAAACTTGCGTATTATTATTCTTACTGGCAAAACGACAGCGGTAACGATCGAGTGAAATTAACGGAGGAAAACACACACACACACACACACACAAAACTACCAATATTCGCTTCATTGACGAAATTAGTGCACCATATTTACGAACAGGTCCCCATCCGATGACGAGTTTGTTCCGTTTGACATCTCCAGGGAAGTCTAAAACAAACAGTACTGTCAGGCCTCTCAGTGAGTGTCGTTTCCATGATTTCAGCCACAAAGAAAGACAAATTTGAACATCTTGCTGTGGGGTTCTTTTCTTTCTTTCTTTTGAATGGGGGAAGAATTGTCGATTTTTTTTCTTCTTGGTTTTAATGAGACTGTCGGGGATTATCTCAGATCTGCTGCATTGGGGTTGATCTGCAAGACCAGGAAATTGAGAGAACAACGCGCCAGCGCTTGCACGCGTTAATGCGCGTGCATGAACAAAACACATATCGGCGTGCGAGCGAGATTTTTTTCTTTCTCTCTTGCTCTTTGTGTGTGTGTGTGTGTGTGTGTGTGTCTGGCTGTCAGTCTGTCTGTCTGTCTGTCTGCTGGTCCTCTCCAGCTTCCTACGTAATGGGTGTCCTTTGTAGTTCTGAAATGAATGAGTTACAAGTAGTGAAGATAACCATGTTCTGTGCACAAACATGGATTCTGCTTGAATGTTAATATAAGCACACACTTGCAGGCACGCACATAGACATGCATGCAGACAAGCACGCAGACACACACACACACACAAACAGCACACACACACACACACGCGCGCGCGCGCGCACACACACACACACACACACACACACACCGAATGCATTCAAATATGCATACATAATTATGACAGACAGTCCAACCCTCGCGTCAGAGTAGCATTGTTACCTTAGGTGCACTGCTTAAATATGTTTCATTCTCTCTCTCTCTCCCTCTCTCTCTCTCTCTCTCTCTCTCCCACACACACACACACACACACACACACACACATCATTATACATCAGAGGAAGTAAAAATTACATCCGAAAACAGCTTCCCCAAAAGAGCTAAAAACATATCTTATTTAACACCCATTGGCACGTTTGTGTCAAACCTGTTCGAAAAATCTAAAATTAATTCAGATGACGTAGACACACAGAAGACCGTAAGTCCATACCCCATCTGGGAGATGAATAAAGCACATTTTGATGTTAATCATACTGACATTAAAAAGAATGAAAATCCGAATATCATGGCAACGGAAGTCCGAGTACACCTTCAAAATAGATACCGTGATCATTTACAGATCTACACAGATGGCTCACTATTAGACAATGGCCAAGCAGGTTCAGCTTTTGTTATACCAGAACTGAAAACGGAAAGATCATACTATATTGGTAAAAATCGTTCAATATTCACTGCTGAACTTATTGCTGTTCTTATGGCTCTAAATCATATTCTTGATCTTCCAATTTGCCTTCTACAAGTCTTGTTTTGCGTTGATTCCAAATCTGTATTATGTGCTTTAAACTCACCAAATTGTAAGAACAAATCTAAAATCATACTAGAAATCAGCCACATTTTACATCTTTTAAGCTTGAAAGGAACACATATTACGTTTTTCTGGGTTCCTTCACATCTTGGTATTCTCTACAATGAATGGGCTGACAGGGCTGCAAGAAAAGGTGCAAAGAACGAACAGGGAACCATAGAACTTTATGTGCCTCTATCTGTACAAGAGGGTTATCGAATACTAGAAAAAACATCGTGGAACAAAGTCAGAGAATTATACCAAGAAAACGGCAAAGCTTTAAACCATAGTGTAATTAATGGTCAACAACCGGGAACTATCAATCAGTCAAATACATACAGTAATTCAATAAGATTAAGGCAGATTCATACATTAACAAACAGGATAAAACTGAACGCTTTTGTAACAAAGTTCAGCAAAGATGTCAGATGCATATGTGGAGAACATATTTCTAGCAACCATGTAATATTCGAATGTCAGAATCTAAAATGTTTTTTGCCAGACTTCACCAAAAGTTCTTTTGAATGTGTTATTAACAATTCCAATATGTTATTTGTTATTGCAGACGGTTTGCTGCATAGTCCTATAGGACATTTGTTATAGATGTTATATTTGTTTGATGTTGGCGTTTATAACGTTTCCATTTTTCCTAGCGTTGTCTCTCCCTATTCACCCTCCACACATACACACACTTTTACCCCTCCCCCTCTCACAGCCCCTACCCCCACGGTTTTTTTTTTTTTTTTTTTCCCCCGTCTAATATCACTTCAGGTGGAAAGACGTTAAACTGAAGACAACAACACACACACACACACACACACAGAGCATTTAAACACGTATATAAATGACAATGAACAGTTTGGAATCTTGCGCCAGAGTATTACTGTTACCTCAGGTGCTCTCCGGCTCAGAGACCTGTCTATTTGGTCAGTTCTTCTCTTGCCGTACTCCAGTGGCAGCCCACCCATTCATCAGCTTTCAATGAAAGAAACTGGAGGAGCCGGAGGGATGGAGGATGAACCGGCTGCTTGGGGGTACGGGTGGGAAAGTCGACCCGTTTACCGAGCGCTTCTGTCGAGTGTCCTGTGAGTGTTTGGTCTGTCAATCTTGGAGACAGACACTCTGTGTGTGTGTGTGTGTGTGTGTGTGTGTGAAGGATGAGGTTACGAGGACGCGTATTAATCATCCAGTGTTATGTAGACGAACACACATGCACATGTACGTGCACACACGCGCACGCGCGCGCACACACTCACACATACGCACTACACATGGAATAAACGTGATTTGACACGCAGTGTCTTCTTTCAAATGGTCGGCTAGATTGCTTTTTTTTTGTTTGTTTGTTTGTTTGTTTTTGTCTGCAGATCCATTTTTTCAACTTCTCTCTTGTTCACAGGTACGATTGTGTGTGTGCAAGGAGTGGGGGTGGGGGTGGCCACTCTCACTTCTTTGTGAGGAGGTTTGATTAAACATGTCACATTCTCCCCAGTATTCCGATGTTATAAATTTGAAACTGTCAAGTGATTAGTTCCGCTGTAGGATGTTTTGATCAGATTATGTATGCATTGATCTTTTTTTTTTCTTTCCTTTTTTAGTTGAGCGCATCTCGGGAGATGATGGACATAACAACAATTATTATCGGTAGTAGTAGTATTAGGAGGAGTAGTAGTAGTATAGTATCCCACGCGGCCACCCGATACGTTATATGAAGTTCACAATCATTTGTCAGTGAAGTCCCACCACATATCTACAAAGAAAGTGTCCATCCAAACATGCAGCTCTTAACTGCTTGATTTGTTTTATTTTTTAATATAAGCTTCTGAAATAAATTTTGCCGTTATCAGGTTCTGATCCGTTGATGATAAGATAGAGGCAGACTCAAGACTCAAAAGCTTTATTACTCAATGGTAAAGAGTTCAAGCATTGCCTAGTCTTCGAATATGTTCCTGTCAAAACAACAAGAAGAAGATAATAGATAGATGGGAGAGGGGAGCGGGAGTGGGGGGGAGAGGGAGAAAAGTAGGGGGGGGGGGATATTATATTGTGGCCATGAAAAGCATCCGTTCGTGCTTCCAGTTGACTGCATGTTGCCGTGTTGTGTGGTGGTGGTGGCCTAACGTTGATGGTGTTGTTTCCCAGAGGACTGCCGACACTGGGGCCGCTGTGAATTGATTCCACGAATGGCCGTGTTAAGTGGAGTCGGGATTATGGAAGCGGTAACATCAGAAGACACGAAGCTACAGACAGAAGACACACACACACTCACATGCACGCACGGTCACACGCTCATACACACACGCGCGCGCGCGCGCACACACACACACACACACAGACTCACGCACGCTCACATGCACGGTCATCCCCACATCTTCCTCACACACACACACACGCTGGCATGCAGCGCGCACTCACGCTCACACATGCACATGTGCACCAGCACTGCAACGCTCGCAGACACATACTCATACACACAAAAGAGTGCTCGCGCAAATGTAAAGACACGCACGTGTACATCATTCCATGGAGGCTGTGTTGAGTGAACAGTGAATTATTGCTGAGGGCACAGTCCTACTGGAGATTTAACTGTGTTGCAGAAGTAACGTTAAAGTGTCCATTTTTAGTCATGGTAATCCCCAAGTCAAATAACTGTGTGCCCAGAACACTGGAGATCCTGAGTTGAAGCCAGCTCAATCTCGAAAACTGACTGCTTGGTAACTCGATCAAATATACCAAATACTCTTGCTCAGACAGTAGGGGAAATTAGCGGGAACAGGCGAAGAGGGTGGGTTGTTAGGGTAAATACTCAATCAACAATGATTATTTCAAGGATTAACACGTTAAAAGGACATTGAAGAGGAAAGGGTGTATGCATCTAATCCCCATGTCATGGGAACAGTAGAAGCGTGAAGAAGCGGAGTAATATTTGCGAGCAATGTGAACACAAAAATCCATCAATAGGAACACAGAAATAGTTCCAAAGTTTGCTCAGCCAGATGGACCAACAGCTCTGTCCAGAAGTTAGATTTCCTTTCAAAACCCAATCCAAAAACAAGGGCTTCAAGTTCTGAAAACCATCTGTTACAAGGATGATGAAGAGGGGCTGAGGGTGTGTACTATTTAACGTGACACCGACTTCAAGGGAGCAATGGAAACGTGAAGAAAAATGGCCAGTGAAAGCGCCAAGTTTGTGATCACAAGAACACATGAACCGTTCCCTCCCAAGTCTCTCCAAAGCAACCATCCACACGGACTGATGGCTCTTGCCCCGTGTCGGATTTCCACACAAAGGCCCAGTGAGAAAACAGCGGGACGCACGTGCAGCGTACACGTTACCGTCGGCATCTTTAATGGAAACTCACGTGAAGTCGATGGGTCGTGGGGCCGTATTTCTGGTGGTGGTGATTCCAGGCGTGTGGCTGGAAAGAGCTGAGGGCTTTTTTCAACAGCCGTTTGTGATGGGCCCCAGCGGGGATCGGGTGCACCACGGGAATGGTGGGGAATGTATAAGCAAGGCGACTAGTCAGGCCATACTGATTATCATTCTTTTCTTTTTTTTTTTATTACTTCACAGATGGTGCTTATTTTTTGCTCTCTTTGTTGGGGGGAGGAGAGGTTGGGAGTGGGGGCTAGTGGGGGTGCATGCATATTCTCAAGTAAGATGAAAAAGGTACATGGAAAAGGAAGGGAAGGGAGATAGAAATAGACAGGCAGGCATACCACCCCAAGCCCCAGCCCCCTGCCCAACACACACTTACACACACTCAGAGGGTGGAAGGGGCACAGTTTCCAAAGAACTTTGTTTTTGTTCTAAATCTGTACAGCTTTGGGAGAAAGAGAGGTTTGTACTTATTGCAAGGGGTGCTGGGGTTGGAATATTAAAAAAATAAGATTATTCTTTAACTTTCTTTAACAGTATTTTTTAAAATTGCACAGATCATACATACCATCATTCATCCATTGTGATTTTCCAAGTTAAAAGTGTCATTTTTCTGATAATAAGAACACATGACTCTCCCAAGCAACCAACCACATGGACTGATGGCTCTTGCCCCATGTTGGATTTCCATACAAAGGCCCAGTGAGAAAACAGCGGGACGCACGTGCAGCGTACACGTTACAGTCGGCATCTTTAATGGAAACTCACGTGAAGTCGATGGGTCGTGGGGCCGTGTTTCTGGTGGTGGTGATTCCAGGTGTGTGGCTGGAAAGAGCTGAGGGCTTTTTCCGACAGCCGTTTGTGATGGGCCCCAGCGGGGATCGGGTGCACCGCGGGAATACTGGGGAATGTATAAACAAGGCAGCCAGGCCATACTGATTATCATAATACTTTTTTCAGCACTTCTGGTATTTTTTTCTTATTCATGTAGGATGGGGGGCTGATTACTTGTGGATGATAAAAAAGAGAACATTGAAGAAAGGGAGATGGGGGAGAAAGAAAACACACACACACACACGTACGCGCGCGCGCGCACACACACACACACACACACACAGAAGGAGGGGGAAAGAACCAGTTTTCTGGAGAACCGTAAAAAAATCTTTAAAGCTTAGAGAAAGGTAAGTATATGTGTTGGGGGGGAAGAGCTGGTGGTGGCTGAACATTTTTATTTTATGAACAAGTTTCTTTTCGAACTGCACAAATTGTACATACCATTGTGCATCCCGTCTGAATCGATCAGGAGGACGAAAAGGATTAAAAGGAAAACTTGAATAATTTTCTTACACCTGACATCGAGAGTCCCTCTGACCAGTCATCGAGTCTTCCGTTTTCAGACAAGAGAGCCCGCCCGTTGCCAATTAAGGGATGGAACGTTCTGGTGAAATCCAAGAAAGAACAGGGTCCGACATTCTTTTGGGACACGGCAATTTATGTTCTTTTGTTTCGAGTCTGTCTGTTCCGTTCAAATTCAAATCGTATGAGGTTCGTTCGTGACAAAGCTTGGTAAATCTGTGCGAAGTTTTCTTTTTCTTTTGTTCGTTTTTTTTTTTCTTCACCTTTGCGAGTAATCGTTTTATTTATTTATTTATCTTTTAAAAGTATTCTCTAAGACCTCATCTTTTATTTTTTCTGTCCCATTATCTGCACCGTTTCAGCTGCATTAGTCCCATGTTGCTCATTTTGAGTTCCCCATACACAGCCACAACCGGGTTCGTCTGTCGCAGTCTCAACGTCCCCGCCATTTCAGTTCCACACACGTGCTAAGCTACGGTCCTGTGGGATTTCGCACGTCGGCATTAAGCAGGGCACACGTAATCTTGTAAAGTAGCATCGAAGCATTTTTGTTTGTTTATCTGTTTTCTAGTTCTTATTGCTTTGTTTGTTCGTTTTGTTTTGTCATTCAGTTAGAGTGCTGCCATCGGCTCTGTATAATTTCGAACCATTAGTTTTAATCAGTTAAAAGTCTGGACCTTTTGGTAATACGATCTGTGGCCATAGCTGGAAAGCAGAAGCTGGGAAGGGGAGAGATCGATTAAACAGTGGACTGGCACACATAGAAGATCTACGTTTAAGTGAACGGTGCCGACCAGACTGGCCTATCATCAGTGTCCGAATCGGGAAGGAAGGGGCCGGGGGTATTAATTCAGCATTTGGTTTGTCTTCTGTCGATCATTATGCACGCCCACACTTCTTAACTAACAAGCTGAATTGTGGCACACTGATCACCTTTCAAGGGTTCCTGGTGTGGTGCAAATTAGGACTTGATTTGTCACTTAATGACAGAATTAAGCACAGCGGAACAGCCCGTGCCAGAGACAGTCGTTTTCGATTGCTCAGACGTTGTTCGTTTTTGCTTGGGTAAACTCTTGCAAGCGGAAAGCAGAAATTATGGGAAGTTGGACGTGGACTAAGAATTGTGTACATTCATTTGGGATCATTTCCGTGGAAGGTGTCATTTTGGGAATGTTTTCTCTGTGTGTGTGTATGAGTGCATGCGTGCGTGCGCGCGCGCGCGTTTGTGTGTGTGTGTGTTTATGCGTGCGTGCTTGTGTGTGTTTTTGGAGGTAGGGAATGGAAGGGGAGGTGGCCGTAATGAGGTCCTTTTAATATAGCAGTCACTACAGCACGTGGAAAGTCGGCTAGAATAGACGTTACGGTTTAACTGTGTTCGCTGCGAAGTGTGTATCATTGCTTAGGCTTTTGTGTTTCAGAGCGTATTAAAGACGCGGAAATCTACTGTGAAGCTGGGAGAGCCTGTCATGCCCATAGCAGAGTTAGAGCTTGTTGTGATGTCTGCTGGGGGTTTCGAACTCGCAGTCTTGGGATTGCAGCTTCCATGTTCAGTTGATGCTGAGCTACACAGACGCCCTGCGCGGCATACACGCAGTTTGCTCACGCTCAGAGAGTTTTGTTCGCATCCACGTATGCACATCCGGTATACTTATTAAATATTAGAATAGAATATGTCTTTATTACCAAATGTACCGGGGTCACAAGGAATATTGAGGGGGGTGGGGGTGGGGGGGATAGTACATAACAAGATACGAACATAAATCGAAAATCATACACAAACACAGATACAGTAGAAATAAGATACATGCAAGTACATTTCAATATAAAAACTTGTGCATACTCACGCATGCACGCACTGCACACACACACACACACATGCACGCGCGCGCACACACACACACACACACACACTTGAACAGAAGCTGCATATTACATGTGGATGGGGCTGATGACTAAATATTCAGATAGATGGTTGTTGGTTGCACAATTCTATTTATCACATGTGAAGGTTTTGTAAAGCCTCACTGGCTACAGGCTGTCGGTATTTGGTATATTTATCTGATATCTCTATATAGGAAATATTAGTACATTTCAGTGTAAAAATGCCATTAAATTACTTGCAGAGGAAATTCTCACCGAGGTCATCGAAAATATTCACACGAGTTTTGATCATTTTCCGAGGAGTCTTTTTAAATTTTTCTATATATTTTTTTTTAATAGAAAATTAAAACTCGGGCGCGTTCTGATTTGAAAGCAGTTTTCACAGTTGTAATGATTGTTATAGTAAAATACTTCAGGAATCACAAGAAAAAACAACAAAAACCACAAAATAGATTAATGGCGACACCAAACTCTTTCCTTGATGCTGGCATGTTTTCATTCAGCAGAGTGGTCTCCAGAACCTCCCCAAAACACAGGGTATGATATTGACCCTCAACTTTCGGACCCGGTACTTGGGAGTTTATCGATAAATCTTTCCCGTAACCAGTTTGGGGAACTACCAGTTCTGGGGGGACGACTGACTCACCGTCGATGCCCCGATGGAAAAATTGTCCCCCGCACCGCGACAGGCCTTAAAGCCCCCTCCTAAACCACCCCGATGGCCTGTTCGATACACTGGAATCGGCGCGGGAATGAGGCGTCGCTTTTGAGCTGCCTCCTCCGCACGTCCCGCCGTATTGAGGCCAGTCTCACTCACACGGGCGAGTGGATTTGATGGGAGAAGCAAAGCAACACAGCAAATTAATCAATCCCAAAATGCACGCTAGTGACGTCAGACGGCGCAGCTTGAGATTGCACAGACCTTCACCTTCGCCCTGAATAGAACCACCTTCACGGTTTTGATCATGGTCCACTACCAGTTTGTTCAACAACAAGGTTGTGACGTATCGATTTCGGTAGATCGAGCGCAAGAACGAGGTCATTTCGCGAACAGTCGAACACTGGCTTTAACTACTACCTAATTAACTAATGTTACGATTTTCGTTCGGATGGCGGGCAGCGATCACTCTGGTTTACGAGCTGCAGCTTGCATCTGTCTCTCTCTCTTGTCATTTTAGTTCTGGTGTATTGAGTTTCCAGACCTTTTGTACACGAACCGTGTTGTGTCAACTGCGTGTTCCGCTGGATACCTGATCGATCCTAGCAAAGCTCTCTTCGCCAATAAAGACAAGTTCACCATCACTTTTAATTACCCAACCAGCTGCCAACGGCCATGTTTTCTGACCGGTAGACACCGCTTGTTGGTGACCGGCGATATTGACACAATGCAAAGCGCAATGTTTACTTTGTCAACACTGGGCTCGTGGCAGACAAAGAGCTTCACGACACCCATGATAAATAACGGGCATGTATTTGCCCGACATCGTCAGGCTGTCTTTCTCTCTGTGTGTGCCCGGTCTGGTCTTTTGGGACAGTTCTTTTTTTCTTTCTGGGTCGCTGGTCATGGTTCATGAATCAGTTACCCATGCTGCACACCGTGCGGTACGTCGGGGGGAGGAGGTCCCGAGAGGAGGGGCGGGGTTGTAGAGGTGAGTGGGAGGATAGACGTTAATGTCAGGTGAGACATGCAAGCGCGCGCACACACTCACACACAGACACACGTAGGCCTGTGCGTACATAAATATCATACATCAACGCCCGTATATCACGCCCATCCAAGAGGTAGGGGGCAGAGACGACAGCTGGATGTCGGAGATCACAAAGAGAGGTGTACCTTCGCTTTGGCAATAAATCGTGGTACGGTTGGCTGCACATGGGTTTCATGGAACGCTTGCAAATCATCCACAAATTGGCAGTGTGTGCAACATCTGTCTGCTGCGGATGTTTTTGTTAACTTCCAGGTTTTTTGTGGGGAAAAAAAATCAAATTGTTCGGGCTCATTATTATGTGACATTTTTACGCGCGCGCGCGCATTTTCGTGCGCTATGAAGTCGTAATATGCATGTTTTTCTATCCGAAATCCTCCTCTCTGAAATTCTTTCTTCACTGGTTTACTCTGACACATAGGTAGTGAGATTATAAACACAGATGGACACTCGTTGTGCATTTTACAACATGATTCACCGGGATGGTAATGTTTGGGTTATCTGAATCACCATTTGTGTTTTTGTCGAAATTCTAACGTTAGGTTAGACCTAGAGGTGATAAACAGATAAAGCTGTACGCCTTGCGCCTTCGGTACCAGTTACGCAATTATTTTGTCCGAGGGTTTTAAAAGTGGTGAGGAATCTCGCGTCATTCAACACCGTCATTATGCAGGATGTTTACGAACGGTTAGTGGACCCATGCTAGGAGTAGCTCATTTGTATCTGTTTTTTCCCCCTGATATGGCCTCACGGGTTGCAAGGCTATAAACGACATGCAAATTTAACAGAAAAAATGCAGGCCTGTGCGCTGTAATACTTTAAATAAACAAATGAATAAACAATCAAACAAACGAGTCCAGACCGATTTTAATTGGCCATCTAATGGTTGCATTGCCAAGACGTACCGCTCAAAAGAACTCAGCACAGAAAGACTCAATTGTCAATTACGAATAATGACGTATATCTTCCAATTTAGACATCAAAAACAGTACAAGGAAACTGGAGGTGAGTGATGTTCATCTTGCAAGTGGTTATTTGGTTATTTCCGTGCTTTGAGACGGGATGCAAACCGAAGTGCAAATGAAACGGTACGATATGAGTGCTTTAATGTTTATTTCCACATGTTGCCCCAAGTTGGATTCGTATCAAGGGCAGCTTTCCCCCCCTTTCATCTTTAAATGTACGTATATATAAAGACTGATTTAGTTCAGCAAGATCATTTCCATGTGTGTGTGTGTGTGTGTGTGTGTGTGTCTGTATGTCTGTGTGTGTGTGTGTCCGTGTGCCTCTGTGTGTGTGTGTGTGTGTGTGTGTGTGTGTGCCTGTGTGTGTCCGTGTGCCTCTGTGTGTGTGTGTGTGTGTGTGTGTGAGAGAGAGAGAGAGAGAGAGAACTACTGGGTCTCGATGATTGCCTTATCTTAATTGCCGACTGAGCCAGAGGCAAAGTGTGGCTCAAAGATAACTGGGTTCAATAGTTTCCGGTTTCAGATTCAATCAGGCGTCAAAGCTGCGAACTGATCCGTATGATTATGCTACATCACATCTACCAATTTTGTGTGTGTGTGTGTGTGTGTGTGTGTATAAAGCAGATGCTGCTGCTGTGGCAGAATCAGTTACGTGTTGGCCTTCAGTGTTCATCAGTGATCAAGGTTTGAGGCATCGTTTTGGCATCATGTTGTGTAGTTGGGAAAGACATTTTCTTCAATTTACCTCATTCCATCCACTTGTAAATGGGTACCTGACCGGTCGGGGAATGTTAAAACGGCGGAAGAAGAGGACCGGGAACCGCCTCCCCGTGCCGAGCCCTGCAGCAGGTGGACACAGTGTATAATTATGAATCCACTGTCTGTGGGACCTGTAAAATTTTAAACTTGATAAAGCAGATGCCTTACCGGCGCATAACTCCACTGCACTTGGTCAGGCTTCGAGAAAAGTCAAATAAAGTGTGTGGAATGGGTGGATAGGAAAGGATCTAGGCGCGGGTAGGGTGTGTGGTGTGTGTAGGTGGGAGGGGGGGGAGGTGTACTGCATGTACCCATACTTCAAGAATTGAGGGAGACCACGAGACAATACCTTGTCTGTCTTGTCCTGGACCGCGACGATGCGTCCTCACGTTTCATTCAGTTGATCTCGCTCAAATTTGGCACATTACTGGCGGCAATTACCGGGTTTCCGACAACTAACCCATTCGCTTTACTAAGGACTGAAGGCTGAAAGTGATCACACAAAGCCAGCGGAAATGACGTCTTGGCAAAGCCGTCTGTCAACTTGATTTACATACAGTGCTTTGAACTGTGTGCTAACTGTTATGCTGTGACATGGCTTGTTACAGGTTGTTGTGAGTTGTGATTTATTTGTTTTTGTCACGCACACAGACACACACACACACACACACACACACACACACGGATAGACAGACACAGACTCGCTCACACGTGCGGGTGGGAGGAATGGAATGTCGGAAACACCGGAACGTCCTATTTCTGTTTCAAATACTACGCCGTTCAGTAAGATTAGTCACCCAAGCCATATCACGTTTTACGGGCTGTCAGTTTACCACCCATATTTCAATGTCAAACGACTTAGCGGCTTTTTCTCAACGGGTTCTCATACCCGTAATCCTATCTGGACACGTTATTGTTGTTACTTACGTGCCAAATTCACACACGTATATATGTCAGTGGGGCAGCGCTGTTAGAAACCACCCCTCATTGCGTTTCTTTCATGCACGAGTGATTTTAAGGTTAATGCTGACAATAAATTATCAAGCACAGCATACATTTGTGCCATATTTTATGTGCCCCATTTGTTATCGAGGGTTTTGGCTCCCCAGTTTTAAAACGACATGAATGAGAGGTTCAGGTCTTACTAAATTGTTAGTGTCTTTAGTTCCAGAGCCAGTTGGTCTGCAGTTCGTCCTCTGTCTTTTCACTATCGGAAGAACAAATATGGCAGTTAAATGTTTGCTTCAGGAGTGTTATTTGAAGGGATATGTCGATGTTAATGTCACTTTCATGACGTAGAAAATAATACTTATAGAAAAAAGCCGTTCTATATATTTGTGTCTCTGTCTGTCTGTCTCTCTCCATCTGACCGAGTATGAGGGTCATTTTGGGCTATCTGGAAGAGTCGAAGCAAATCTTTATAACAGTTTAGCAGCAATTTATTGTTGGATTACCTAAATGTTTACTTACAGAGTTGCACAAAGCTCAGAGCCTTCGCAGTGATAACAACATTTTGGCAACTGTAATCAACCGAGCGCCTTCCCTTCCCTGTCGGGATGCCAGTGAAGATACTTCAGTATCAAACAGAATGCCAGTTTTTATATATATTTCTGAAAATTTTAGTATCAGAATATCATTCAGTGTGTACCTCCTTTCCTCTATCTTCTGCCGCTGTAGTCCATTAACCCGTGCAGTATTTTTCCAGAGAGAATCCATACTTGCTTCGGAGATGACAGATGACAAAGTATAGAGGACATCAGAATCGCGGACTTAGCATAAGACAAAATAAAATAATGGGTATTGAATATAACTGTATAAAGACAGAGCACTACGAATGGAAGAGATGGTTGGGGGTACATTATTTATTAAACCGTTATGACGCGGGACGTCGGTCCATGCGACTTTCCCACACAGGTGGATTTTATTCAAACTAACCGTTGCCGTTATAATGGATATGAACACTCAATAAAATTACCACAGTAAGTTTGCGTTTTTTCACAGTTGCAGTTACGGAGACTCCTTCAAACAGATTAGGGACATGAAAATATCAGGCCGATAAATTTTTACCAGCTTCATCACTTTATAACGATGGTTCATGAATTCCATCGCAGAAACACCTCACTTCTGTGTAATGTTAATATCAAGCCGTACGTGCATTGTCTATTCCTGATTTGAATGCGAAGCGAGAACGCCGCATACTTTTCCCTACTAATACGCACTGATACGCTGGCAAAGGAACAAAGGATTACAGAGGAATAGGTTCAGGAGGATGACGTCAGATTCAGATACAACCAGCTTTATTGTGAGAGAATCTAATTTCCCACCTATATTGATTTGTTTTATCGATTTTCAATCAGCCGCTTGACTCTGGGTTACCAGAGGATAAAGTGAGATCAGCCAACCATCATTCTCAGTCGTGATTACTTATTAAGCACAGTTTATTCGACGCTCCCCTGATCCATGCCAACGTTGAGTTTAATTTATCTTTGATTGCAGCCAAACAGTGCACTGCACAGAACGTTACGAGTTTGTTCCACGATTTCCCCAGTGTTTATGTAAACCTCGTGACTTGTTTTCTCTGTGTAATTCCCGATGTTTATTAGAACCCCCAGTGACTCGTGTTCCGCATGTAATTTCCTATGTTTATGTAAACATATACGAAGGATCGACAACTGCAGACCACGTTATCTCCGCCAAGAACAATTATGTTTACACTTCTGTCTGTTGTTCGCCTCTCTCTCGGCAAGATTGAAAAAAAAAAAAAAAAAAAAAAAGAAAGAAAGAAAAAAGTTGTGGGCGGATTCTTCCGAAAGTCTGTTGAAGGATGGGTTTTGGGCCAAGGACAAACCGATTTGTTTTTGGCGGTGATCCCAGTCGGTATTCGAATCCAGGAAATTATTTTAAGGATTTTTCTCCATTGGGAGACAATGCCAAAAACGTAACGCCAGGCGTAATTAGACAACTGGTGTGTTTTCGCGGAGGTATATGCTTAAGGTCTTTGTTTGAAAGCTTGGCTAAATAATGAAATCAGTATTTATAGCAGATTTAAAACTTTGAATGGGGTATGGCAGGAACAGGTGAAAAAGAACCGGAGAACGGCTACACCCGAGGGAAGCTGTTTTGCAGCTGTAAGACAGCACAAGATATACAGCAGTGGAGATCTCGGGTGGTGGTTTTTTTTTGGTTTTTTTTTTTTTTTTTGTACCAAAAGGCACGAAGACGATCGATCAACTAATTAAGTGGCAGTTGTTGTTGTTTTTTCTTTGTTTTATCTCATTCGAAGCAATTATTGTAGTGTATTAATAAATTTCTTCTAATGTTCACTAAAGGAGCTGGACTTTTCCAGATGTTAACATTATGACATATGATCAGTACTGTACTGATGACAGGAAAGGAGACTTCGTGCACGCGTGTGTGTTTGTGTGTGCGTGTGTGTGTGCGTGCGTGCGTGTATGTGTGTGCGTGCGTGTGTGTGTGTGTGTGTTAACACATAGAGAGAGCGCGAGCGCAAGCACAAGCACACACAGATCGTTTGACTGTGCATCCGATACAGACCCCGGTGCATCCGATACGTCGTATCTATGTGTCCTTGCCAGTGATCGATAGGCTGCGAGGCCACGCCTGTCTTTTGATGGAGTTAATTCTGTGTCCCTGTAATGGATACACTTCCGTGTGCACAACAGCGCTCAACGGAGGTTTGTCGCGGGCTTCTGCACGCCTCTCTGTCTCTCTCTCTCTGTATGTTATTTTTCTGTCTCTCTGCCTCTGTCTGTCTCTCTCTGTGTTTCCTCTGTCCTGTCTGTCTTTTTCCATCTCTTTTCTCTCTGTCTGTCTTGTTTCTTTCTTCTCTCTTTTCCCATTCTCTCTTTCCTCTCCCCTCTCTTTCTGCGCCCCCCCTCCTCTCTGTCCCCCTCTCTCTCGCATGTAATGTCTGTCTCTCAGTCTCTGTCTCTTTTATTCTGATTTTCTTTTAAAAAAAATCTCATTCCACATCTTCCCATTACCTATCTATAACCCCATAAGATGTGAGTGTGTGGTTTTTGTTTTTTTTCGTCTTCTTCTTTTCTTTTCTTTTCTTCTCTCCCGACCCCCTCCCCATCCCCCATCACCAACCTTCCGTGACATTATTTTCTTGGCATGATGAGATGTTGACTTTATTTTTCTTTCATTCCCTTTCTTGCGCTGTGGCACACACAACGACACTACCGCAGATCTCCCATGCTGCCTACCTCGTGCTGTGTGTTATAAGCCAGCTAAGCCTCCCCCAGGTGTACAGTTACAGCCGTTGTCGGCTTGCAAAGGTCTGCACGGGCTTGGCTTCGTTCCGCCTTACTTCCACTTCCCTGGCCTGCTGCATGATGCTGCTGTCGCCACAGTTGTGATCTCTGGTGTTTAGTTCTCGTGACAGATGGAGTGTTCGGTTTAAACGAGTGTCATTCAGTCAGGCACTGTACAACGCAGAATTAAACTTTAAAACATTGAGTTTCAGTTTCAGTTTCAGTAGCTCAAGGAGGCGTCACTGCGTTCGGACAAATCCATATACGCTACACCACATCTCCAAGCAGATGCCTGAGCAGCAGCGTAACCCAACGCGCTTAGTCAGGCCTTGAGAAAAAAATAAAAATGAAATAAAATAAATAAATAAATAAAATAAAGGTGAATAAATAATAGATAAGCTTACATAAATAAATAAATAATAATTATAATATAAGAAGGTAGTAGTGATAATAATAATAATAAAAAAGACAACAATGATGATAAATAAGCAAATAAATGTAAAACATGAAGACACACATTCACACATACACCCACACATGCATAACAGATATGCACCAAGCACGTAGTTTCACAGATATGAAAGCACAGTCAAATACATATAAACGTACATGAGCTCCAACACACACACACACACACACACACACACACACACACACACACACACCTCCTCTACCCCCCTCCTCCACACACTCATTTCTAGTCTACGTAAAACATTGAGCATGAGTACAACAAGCAGAAGCGGAGTGTTTGACAGGATGGGGCTGTTGTCAGTTTCATGGCCTAATGACTTAAATCCTTGCAATGGGTTGGTTGATAACTCTTCGTCCATCCTCGTCGCTTTCACCTGTCATTTTTGTTGTCGATTTTTTCTCTTCACAAATGCTTGCTATTCGTTCTTTTTTTTTCTTTTTTTTTTTTAAATATGCAGTGTACATAGACTAAACTCTGAACGATACAGATTCAACACATCAGATTAGGTTAGAACGGCGCCTGAATTTAAGACACGAAAAAGACAGATTATGACAAACATAAGCTACATGCTGCAAATAAAGTTGTTGGTTTTTGTTTTGCCAATGCCCAACATGTACGCTCCATCTGTGTAAAGGTATAAAGGACACAATGAATTAATGCACAATGGTTTATCAATATCATATGGCAAAATGATAGTGAATTACAGCATTATGATCTGTCGTTAACATTTCGGCAGTCATCACCGTCGTCATCAACATCATTGACCCTTTCCCTTTTCTTCTATTTACCGATCGGGATTGGGATGGCCCTACCAGGAAAACAAAGCTCCAGCCAGAATATTGTGTTGTATTGTATTGTATTGTATTGTATTTTGTTGTGTTGTGTTCTGTTGTGTTGCTTTGTGTTGTGTTGTGTTGTGTTCTGTTGTGTTGCTTTGTGTTGTGTTGTGTTGTGTTCTGTTGTGTTGCTTTGTGTTGTGTTGTTTTGCACCTTTGTCACTACATCAATTTATTGTCTCATCCGAATGACTAGCGTCCAGACCACTAATCAAGGTCAAGTGGAAGGGATGGGGGAATACTCGGAAGTGTGGGATTAATTCCCGCACACTCATAATTATTCTCTCGCTTCTTGTGCGGACGCATTGCTACTAGGCCAGCACTCCGCCCACCAGGTTACTGAGACACTCCAGCCGCGCGCGCGCGCGCACGCATGTACACACACACACACTCTCTCTCTCTCTCACACACACACACACACACACACACACACACACACTCAAACACACCCTTCCCTGTGAGAAAGACATAAAACAGACATGCAAGAGGAAGAAAAACGGCAACAGAGAACGGAAATAATTTAATACAATTAAAACTCCCCCCCCCAACCCCCACCCCCCACCCCCACAAAAAAGCAAAAAAAAAAACCAACCCTACCCGACCCTATATAAAAAAAAAGGGGTGGGGGGAGTGGGTGGGGGTGGGGGGTTAAAAAGTAGGGGGGAAAAAACCACGTGCACACAATCCATAACCATCCAAAAACCCGACGAAGTGGAAAAAAGACAAAACGCGCTATCCCCCTCATACAACTCGGCCGTCATCGTCGCGATGAGTCCCAACCCAGAGACCCGACCCCCGAACTGCCCTCGGAACAGCTATCAGTGTCTGCCGGGCCATTGTGCAACCTGTCAGCCTGCATGTCAAGATAATAACCTAAATGGGAGTCCTGCCTCACTGCCCCAGCCCCGGCCACCACCCCCCTAACTGCCCCCTCCTACCCCCCGGCCCCCTTCCCCTCCCTGAAAGCAAGGGGGGCCTGGCATCGTCATTGTGCATTATGGATGGCCGTGATGAATGGTCTCCGATTAGTTGTGCTGAACTCGCTTTCCCCATTCCTGGTGGTCTGGATGTCTTTTTTTTTATGTGGTGGTGGGGGGCGGTGGCGGGGAGGGGAGGGGGTCAAGAGAAATGAGTTTTGGGGGTGGATTAGATTTTTGTTCACAGAGAGAGAGGGGCGGAACGAAAACGAATTTATATTTAATGAGGAAACTGTTTTTCACATTCAGTCCTCAAACGGCACCAAAACAAACAATTCAAAACACTTAACACCCCCCTCCTCCCCCGCCTCCCTCCTCCCCCCACACACCATAAGAAATCAAGAGAGGGAGAGAAGAGAATTTGTTCGAGTATGGGCCATTGCCGTCATCAAGGGGTGCAAACACACGACATTGTTATGACAAAAACAACAAATAATAAACAAGTCAGGTCGTCAAGAAAACTAACTTCGTTTGGTATTCTAATACATCAGAGTTAATCGCAGTCTGAATGCTTTAAACAGATAGAATGACAAATTGCGAACGGCCTTGAAGACATGGGTGACGCTAAGTTGAATGGGAAATTTATAGAATTTAGGTGATTATACGCTTTATTCTTAAACCATGCAAGAGAGAGAGAGAGAGAAATCGGAGGTGGAGTGATGGTTGAGTTTGGTGCGGGGTGGTGGAGGTTTTGTTGTTGTGTTGTGGCTTACTTTGTTAAAGTGTTCACCATTTCCTTGCACATCTTATCATTATCATTGGCCAAATTACCAGCCACACAGTTTGAAAATAAATCCCCCATTTTCCTCGCCGAAGTTTCCCTTTATTTGTTTTTTGTGTATTCTTCATTCTCCGATTTTCTCCCCCCCCCTCCACATTTCTCTTTCTTTTCTTCTTCCTCCTCTTCGTTCTCCACTTTCACCTCCACCACCACCACCACCACCACCACCACCCCACTCCTCTTCTGTCTCTCTAAATGTATTGATCTCCACGACTTTATGTGTATGATCAGAGATCCTATGGAGGCTCAACAGCATCGTATCGAGTCACCAGGTGGAATTTTACAGCAAACTTCTAAGCGATAACAAATACATACATTCATACTATTTTAAGAAACATTTGTATTTGTACACAATTAGGTGTAACAATTTGAAACCTGGAACGATGATATTTCAACACGATTGTTTATCACGACGATTATGTTCCTGTTTGACCACTGTTCTACTTCTGGCAAGTGTTTTCAGATAGTGGTGAGATGACTACGAGAGTGATTTCTTTTAAAGCGGATTTAATTGAAGTCTTTTCGCGAGATGATTCACGTGAGATGATTTATGGAATCCCAAAGGAAGCAAACGTTCCCGTCAGTAAGTCTGGTTTATTCCACTTTTCATCAATATTTCTAACCTGAACAGTCTGCATGTGTGACTTGCTTATTAAAGTGGGGAGTTTTAACCTTATATTTTTCTCCATTTGTTATCATAGTTTCAACTCTAATATTGGCCTCGTTGTTCTCTGTTACATTTAAAGTTGATGTCAGCCTGCGGACTCAGGCACAGGTGTGCTCTCTCCCTCCCTCCCCCCCCTCTCTCTCTCTCTAACACACACGCACGCACGCACGCACGCAGACACACACACACACACACACTGACAAACACACACACACACACACACACACACACACACACACACCATACCACTACCACCACCACCACCAGACTAATTAACGGAGTAAGTTAGACGAAGCAAGTAGCGGACAATCGATAAATTACACGCTTGTAGAGACATGTGTGTGTGACTTGCGGCCGCACGCGCCCGACTGCCGTATTATGCACGAGAGGGGGAAATGGAGTTGGCAGACGTGTTGTGCATGCTGATGGCTATCATTGATTGTAACAGCTGGTGCTTAGCTTTGAGCTTGAACATTCGTTTTACAGGCATAGTGTGAGAACAGAGGTTGTAGGTTAGAGAGAGAGGGGGAAGGGGTAGAGGAGAGAGAGGGAGAGAGAGAGAAAGAGGATTTAAAAAGTTAAGTGCATGTGCATGGCGTGCGTGCCAGGAAGGAGGGGATGACAGACGAGGGAAGGAAAAAAAAACGAAGCTGAAACAACACACACGCGCGCGCTCACACACCCCTCCTCTCCAACACACGCACACGCACACGCACACACACACACAGCATCCAATACACATTTCGAACTAGAAAACCCAAAGCAGTCACGGCATTGATTTTTTTTTTTTTTTTTTCAACAAGTGCCTTCCCAAAGTGTCCTCTCGGCGATTTCCTGCAACTGGTCAGCGGGAGAGCGATCCCTCCACATCCTCTTTGAAGTGACAGGTCAACCACCGTGCAGCACGTGATCATCGTACGGCTGAGAAAGAGAGAGAGAGAGAAAGAGAGATAGTAGGGGGGAAATAAGGGCAGTGTTTGCGTCCCAGGCGGACCTTGATGTGTGTGAAGGAGGACGCTCTGGTCTCCAGGGGGAGTCGGAAAGGCGGCAGAGAGCTCTGTCCACCTTACTGGTCATCCAGCACGCGAGAGCATTTCCGGTCAGGGGGCGGGGTGGGGAGGGGGCGGGGGGTTGGGGTGGGGGTTATGACGTGCGTCGTGGTTGTTTGTGGTCCGCGTGTGATTTGCCCCCCCATGGCGGTGTTTTAGCATTAATTTTATTTATTTAATTTATTCCTTCGTTTATTTGTTGCTTTGCTGGCACTGAGTAAAGAACAGCTTTTCAAAAATTGTTTATATTAAACCATGTAAGAAATAATGATAAGTAAGAAAGAGATAGAAAGTAGATCTGAAAAAAAAAGTGTAATGATTGTACAGTTTAAAATCTGTCTGTCTGTCTGTCTCTCTCTCCCCCCCCCACACACACACACACACACACAGCGGTAAAAAATGGCAACGAAAATTAATTATCCAAAGTAAACCAAAACCTTATGTGGAAGCCATAATATGGAATGTGTCAATGACATAAAAGTACTAGCTCGCGTGCGTTCACACACACACACACACACACACACACACACACACACACACACACACACAGATCATTATTCATTTTTGGCTGTTTTGAAGAATGATTCACACCCAGTTGACATGCAGCCTCAAATTTAATTATGTTTTTAAAACGGATGATTCAAATCAAATAACAGAAATTCGCTTGTAGCTGGAGAGAACAACTTTAAAGTGATGCACAGTATGAGACACGACAATGTGGCAGTTCAAATGTTAAAAACAAAAAAAGCTTATTACACGGTTTCTAACAAAAGACAGACATCCACACACACACACACACACACACACACACACACACAAGCACACACACACACAACACAACACAACACACACACACACACACACACACACACACACACACAGAGAAGAACGGGGGTCACACATTCAGCAAGCAATTAAAAATGAATGAAATAATAAAGCGAACCGCACGCTGGTACACAAACAATGCTTTTGCAACACCAGATTCTCACCCAAAGTGCCATGTCATATTATTTCCGTTTCTCGGCGACTGGTCAGCATGAGCGAACCCCTCACATCGTCTTTGAGGTGACAGGTCAAGTACACAAGCACTGAAGCAGCACGTGATCACAGTACACCCTGAGAAGGGATTGTTGGGGAAGTGAGAGCTGTGTTTGCGTCAGTGGGGGGAGTGTGGAGGAGGTTGGTTTGGTCACCGGACAGGTCGGAAAGGTGACGGAGAGCTCTGTCCACCGTACTGGTCACCAGGCACGGGAGGGCATTTCCGGGATTCCCGGGTTGGGAAGTGGGGGTGGTGGGAGGGTGGGGGGGGGATGACATACATGATTTGGATGTGGACAGTGGTTGTTTTGTTGTTGTTGTTTTTCTCCCAGCGCTTTTGTGTATTGTTTGGTGGTTATATACATACATAATGTGTGCACACACACTCGCGCATGTGTGTTTGGTGTATATATATATATTTGGTATATATATATATATATATGTGTGTGTGTGTGTGTGTGTGTGTGTGTGTGTGATTTTTAACAAATGATTTATTATTCTATACAGTTATGTTTGTTTCATATATATATTTCTGTACATGTAGTCATTGTTGGTCGGTTGATAAACCGGTGGGTATGTTGGTTGGTTATCTTTTTTGAGGGGTGGGGGCGGGGAGAGGGGTAAATTTATTTATTCTTAGTTGATAAACTAGTGGTGATTGGTTGCTTGCTTATTTGATTGGTTTTATCATCCCATGAACGTTGGCGGATTGTTTCAGATTGTTTGACGCCAGACAGCATGTCTTGGAGGGTTTGCTTCTTAATTAATGGTGCAGGAGCTTTCGTTGTAAATGGGAATGAAGACAAGTTCTAAACAGCGATCATAATTATTTGATTCTAATTTGCACAGGGAGACGTTCGTTTTTACGTGCATTTCTTTCACGCACACTTTTTTTTTAAAACAAACTTTATTCACGGAAACATCAAAGCAACTGTTTTACAGATAAGTCAAGGCACGCCCACTTTTCATTGGCATGGAAGAAAAGTAAACTTTAGGTGCTACTGAATATTCTGTTTTTCAGTGAAGTGGAGAATCTGTCATTTTCCTGGAACTGGAACCGAAAGACCCGTTCAGTTTCGACTTGTGTGTGTGCATTTGATTTCAGCATGTGTGGGCGTATTTCTCAAACCACTGATCTCTGCGTTGTGACACTCGGCGTTAGTTGACGTGAGCTTCCATTCTGCATGGAGACGTTTACTTTTTGTGTACATGGTGACATTCACTTTGACGTCACGTTACAGGTTCTGTCGCAGATACAGCCTTGGCTATGATTTTGACACAGTCAAGGACTGGTCTTTTTTACGACTAGCTGCTTTGGAATACTTCTTGCTCGGTTGTAGAGACATTCACTCTACATCATGATCATAAATACAGTTTGACTGCCCGATGAACGACTTACTTTGGGCTGGCGTGAAGACGTCACTTTAGATGTTACTGTTCGGAATATCATAGAAGTTCTTCGCTTTTAATTAGCGATCAGTAGTTTAAAACTAAAGTGCAGTGTGGGGGGTACGCACTCGTGGCTGGTTAAAAGTAACCTTTTTTTTTGCTCATTATACAGTTTCGGTAAAAAGTAACTTTTGCTCATTATACGGGTTCCAATTAAAAGAACTTCTGGCTCCTTATACTGTTTCCTAACAACAGACCGTCGTCGTTTCACCCCGAAAAAAGTGTCTCGGGCAGACCTATCTGGCCTGGGGGGGACAGCTGCGCCGTGTCGCACGTGCCCCGAAGGACATTGACGGCTTAATGACCTCCAGTAATGAGCTGGTTCGGAGCAGAACAGGTTGTTGGGGGCTTCTCCTGTCTGCCCCATCGGCAGGCGAGGCGGTCTTGATGGCCGTTAGCGACGTGAGGTTGTAGCCATTTTCTGCCCCTAAATCAGCCCGCTGTGCATAGATTTTTCGGGCCATCTGCCCACTGGGTCTCGCTGGATTAGTTTCCAAGCTTCTCAGTGAGGCGTGGGATGGGTTTACGGGTCAATGACTTTGTTATCAGTTGGGGTCAGGGAGAGGGAGCAATTACGCCCGTTGTGAACAAAATCTTATAATCGGTGATGAGTGATTATGATAGCTGATGATGGAGCGGAACAGTCAAAGTGCAGCAAGCAGACACACGTTTTTCTCGCGTGGAGACGGTTACATGCTAGTACTGGTAGTAGACAGAGTTACGATTATTTGTGGTGTGTACTGGTTTACTTTTTTGTAGCGTTGAAGGAAAATGTATACATATGTATAGATATTACTACAAAAATGTTAGTAATAAAATGCAAGACTATTAATGCTAACATAATATTTCTGTTGTGCTTGTTGTTTGTGATTTTATTTTGTCTTGTTTTATTTTTTGTTTTAACCCGTTGCCTTGTAAGTCATGGAGTTCCTTGAAAGAGGTATTTAAAATTGGTATAGACGTTCTGCGGTTGGTTTTGATCGTCGTTGATCAGGAGTGGTGCTGTTGGTCGCCCATAGTAGTCGATGAAGACCTCGGCATCTCTCCCAGTTGGTTAACTTGAAGCGATGTGTTCGAAGTTGGCTGATCAATCCAATTCGGGTACAGCACATCCCGGCACATGCAGGGCAGACGTATTCGGGCACTTTATTTTGTGGGCTGGATACTCTGGACTTTCGGAGTTTCCTCCAACGCTGTGCCGTAGCATTTCGCCTTGCCTCTGACGTCTGGCAACCTCTGTGGATGACTAACCAGGAGTGGTGCACGGTGCACTGTCCCCGCCTCCCACCGTAAATGGCTGGCTGAAGTTTAGGTCCTTTGGCTTGTGAGTTAAAGGGGGAATCTGTGGAACGTGCACCAGTGCACACTTCAGTTGTCCTGATCGGGACACACACACACACACACACACACACAGAGGGGAGGGGAGAGAGAGCGCACAAGGTGGAAATGATTGTATAAAAATTTTTTTAGTGGTTTGTTTGATGTTTACTTCTATCATTTTATATTGCATTCAGTTCTTCACAAACACGGATGCCTTGTAATATAGGCTATGTCAAAGGACAGAGCGAAAATTCACAATGTGATACGGTATCCATCAATCAGTCAGCATCGTGGTCTGGTTGCAGTTGTTCCCAACTATTGCTGTTGCTCTGTTTCTTATTTGTGTGTTGAAAAAAAATCGTTATGTATTTAAAGAGATGTAATGATCACAGTTATTTAAATGATTGCATTTCTTTTAATTTTCACTGGTGTGAATCTTTGAAGAATTAGAAAAAAACCCTACCTACCTAATTCAAATCCCTTTCGCCACCTGCACCTTCACTGGCAGCCCCCACCTCCTCCCCCGCTCCACACACCCTCATCTTTCCCTTCCCCCGTTCAAAACAAACCGCAAAAAAGCTCAAACTAATTAACGCAAGACGCAATTACTTTCACATCAAAAGATATGCCTGAGTTTCTTTCTCCTTCTCCGTTTTTTCCTCTTCATCCCCCCTTCCCTCTCCACCGGCCAGTCTCTCTCTGTACTTGTCTGTCTGTCTTTGTCTCTCTCTGTGTCCCTGTCTCTGTCTGTCTGTATGTCTCTCCCTCTTTGCGCGTTTAACGATTGTCAATCGCAACAGAATAAGTTTACCACGTCCTTTCCCCCCCACCATGTTACATTAGACTTGCAACGTATGTAATGGAATAGTCTCTCCCACCCCCTGTGGTTCCAAGAGAACATTCACACCCTCACACCCTGTCAATCGATTCACGGTGGGCACGTGTCGTTGCCAGTCCCGTGACCTTTTGGCTCGGCCAGACGCCAGTGACGTCAAAATCACCACCACCACCACCAGACTTGGCCCGGGGTTGTTGTTGTTTTTTTTCTACTTTTTTTTCTTCTGTTTTTTCCTCCGTGAACGAACAACGTGTTTAAGTCCTAATTGGGTGTGTTGCCCTTTCCGTGTGAATCTGACTCAATCTCATTTCAAACGGGAACTTTTGGAGTTCAGGAGCCAGTTGCATTGCTCGGACGGAAGAGCCTAGTATGGTCGTAACCCGATACTAAGTGTGTGTTACTAGTATGGAACTGACCAATGGTGTAGTTCGGTCAACGTAGCCATTTAGTCACGTGTAACTGTCAAAAAGTTAGAACCAAGCAATGCAACTGGCTCCAGGTTTCTGATTGGGTGTGTTGCCATTTTGAGTGAATCTGACCCAAGAGTGAATCTGACCCAATCTCTGTTCAAACGAGAACTTTTGAAGTCCAGGTTCCATACTGGGTGTGTTACCCGCCCTTTAGTGTGAATCAGACTCAGTGTCACTTCAGACGAGAACTCTTGGAGTACTGGTTGGACTAAATTAATGTTGGACGCTTTCAAACAAACACGCTTTGACACATTATTCTGTAGAGTCAGCGACAAAAGATACAGAATTTGAGCAAAGATTGACCCTTTTACACACAATGTGAGCACAAGCTGATCAGTTGTGGTTTGACAGCTAACTGACAGAGACAAGAAAATTCGTCCACAAAATGCCCAAAATATACTCAACCAAAAATCCCAAGCTTTCGTTTATTTAGACGAAAAATGTGCCTGGTCTACTCCCCCGTAAGGACAGCCGGCAGTTAACGACTGTTTAGTGCCAGACAAAGAAAGGTGACAGAGAAAGTCGTCACTCAAAATTCATTTAAACTGAAAATGTGTCGGACTAAACTTTCTTCCACTTCAAGACAGCAGAGTATTGGGACTGTTTAGCGCGAGACAAAGGAAACCATTCGTTAAAAATGTGCAGTGTTGACCCAGTGGCAACGCGTCCGCTAAGGAAGCGAGAGAATCTGGGCACACTGGTTCGGATCCCATGGGTGCCAGTATTTTCTACCCCTCCACTAGACCTTGATTGGTGGTCTAGACGCTAGTCATTCGGATGAAACGATGAACCGAGGTCCCGTGTGCAGCATGGAGTTTGTGCTCGTAAGAGAACCCTCGGCAACAAAAGGACTGTCCCCAGTAAAATTCTGCAGAAAAACCCACTTCGATAATAAAACAAATAAAATTGAAGGGGCAGGGGGCGGGGTGGGGTGGGGGTGGGGGCGTGAGATGGCGCTCTCAGTGAGGCGACGCGCTCTCCTTGGAGAGAGCAGTGCGAATTTCACACAGAGAAGTCCGTTTGTGACAAAAGGAGTAATACAACAGAATATTGTACAAGTTCGTTTAAACTGAAAAAGTGTCGGACTGAACCTACGCCCACGAAAGGATAGCGTACAGTTGGGACTGTTTAGCGCATGACAAAGAAAACTGTCAGTTAAAAATCGTTTACACCGAAAAGGTGTCGGGACTATAACAACAACAAAATAACTCCCACTATCAGTTAGGGCTGTTTAGCGCCAGACAAAATAAGCTGTCAGTCAGAAATACACTGAAAACGTATCGGACTACACTTTCATCCACTGAAGGACAGCAGGCTGTCGGGACTGTTTTAGCGCCAGACAAAGGAAGCTGTCAGTCAACAGTGGGCACGGCCCTTGGACACTTGGTCGATAATAATGTCTTCTGGGCGTGGGGTGAGTGGCCCTTGTTTTTTCCCTTCCACCCAGTGTCGATGACTGACTGACTGACTGACTGACTGTCTTCTGTCTGTCACTTGTACGTCTGTGTTTGTGTCTCTGTCTTTTTCTCTGTCTCTGTCTGTGTCTCTCTCTGTGTGTCTTCTCTCTCTCTCTCCCCTCTCTCTGTGCGCCCCCCCCCCCACCCCCCCCCCCCACTTCCTTTTCTCTCTCTCTCTCTTTCCCTTCCGTATTCCTTCACACTAATATCCTGTCCTGTCAACTCGCGGGTGATTGGTTCGTAATCAGTCTTTTTTTCTTTCTGTTTTTTCTTCTTTTTTTCTTCTTTTTTTTTTTTTTTAAGACTCGAGCTCTGTGGGTCTTTCTACCAATATCGCTTCCAGTCCAGTCAGAGAGAGAGAGAGAGAGAGAGAGAGAGGTTGAATTTGACAGTATTGTGTAAAATCCCTCTTCAAGTATGACCTGATTTCTGGCTCTGTAATATGGGAGAGGCATGTTTCATCTGTCACACACACACACACACACACACACACACACACACACACACACACACACACACATATATATATAGGTGTGTGTGTGTGTGTGTGTGTGTTCCTCTACCTATTGTCACCTTTCTATGACATTTCATTCTGTCTTTTTGCAGGTATTTCTTTCGTAATCTTCCTTCAGTCTCCTTTTTCGGTTATTTTTTTTGGTTGTGCAGCTGCAGCCTCACACATTGTACCTCTGTAGGGGTGGGGGGTAGGGGAGAGAGGGGGGGGGGAGAGGAGGGACGTTTGGTATTTCCTATAGTTCAGATTCAGTCTTGGACGTGTGAAGGGGATTATCTCAGTCCCTGGCTCTTTGCTCTGCCCGACACTGGTGGCGTCAAAATCACCAACAGACATGGCCATGGGGGCTTTTTTCAACCTGGCCTGTCCGAGAGCGCGCGCGACACAAGCCAGTGACTGGTTTCTGATCAGCTCTTCTTCCTACCCCCACGACACCCTCTTTTTTATTTTTATTTATTTTATTTTTTTTAAATCATGTCTGAAGGTCTCAGGCAGCAGCTTGCCACACCTGTATACCGTACTCACGGAGAGAGAGAGAGAGGAGAGAGAGAGGGGGGGGGGGGAGTACAGCTGTTGTTTTATTTAGAATTAGTCTTGGGCTTGTGATATTGAAGTGTCTCTTTGTTCCTGGCCAGGTTAGAACAGTTGTGGCTGGCGACGTAAAACTCCACACTACATTTTTTTTTCCAACCTGTCCTGTAAAAAAAGCGAGACCAAGGAATCTGTCAGCATTTTCTGGATCCTGCTTTAGAATGCTTGTGCTGGTAACACGGTCATGCAATATCGTTGACTGGTTCTGTCTACGACTGTCTTTCTCTCTCATACTCTCTATCTGGCTCTCTCTTTTTTTTCTTTCGTCTGTTCCTTTCTCTCACTGTCTTTCTCTCTCTCACTCTCTCTGTGTCTATCTCTGTCTTTCTTTCTCACTCTCTCTCTTTCTCTCCCCCCATCTCCCTCTTTGTCGCACTGTGTTATGTCCCTTCTCCCATGCTCTTTCCCTTCCTCCAGTGTATGTATTTGTGTGTGTGTGTGTGTGTGTGTGTGCGCGCGCGCGCGCGTGTGTGTGTGTGCGCGCGCGCGTGCGTGCACAAGCCTGCATTAATGTGTACCTTTCGTTCCCACCAGCCCATCTGTGGCTTCCTGCCCTGTCGAACAATTGATGACTGGTTTCTGACTGGTTTTGTTTTGTAGTCAACAATAGTGTCGGCATCAAAATCACTACAACAGTACAAGTCAAGGCTGTTGTCTGTTTTGTATTTGTATTTGTATTTCTCTTTTTTGTCACAACACATTTCTCTGTGTGAAAGTCGGGCTGCTCTCCCCAGGGACAGCGCGTCGCTACTCTTAGAGCGCCACCCATTAAAAAAAAAAGAAAAAAAGAAGAAGAAACTCCTGCTTGCAGTTTTATTTGTTTTCCTTATCGAAGTGGATTTTCCTACAGAATTTTGCCAGGGACAACCCTTTTGAAACCATGGGATCTTTTACGTGCGCTGAGTGCGTGCTGCACACGGGACCTCGGTTTATTGTCTCATCCGAATGAGCAGTCAAGAGACCAAGCAAGGACGTGTCAGCAAGAGACCAAGGAAGCTGTCAGTACTGGCTGGGTCCTGCCGGAGGAGGCTTGTACTGGTGGCACAGTCAGTGAAGTGCCTTCTGTGCGGAGCGTGGGGTCCTTGTTAAGCAATATCTGAGTGACTGTGTGGCCCTGAATGTTGACTCTCTTTCAGTGTCTCTCTGTTGTCTGTCAGTCTGTCTCTCGCTCCCCCCTCTCTCTCTCACACACACACGCACACACACACACACACACACACACACACACTGTCTTCGTCTATCTCTATCTCTCTGTGTTACTCCCTTTGTCTCGCTTTCTTCTGTCTTCCTTCTTTCTCCCTCTCTCTCTCTCTCCCTCTCTCTCCCCCCTATCTCTCTCCCGCTCTCTATCTCTTGTTCAATTCCCATTGTTGCATTGAAGCTGGTTTGTGTTCATTATTGATAAACTATTGTTCATTTCTTCATCACCTTCACCTTCCTCAGGAGGCAGGAACAGAACAATGAATAAAACATATATCAATCTGAATCTCTGTGTGTGTGTGTGTGTGTGTGTGTGTGTGTGTGTGTGTGTGTGTGTACACACAAACGTGCGTGATCCTCCCCTTCCCACCAGCCGTTGTCTGATATCCTGTCCAGCCAGCAAGTCAGCCGGTGTCTGGTTCCTAATTAGTTTGTTGTTGTCGTTGTCTTTGTCGTTGTCGTTGTTGTTGTTGTTGTTGTTGTCATGTCTGTAGCTCTGTGGCAGCAGCTTGCCGCATTCTTATCCCCTCCCACATCGTCAGAAAGACACTATAAACAGATAGACAGATAGACAGAAAAGGGTAGTAAGGTTGGTACGGCTACTGTTTTCAAATTAATATTGGAAGTATGATGGAAGTGTTTCTCTGTCTCTGGCTCTGTTAGGTGCCGGTCTGACCTTTTGCTCTGCCCGACAACGTTGACGTCAAAATCAGCAGCAGACGTGACCGCTGGGCATTTTTCAATGGGTTCTTTTAGAGAGCACGAGAAGCTGTCAGCATTGGGCCCTGTGCCCTGGGATGCTTGGACTGGTAGTGGTCACTGGTGCCTTTAATGAGTTATGAGTGGTCCTTGGCTTTTTTGCCCCAGCCTGGTAATATCGATGACTGGCTTTGTCTCTTCTCTGTCTCTGTCTCCGTTTCGTTCTCTCTGTGTGTCACTTTGTCTTTCATCTTGCTCTTTCCTTCTCTCTGTCTGTCTGTCTCTTAGTCTGTTATCTTGCTCTTTCTTTTCAGGTTTGCGTTCCCTCTAATGTACATGATGATATGTTCATAAGTGATGATATACTGTTCATTTCTCTTCACATTTACCTTCGCGAGGGGCCAAGGAAAAATAAATGGATAAAGAGTGAAAATCAGAGTGTCTCCCTATCCTCCCTGTCTCTCTGTCCCTCTCTGTCTCTGTCTGTCTGTCTCTCGCTCTGTCTCGTGCCTGATTTTCTTTTCCATGTGTGTTTTTATTTTCTCACTTTCTGTGAATCAATATCTATAGTTTCTCAGCCCTGTGTGGATATATGGGCAATATAGAACAATAATAGATGAATGTCAATCAGGAAAGAGAAAAACTGTAAGGAAAATTGTTTGAAAATTGATCTGGCCGAGCAGTTCATTTTGTTTCCACATTATGAGCTTTGAGCAGAGGCTGCATATGTTATGTCTTGTAGCCATATAGTCTGATTTGCACGGCAAGGAATGCGGTAACCTTTATACAAAGAAAGGAAAAAAAGAATGTCTCTGTCTCTGTCTCTCTCTCTCTCTGTCTCTCTCTCTCTCTCTCTCTCTCTCTCTCTCTCTCTCTCTCCCTCCCCCCCCACTCTCTCTCCTTCACTCCATCTCAATCTCTTTCTCTCCATTTATTTGTCTTTCCGTCCCCCATCTCTCCCTCTTTCTTTTTCTCCCCCACCCCCCATTCTGTCTTCCTCTCTCTGTGTCTGTCTCTCTTGACTCTCTCTCTCTCTCAATCTGTCTGTCTCTCTATCCCCTCCCTCTCAGTCTCTTTCTCCCCATCTATCTGTCTTTCCCTCCCTCCTCTCTTTTCTTTCTCCACCTCTCTCTGTGTCTCT
>NC_134895.1:8202732-8232732 GCF_041734735.1 Babylonia areolata
GTAGAGAAGGGGGTGGGGGATAACACTAACAGCAAGAGCCGTGCATCGACAGACTTTGTTAGCAAGAACCCGAGGTGTCTGTGTACGTATTTACGACCCGTGTCAGACGATCAGGGAGCACCGGTGTACTAAGGACACCGTAACAACATCTGCTAGTAATGGAGCAGTTAGTATGGCACATGTTGTTGCTGCTGTTTCGTTGACATGCGTGACTTTCCTTCCCTCCCTGTCTTATTCCCCCCACCCCCATGCCCCCCCACCCTCCTTTCTCTCTGTCCTCCCCTTCTCCACCATTCTCACTCTCTCCTTCGGCTCCCTTCTCTCTCTCTCTCTCTCTCTCTCTCTCTCTCTCTCTCCGATATAACTCAGAATGTCGTTCATGTCTGTATGAATAGAATGGAAGGAAATCTTTGGAGGAAGAGAAAAAAAATAAAGAAAGGGTTTAATCAACTCAACGCCGAAAAGCACAGTCATGCAGAATTACACAGCTGAATATAGAAGCCAGTTTCACTTTCTTTTTCATCTTTCAGGAATTTAAGATTACTCAGAAATCTACAGCGAGAGTGACATTCAGAATAAAACTCATTATTGCCATCAAATCTGTCTGGAAATGCTTTTAGCTTCATCAGTGAACCAGTGAATTATTCATTGAATTCTGAATGGAAACCAAAACCTTAGAAATGCCAAATCACTTTGTCCTAGCGGTAAATTAAAAAAAAAAAAAAAAAAAAAAAAAAAAAAAAAAAAGAAAGATTGTAAATGTTTCGGAGTTAATTTTGGGATTATTTGAAAATAAAAAGAAGGAAAGTTCACTGATTTGTTTGATTGGCGTCTTTATCCAGACAACGGAGCTAGCAATTGCAGAGGTATTTCTGTTGCATACATAAGTGAAAACCGGACTGGTTTTAAGTGAGGGAAACCCGATTATTCACTTTCTTACACAATTTGCCATTATTCAAAACGGGTTGTCTCCTCACCGTAAACATTACACTTCATTTATTGACTTAGACAACGCCTTTGATTTGATTTCCAGAAAGCTTCTGCTTCTGTCTTTTTTCTTTTTATTCACTGAGGAATTGAATCTACATGAAATTGCCCTGACTTAAGTCGACAGATTCATGGGTACTATCGTTGGATGGACGTGGTGGCGGTGTCCATTCTAGATGATGTGCTCACTCAGTACGGCGTTCCCGAAAAGCTGTTATTGTTGTCAGTAAGAAGTTTAGTGATTCGAGGCCCCGTGATTCCGTGATTAGAGGTGTTGAATCCTTAGGAAAGGCATTTTACTCCGAATTTTCTCACTCCAACTCCACCCATCTGACTTCGGTTGGGGATGGCTAGAACAACGGAAGGAGAGGACTGGGCCCCACCTTCCTGTACCGAGCCCTGGACACAGTGGATGTGAATTCACTGCTCCCATGACGGCAAACACACACACGCGCGCGCGCGCGGGGCACACACACACACACACCAGAACCCCCCCCCCCCCCCCCCCGCCCCCCTTTAACCTTTTAAGAAGCTTTTGGGATGGTGGGTGTCCTACTGGTTGGCACCACTGGACACAACCGAACTGATTCGGCAGCAGAGCAGCATGCAGGGTCTCCTGTGGTGTGTGACCCTGTGACGACCTAACATTGATAGTTTCCTGTTGATTGCTGGCTCTGGGGCCGTGTCAGAAAGCCAGGATATGGCTGTGTTGGTGGATTGGGGTTTAGCGGCGGGGCTGGGGGTATGGATGCCAGTGAAACAGCGAGGAGGATGTGGCAGGGAATAAGGAAATAGATAATTGATGAAATAAATGATGAAATAAATGAATGAATTAATTGGTAAAAGGAAAAAAATGACGAACGGGGTAGTCCAGTTTGTTTTTGTTCCATAGAGTAGTGCGTATATGGCTGAGCAAAATTTAATGCCTGGTCTTCGAACAAACTCAGCGCGCTGATTAGGCCTTGAGAGCTGCACTGTGTTCTTCTTCATCTTCTCCTCTTTCTTCTTCTTCTTCTGTATGATTTTTTTTTTTTTTTACATTGAGAGCTGCACTGTCTTCTTCTTCTTCTCCTTCTGTATGATTTTTTTTTTACCTTGAGATCTGCACTGTCTTCTTCTTCTTCTTCTTTTTCTTCTTCTTCTTCTTCTCCTCCTCCTCCTCTTTCTTCTTCTTCTGTATGATTTTTTTCACATTCCTTCCTTGTTCTCTACCTCCCTTATTCCTTGCTTGAATTCTCCGTTACTGCCCATCTTATGTGTTTCCGTTTTTCGTCATCTTTTTTTTCTTCTTCTTCCAAATTTTCTTCTTGTTCTTGCTCTTTTTATTCGATTTTTCTTTCTCTGTTTCCTCTCGGCAGTGTGTTTTCTTCTTCTTCGTCGTCGTCGTCGTCGTCGTGCTTCTTCCAGACTTTTTTTTTTTTTTTCTCTCGCTTTTCGTATTTTTCTTCATTGTGTTTTTCGTGATGTCCATTTTCTGTGACTACAGTGATTTCTTCTTTCTTTCTTTCTTTTCTTCTTTATTCTCCTTCCGCATATCCGTGCTCTCTCTCTCTCTCTCTCTCTCTCTCTCTCTCTCTCTCTCTCTCTCTCTCTGTGTGTGTGTGTGTGTGTGCATCCCATCACTCTTTTTTCTTTGCACCCAATCTCTCTCTGTCTCTCTCTCTCTGTCTCTCTTCTCTCTTCCTCCCTCACACCCACTCACTTTCTCTTCTCCCCCCCCCTCTCTCCCTCCTATCTCTCTCCCCTCTTTTCCTCTCCCAATTATCTCTCCTTCTCCCTCGCCCCCTCTCTCCCCCTTCTCTTCCTCCCCCACCTCCACTCACTCTCTCTCCTCCCTCGTCCTCTCTCTCCCCCGTCTCTTCCTTCCCCTCTCTCTCTTCCCCCCCCCTCTCCCTCTCTCTCTCCCCCTTCTCTTTCTCCCCCACCACACACACACAGTCGCACACTCTCCCTGTCTCTCTCTCATCTCTCTCCCTCTTTTTCTCTCATTCTCTCCCCTCTCTCTCTCCCTCTCTCTTTCTCTCCCCTCTCTCTGTACCTCTCTCTACCACGTCTTCCCCACAAGCGGTGTTCGTGGCCGTCCGTCTCCATCCCATCAGACGTGTGTCACCTTGCGTGGTGTCCCCCGCGGTTCCAGCACACCGTTAGTTGGCGTGTCTGTCTGTCAGCCCCTGAATCATCCCCCCCCCCTCCCTCCCCTGTCACCCTTCCCCTCTCCCTTCCCCTTTCCCTGTCCCCACCGCTGCCGCAGCCAACGAGGGGAGAGGGGTGGGGGGGAGGAGAAGGGCGTGTAGCAAGAGGGAGAGGGGGGTGGTAGGGGATGGTGGTGGTGGGTGGATGGATGGTGGGGTTATTCTCACAGTATCGATCCTCCTTTTGGCCTGACGTGACGTGCGAAGGAAGCGAGGACCCTTCTCTCCCTCCCTTCCTCCCTCCCTCTTTCACTCTCTCCCCACCCTCCCAGTCCTCCCTAGCTCTCCACCTCCACTACCCCGTCACCATCCGCCCCAATCACACACACACACACACACACACACACACACACACACACACACACACACACACACACACACACACACACACACACACACACACACCTTCTCACTTCACCCACTCCCCCACCCCCCTCACTCTCTTTCTCTCCCTCTGTCGGTCTGCTGCTGACACCTAGCCATTTGCCGCAATACTCCTCTGGCTTGGGACCGCCGCCCTCCTCCCCCCACCTCTTGCCCTCATCACACCCCCAGCCCCCACGTCCTCAGCCCCGCTCCCCTCCACCACCCCAACTCTCTCTGTCTCTCTTCCGTTGTCGCTAATGTCGCTCTCACAGTTGCATCAGTATTAGTTCCCTGATTTTTTTTTTCTTCCTCTTTTTTGTCATAGTCTCTCAGTTAATAATTTCTTTATCCTTTTCCCGTCTCCCCTCCCCACTTCCACCCCCTTTCTCATCTTGATAACGGATTAAGCAGGGTGGCCGTGATGGCCAGCAGTGGCTCTCTCTCTCTCTCTCTCCCTCCCTTCCTTTCTCTCTGTCCGTCCCCCACTACCCCACCCCCACTTCTCGACCCCCCATCCCCCCTCCCCCACCCCTCGACCGTCAGCAGTAGTCCACCATGTTGGTGACCCCCGGAATGACGTGGGGACACAACAGCAGCTTGGCCGCTAGGATCAAGGGGATCAGATTGATCGGGGAGAGGATTGTGCGGTGTGCGGGGCGACGAGGTGAGATGGGGTGACGGGCGGATAGCCGGTGTCACTGTGTCAGGCCCCGGGTCCGTGCTGTACGTGCGGGGTTGAGGGGAAAGAGAGTGAGAGAAAAAGAGAGAAGAGAGCGAGATGCTTGCAACTGTGTGAGCTAGGCTTCCTTCCTTCCGTCACTGCAGCGCAGAGTTAGTTTGCCAGTCAGGTTCTTCTCCCCCTTCGGCAGTCGACGGAATGCGTGAAGGTGCTGCTGCTATTGCTGCTGCTGCGGCGGCGGCGGCGGCGTGCTGCAACGCTTTCTGCTGTGCTGGGGAAGTGGCTTGGCACCTCCGTCTTGATGCTGCAAGGTAAACGCACTGAGATGATGAGGATGATGGTGATGATGATGATGATGATGATGATGAATGTGGTGGGGGGTCAATTTTCTAATGGCGCGTTGGCTGTATTTCCTGTGTGACTCGACCTTGCTGTGTCAGAATACTGTGTATGCTCTCCTTCTCTTTGCTTACTGTGTTCAGTCTCCCGTGTGGTTCTCCCGTTCGTGCTGTAGTGGTGTCTTGAAGGTTGTATTTGTTGTCTTGTCCCTGTTGTGTTTCTTACGTTGCCTTCATCCACTTTAAACTTTTGTTTTGTGTCTTTTCTTACGTTGCATTCGTTTGTTTTAAACTGTTGTCTTTATTTTCCCTTCCGTTGTGTTCATCCTCTAAAAACTGTTGTATTCATTCTTTCTTCCGTTTTGTTCATCCTCTAAAAACTGTTCTTTATTCTCACTTCAGTTTTGTTCATCCTCTAAAAACTGTTGTCTTTATTTTCCCTTCCGTTGTGTTCATCCTCTAAAAACTGTTGTATATAAAAACTGTTGTATTTATTCTTTCTTCCGTTTTGTTCATCCTCTAAAAACTGTTCTTTATTCTCACTTCAGTTGTGTTCATCCTCTAAAAACTGTTGTATTTATTCTCACTTCAGTTGTGTTCATCCTCTAAAAAACTGTTGTATTTATTCTCACTTCAGTTGTGTTCATCCTCTAAAAACTGTTGTCTTTATTCTCACTTCCGTTGTGTTCATCCTCAAAAAAACTGTTGTATTTATTCTCACTTCAGTTGTGTTCATCCTCTAAAAACTGTTGTCTTTATTCTCACTTCCGTTGTGTTCATCCTCTAAAAACTGTTGTCTTTATTCTCACTTAAGTTGTGTTCATCCTCTAAAAACTGTTGTCTTTATTCTCACTTAAGTTGTGTTCATCCTCTAAAAACTGTTGTCTTTATTCTCACTTCCGTTGTGTTTATCCTATAGAAAAAAACAAAAAACTGTTGTATTTATTCTTTCTTCCGATGTGTTTATCCTCTAAAAACTGTTTTCGTAGTTCTCCCTACCGTTGTGTTCGTCCTTGAAAGACTGTTGTCTTTTATTTTGCCTTCCGTTGCGTTCATCCTCCTAAAACTGTTTTTTGGATTCTTTCTTCCGATGCGTTCATGCACTTTATGTAAACTGTTGTCTTCTTCCTTTCTTACCTAGCGTTCATAGACTTTGAACTGTTCTGACTTCTTTTCTTACGTTGCTTTGGTTCACTTGAAACTATTGTCTTCTGTCTGTATGTTTCTTCTTTCATCCACTTCTGAGAGCCCGGAATTTCAAATTGACTTGTACGTAAGTGATGTTTAGCTGATCACCATTGCTGTATATTGCGCTCAGTTCCAGTTTATGAGATTTGGTGCGTGAAGAAAGGCATACCGTTTTATTTCACACAGTTTGGTTTAAATAAGTGTTTAAAAAAAGATATGAAAAAGCGTGGAATACAAACAATATACATATCAAAGGCATATCTGTAACAAGCTTTCCGCTTAACAGTTTGTTCACTGACAGAATTCATTCGTGTGATGACTGGCGAACTAATATTCCAAAGAAAAATGTTTATATTGCTAATAGAATTTGTATTATATTTGTCAGCAGAATCAACAAGTTTTAAGGAAACGATACCAACCACTGTACAATGTGGTATGCGTGTATTGACGTGTTTGTGTGTGTGTGTTAGTGTGCCTGCCTGTTTCTGTGTGTATGTTTGAAAGAGAGAGAGAGGTGGTGGTGGTGGTGAGAAACATTATTGAGCTTCTGTTATTTTTTTTTCGTTGTTCGTTTATGAATACTATGTAGGTTTACCAATTTCTAGTCTTAGTCCTTAGTCTTTGGCGAAACTGATAAATATTTTTTCAAAGTAAGCCGCTCTTCTCTGTCTCATTAATGTCTGTTTCTCCCTTTCTGTCAGCCTCTCCATCTGTCTGTCTGCCTCCCCGTGTCTCTGTCTCTCTGTCCCTTTCTCTCTCTTTTTCTTTCATTCTCCGTCTTCCTCCTCTCCGTCTTTCCCTCCACTTCTGTGTATAATTTGATTTTATATGCCCGTCCGTACTTCAGAACAGGTACATCCCCTGATTTTCTTCGAATCCAGGACGTGTCTGAACCCGTCAGTTTGAATATGCCCTACATTTAATATGCCAGGGTCCTCTTTTCATGGGAAAGCCCTCAGAATAAAACCTTTTTTTTTTTGACACACTGATCCGTGCCAAACACATACTGTGAAAACCTCCCTCGCAGTCCTCTGCAGTCTCCAAAGCCCATAATCCGCTAATCAATGCTTCCTGGAGACCATGCGCTTGGCCCTCAACAAAGTAAGTCCGGGTATTAAGGTTTCAAATCAATAATGCGACCGCTAGACGAAGGTGGAAGTGAAATATTGATCGCCATATTACGGAGGGTCTTCCCATCCGTACAAGCACAGGTAGAGTCAACAGAAAAGGAGAAACCGGAAGGCGGATGGGAAGAGAGAGAGGGGGAGAGAGAAGAGGGGGAAGAGAAAGGGAGAGAGAGAGGAGACAGACAGACAGACAGAAAAAGAGGGCGTTCATTCGTTTGGTTTGTTGGTTTCAAGACTGTTGAAACTAGCTTGAAAATCCTTACGTTAAATGTGTTAAAACAAATTTTATTATCTACGCAGTTAGAGGAAGTTGAAGGAAATGATGCTTTCTTTGCTGGGTGGGCGGAAGTTGTGTGTTGGGAATACAGGCAGAGCTGCAAAGGATACGTTCAGAACATGAGGTTAAAGCAGGGTGAATACCAAAGGAATAAATCTAGCGCGAAAAGCAACCCGTTGGTACTTCTTCGTTCGTCGGCTGTTGCACGTTCGCTCGTATGAACACGAGTGGGCTTTTACGTGTATGACCGTTTGTACCCCGCCATGTAGGCTCCCATACTCCGTTTTCGGGGGTAACCCGTTGGTACATTTTTGCTTGTCCATTCGTTTCTATACTCTGCATTTTTCTCCTTTTCCCCCTTCTTGATTTTATCCAGCATCTTCATAGTCTTTATTATTTACCATCGTCGTCATTATTATTATATTTTCTAAAAACATTTAGCCTATAGAATACCAATATCATACTTGCATTTAAAAATGCATGTGCATTCCACACATCCCTCCTTCCCATCCGCGCACTTGTACAACAGAGTAGAAGGAAACAACAACAACAGATGCGACAAAAACAAGAACAGCAACAGCATTCATTTCATTCCATTCATCATTTTGCCCATCGCTCCTGGTGGAGCATAGGCCATCGACGACCCCTCGCCATCGCACTCTGTTCTGAGCTGTTCTGGCCATTCCAGTCCAGTTGGTCCCTTGGCTGCTTCAGCTGTGCCTCGGTATCTCGCCTCCAGCTGTTGCGAGGCCGGCCTCTCTTCCTCTTTCCCTGCGGGTTCCAGGTCAGGGCTTGGCGTGTGATGCTGGACACTGGCTTCCTGAGGGTGAGTCCGATCCAGCCCCACATCCATCAACAGCATTACATAAAAAAAAGAGCAACAGCATTACATGATAATAATAATAATAAAACAACAACAACAAAAAACAAACCCAAACCCCAAGCTAAACTCACAATGACGGTGAGGTAAGAGGCTGCAATCAAGATACGTCTGGTCGCTATTCGTCAGTGTCCATTAATGGCCTTCGGCTTCTCTTGTCATAGCTTATTGTCACAGTGGGGGCAGATGATCCCACACTTCCTGCTCTATCTTTGTCCACGAGAAATTCTTTTGGATTCCGGTCCATGTGCATTCTGTTGTTGATAGAGAAGAGAACGCCTCGATGCGTGGTGTGTTTGGTTTGGTTTTGATTTGGTTTTTGTCTGAGGAAGATAAGTTATAGGGTTGATACCAGCGTCTTTTTTTTTCCCTAACGTTTTGAAATATTTTTTACGGCCGTCTCTCTCTCTCTCTCTCTCTCTCTCTCTCGATTTGTTCGGCATACTGATGACAGAAAATGAAGATATGATACTTTCACTTGCAAAATATGTATCTGAGGCAATAAATATACGGAAAACGTCCATCATCGGTCCAAATGCTCATTAATCATTTAAAAATTAGTATGGGTTCTGAGGGAAAAAGCATAGATAAAAAGGAAGGGCTATATTTGGATGGTCAGTCTCGACATTGTAATTATTTGATGTGTTCGGATTGATATGATGGGTTTTGATGTTACATGCGTAAATATTTATTTTTGATTTATGTGTAATTTAGTATGTGTTTGTATTGATATGATGTGTGTCAATGTTACATGCGTAAATATTTATTATATGATCTATCTATACTTTGTTTTCTGTGTACTGTCCAAACTTTAGAGACGAACGACTTAAAAAAGGCAAATTACCCCCGCCCCCAGTCACATGTACTTTTAAGCTAATGACAAAGTGCCAAAGTGTCGCAAATCTCTTATTAGTTTATGTTGTTTCGATTCTGTTGTTTTTTTGTTTTGTTTTTTTGTTTTTGTTTTTCTTCCTTTCTGTTCCATTTCATCTATTTTGTACCATTTTGTTCTGATTAGTACCTACTGTGTCACCAGAGATTTTCAGCTAATGACATTAAACATTTCAGTGTTCAGTTCTCTCTCTCTCTCTCTCTCTCTCTCTCTCTCTCTCTGCCAGCGTGTATCAGTGTCGGTGAGTCCGTGACTGTGTGTGTCCGTGATAACTTTTACGATCACTGTTATTTCTGGAAACGATAACCCCTGTTTATACTAAATCTGGTATCATCATAGAAATTGTTGAGGCCTTTTCAGACCGGCACAATGAATTATCTCCACGTACAATAAATGTCATAACATCGTAATAGACATTTCAGCAAAGGATTTTATGTAAGCTATCAGTTTTCTTTATTTCTATTCGCTTTATTTATTCATTCATTTAGCTATTTATTGCTGGACGCGGCTTCTTAAAAAAGCACAAACTTCTCTTCTCTTTGATGAACACAAGCTGATGGAAATATTCAATTCTGATCAATATGATATCCGCAACACTAAACGTCTTGCCAGGCCTCTGTCGAAGATACAAATTAAATCTTTTCGGTGTCTTTCCGGGTTATTTTTTTTCTCACAAACTCCGAACATAAGAAATGATACTACTATTAAACCTTTTATAATATCTTCGATAGCGTTAAAAAGATAAAATACCCACCATGCACTTTCACATTTTTCTCACACCAAAGCCAACACTCCTCACCGCTTTTCCTTTGGTGACAGCAGCTGAACAAACACAGCTGGAAGCCGCCGCAAGCATATTTGAAGGGCTGGGCATGGAGTGATGGAGATATCCGCTTCGAATGCAAGAATATGGTTATTTTTGGGAGACGCTGAAGGCTGTTGAACTATTCAAAGTTATGTTGTCGACGCCATGAAAATTTTCGGAACGTGTGTTCTAAATAAAGCTGAGATCTTGATGACATCACCATCCAACTTTCTTCTTTTTTTTTCTTCTGTTTTTTTTCCAAATGAAGTGGACATTTTTCTTGAGCGCGCAGTTCGTCACTTACACACACGAAGTCAAGTTTGTTTTGTTTTGTTTTTGCTATTCAATCAGAAAAAAAGCAGAAGAGGAAGAAGAAAGAGAGGGAGAGAGAGAGAGAGAGAGAGAGAAGCAGTACATATTCTGAGGAAACATACAGAAAAATAATAATGACAATTTTAATCACTGTCCAACTCCGTCGATTGGTTATGTTTTGAAGATATTGTGAATGGGTGCATTCCGAACTGCTGTTAGAACTTGAAACATAAAAGCAAGTCTTTGGATTTTCTGAAACGGAATCGGCTGCTCATTCAATGCACACAAACGGACTTGGTAAGGTATGTTCTTCTTTTCTTTTCATTTCGATGTTTGCTTTGTTTCTTTCTTTCTTAAACATTTGTTTCTGTCAACACCTGAACTGTTGGGGTTTCGTGTTTCACGTCCTTTAACGTCTTTCCACAAATATGGTATGACGGAAACAAGGGGGTGGGGTGGAGGAGGACCTAGGAGGTGGGGTTGATTTCGGAGGGGGGTTGGCGCACGAATGAAAAGGCATTAACATGTAACAATTTAGTGAATAATTATTATGGATTAAAATAACCATGTTGATTTACTAATGGGGCTGGTTGATACGTCCAGCAGAGCGTGAAAAAATCGGAATCTGTTGATGTCTGTCTGAAATTCTTTTTAGTTGATGGCAGTGAAATAATACATTATTTGTAATATTACATTGTTATATATCGAAAACACTTGTTTATTTGTTTGTTTATTTGAAAACATTATTATTGTTTTGTTTTGTTTTTTTTATTTAACTAGAATTTGATTCGAAGAGATTTTCAAAAACAATTTAAAATCTAAAGTGGTTTCCTCTCTGGTCGTGTTAATTTGCTAGAATAAATATATTTATTGGGTGATGTGTTTTTTCCCCCTGAAAACCTTGTTTTAGAATGGCAATGTTCTTCTGCTGAAAATGGTGTCAGTTTGTTGACAACCTTACTAATTTTCTGCCCTGTCAACCATCTGATTATTATATAAGGTCTTGAAAATATAAATTAAAACACCGGTGAGATGGTATCCAACAAAATGTAATGTGTGTCGCTTGACATTCAAGCATGACAAAAGCATTTTAGTTTGTTTCGGTTTCTCGTTATGTCTTGTACCTCTCTGTCTCACTCTCGTTCCCCCCGCCCCCCTTCTCTCTTTCTCTCTGCCCCCTTCTCTCTCTCTCTTTTTTTCTCTCTCTCTCCATATCCCCCTCCCTGCCTCCCCCCAACCCCCCATCCTCACACTCTGTCCCCCCTTCCTACCCCCCACTTTCTGTCTGTCAGTATCATCATAATGAATTGTGATTATGATCAGCCGAATCATTAATAACTATAGGACCTTTTGTGCATCTCATGCTGTGTATTTGTTACTTGTTATTTACAGCTTTAGCTGATCGTAATGAATTGAGTATTTAACTTCCACTCCAGTACTCTCTCTCTCTCTCTCTCACGAGAAAATCGATTAGATAGAGGGCACACCTTCTACGCCATGCCCACGCAGATGTTTGTATATTATACTGAATTCGGTCGTTATATGGAAAGGTAGAACCGGTTGATTTTTTTTTTAAAGAAATATTACAGCATGACATTTACATTAATTTTGTATATTGTTATTATTATTATTATTATCATTGTTATTATCACTATTTGATAAGACTGAAGTATGTGGAAGTCCAACTATCTTAGATATAATAGTTTGGGTATATTATTTATATCACACTGTTTCAGATTAGATTCAGTTCCCAGTCTTGATTTTATGGTGTCGTTACAGAAATGTTGATTTTCAAACATTTAAGCAAATGTTTTATCAAAAAATCGGTTTCATTTCCAGTTATGTCCTTGGTACAGTATGTCGTTGTGGTTTGAAGTGAAGATGATAGTTGTAATTATGATCATGGTTGTAGTGATAGTGGTAAACATACACACACACACACACACACACACACACACACACACACACAGAGGTTTTTTGTTTTTGTTTATTTTGCTCTGATACATATGGAGTTAAGTTACTATCGGCGTCTATACCCATGGATGCTCTGGGAATCAAAGGACACTCAGTTTTTCTCGCTCCCACCTCGGAAGTTTCCACCTCTTATCTCGTGTTCTCTGAACACTCCTCATGCTCTTTCCTCACCGCCAGCTCATCCTTGTGACTGACCAAATCCATGCCCTCCTCCGACCCCCCCCCCCCCCCCCCCCCCCCCCACACACACACTCCCCACCCCCCTCATCCCCACCTCCCTCATTACTTCCCCTCAGTGCAGGCATCACATTCTTAACGGAACATCAGCAACGTCCTCTGGTATAAATTTGTCGTCTTTTCAAGCCAACATCCATTCACCTTTTGTAATACACCACCATCACGGGAGGGGATTGATTGCGAGTGATGGCACGCAAAATGTCATACGGGTATACCTCCACCGTTCTCTGCTAAGTTTAGGCACACGTGCCTCGCGTGAAGGGGGTGGGGAAGGTGAGGTGGGGGTGGGAGGGAAGGAGCAGGGCGTGGCGGACTCTGGGATCAGTCCTCAGGTTTCCCTGGTAGCGTCATGGCGGCCTGGAAACCCCAAAGCTGTTTTGTTGTTGCCTGGAAAAGGTCACCAACCTTATAAGGCTGGTCTTGCCAGAGCCGTCATGACTGCCTGCTTGCTTGCTTCCACGGCGGCAGCCGGCTGGGTACCAATCGACCTGACACGTACAGCCAAGGGATTGATCTCTCTGTCTCTGTCTCTCTCTCTCTATGTCTGTCTGTCTCTGCCTCTCTGGAAATACGAGGGAGGGTGGGGGTGGGGTGATAGGATGTACCGGTGCAGTTCTTATTCTGTTGTTGTCAGGACGTGGCAAAACATTTACGTATCGCTGGCTCGGGGGTGTTTTGTGATGTTAACGGAAAGGCCAAGATGGCGGAAGGACTGAGGTGATGGTAGGGGGTGAGGTGGGATCTGGCGTTCCGTGTGCCGATTATTATTTTGTCATCACGTTTTGAATTGAGGACTTGCGCAACTGCAGTTAAAAGCAAAGTCGAATTTTCTTGGCATATATTGTTACACACATGTTTGGTTTCTTTCCTTTCTTTTCTCTTTTTCTTTCTTTTAAACAATATTTAGATCTGTCCTCGTTTGCGTCCACGGTCGCTACATTTGGGATTCAGCAAGTGCCTACAGCTGTCCCGCGGAAGGCAGCCAAAATTGATGTGTACTGATAGTGAGTAAACCTGGAGTTATCACAAAACGTTCTATCCCTTAAAGTGATCCTGATTCACCCTCGTGCGTCGTCAAATCTGACTTCGATTAGGTTTGGGTAGGTTGGTTTGTGTGTGTGGTTTTTTTTGTGTTTTTTTTTTTGGTTGTTGTTGTTTCCCTGTTTAGAGATGTTTTGCTACAACAGGTACATAAAAAGCACACAAAAGCACATTAAAAAAGAAAAACAAAATCAAAACAAACAAACAATGAATGCTTGAAAAATGCTCTGTTTGTAAATGGTCGGACGCCTGATGCTGAATGGACAAATCAATGAACATGCAAATGCTTATCATCGATACTCCGATTTCAGTTACAGATCTACAGTGAATTCGTTTTTGTTTTTTTTTTTAAATATGTGCAGCGTAACACACACACACACACACACACACACACACACACACACACACACACACACACACACACACAAAATAAATAAATAAATAAATAAATAAATAAATTTAAAAAAAAGAAAAAAAAAGTGAAAACGATGTGAAAAGTAAACCAACTCTTTACAACATCCTGGCGTATTGTTGCTGCTGCTGCACCACTGTTCCCACAGGACCCTTTAGTTTTATCTTCGCATCACAAGAGAGAGAGAAACGAAACGAAACGAAAGTTTTATTCAGTTGAGGCCACAGCCCCTTCTGAAAGGGGGTCCAATTACAAATACAATATAACGAAGAAAAGACTAAAGGATGTACAAGCAAAAGTGAGTTGAGAACTTCTGTAGGTACTGCAATCAGTGTCATAGCCAAAGCATTCAGAAACAAGTATCTTATTCACAGTGCGCCTCTTAAAGGCTTTATATAAATATATGGATAGATTCTTCACTATATTATTTTGGTTTGTCATCAGCAATGAAAGAGACATGGGTTTGCGTAATTTTTCCTAGGAATGTAATCTAACCTGAGATCACACAAAGCAGGACAGCACAATAAGATATGCATTTCATCGTCTTCTTTTTCAGTTTTACATAATGGACATACCAAAGTATTGGTAGACATTTCATTTTATCGATGGCGAACAAGAGAGAGAGAGTTGGATAATTGCTGTTGATCTCTCGTGAAAAACCACTCTTCTCTCCCCTTCCCCCTTCTCCGCCCCCCCCCCCCCCCCCCACCAACACACACACACACACACACACACACACACTCCCTGCCCGAGCCACTCTCTCCCACTCCAACCCAATCCACCCCGAACGGTGTTGGCCGGAATGCACGTGCAGTTTTGGTCCTGATTAATAACTCGGCCGGCCTAGAGCCTGTCGCAGTAGGGATCAGGTGATGATGATATCTTTGTGAGGATTGATTCGGTTCACCCTCTCTCTGTCTCTCTCTCTCTGTCCCTCTCTCTGTCTCTCTGCCCCCACCCCCTCTCTTTCTGTCCCCCTCTCACTCTGTCACTATGTCTCCCTCTCTGCCCCTCTCTCTCTGTCTCTCTCACTCTCTCTGTCCCTCTCTGTCTCTCTCTCTCTGTCCGTCTCTGTCTCCCTCTGTCTCTCACTCTCTCTCTCTCTGTCCCTCTCTCTGTCTCTGTCTCTGTCCCTATCTCTGTCTCTCTCACTCTCTCTGTCCCTCTCTGTCTCTGTCCCTCTCTGTCTCCCTCTGTCTCTCTCACTCTCTCTCTGTGTCCCTCTCTGTCTGTCTCTCTCAGTGTCTTTCTCTGTGTGTGTCTCTCTCTCTCTGTCTCTGTCTCCCTGTCTCTGTCTCCCTCTCTGTCTCCCCCTCCTCTCTCTCTCTCTCTCTCTCTCCCCCCCCCCCCCTCCCCACACACACGATTGCATGGCTTCCTTCCGTTCTCCCAGTCACACCAGCTAAGCCGCCCTCTTCCTTCCGGCGTAGTCGGCCGATGAGGGAGATGAACAACCCTACTGCTTTGCTGGTTGAAGAGGATTGTTGGGTGTTGTTGTACAACCCCTCCACTCCCCCCCACTCCCCTCAATCCCCCCGGCTCTCCCTCCTCTTCGGAGTTTTCCTGAAGAAGGAAAGAAGAGAGAGAGAGAGAGAGAGAGAGAGAGAGAGAGAGAGAGAAAGCAGCACGTGTTGTTTTGCCTGGTCCAACTTGGTGGTTGATGTGGTTGTTGGTGTTGTTCTTGCTGATAGGTCCGTTTTATTTGTTTGTTTATTTATTGATCAATTAATTAATTTGTTTATTCAGTTATCTCTCTTTTTATCTACATTCCTTTCTCACGTTGTTTGATCCGGGACCTAGACACACACACACACACACACAGACACACACACACACACACACACACACACACACACACACACACACACACGAGAGAGAGAGAGAGAGAGAGAGAGAGAGGAGAGGATGGCGGTTGTATAGGTTAATATCCGACGGTCCGCTTTGTTGATGAAACAATACTTTCGGAACGGGAGAAAAAATCTGACAAATCTCCTTTTTTTTTTCTTTTTAATCTTTATTGTACGAAATAATAATTGTGATTAAAAAAAACAAACCCACAAACTTTCGTATTCTTTGGTTTAAAGGGGTAAAAATCAGCAGTTTCTCAACCATTCGAACTACACTATCCCTCCCCTGCACTCCCCCCCCCACCCCCTTCAAGTTGTTTTTTTCTCTCCACATCTCATATCCATTCTCTGGAATCGCTATTACACGCACTCATACTGTCGTAATATGAGACAACAGTTCTTTTAAGTTATGACATATTTTTTAGAGATAAATTTTCAGATTTGCTTTGAAGGTGGAAAGATGAGTTGTTTGTCGGAGAGCAAATGGCAGAGAAATCCAAATTGTTACAACGAAGGCCTGATTAAGGGCGTTGGGTTCAGCTGATTGTCAGGCATCTGCTTAGCAGATGTGCCGCCTATATTGATTTGTCCGAACGCAGTGATGCTTCCTTCAGAAACTGAACTGAAAGTGAAACTGGACTGAAGACAGAATGGTATCTTTCTACGGGAGTTTTGGTGTCGGGGAACAGTTAGCAGGGAGGAGTCTGTAGATCTTAATGCTCTGTTTAGGCAAGGACAGGTTGACAAGTTCAGGGAGATATGAGGGCTTTGTGTCAAAAACGAGGCACCGAAAACAGAGAGTGGCAACTTTGTATTGAATTCTGAATTGAACAAGCAGCCAATCAAGTGTCCGCAGAAGAGGATATCATTGTGATGATGATGATGATGATGATAATGATGATGATGATTACTGTTATTATTACTGAAACAGTATCCTTCATATTCATTTGCGAATAGAATGGATGTCAGGATTTCATCATTTGCTGGCGGCCCATTCAAGCCCGAAATGCAAGTGCTGTCATAATAATGTGCAGTACATGCAGAAAGGGAAATACAGTCACATGCGCAGCAGAACCGAGCGACATAGAGTGATATATATTATGTATAACAAACAGGCCGCAGATTCATCGGCATGGCATCGATGCTTTGTCCACGTTCACAGGGATCAACGACATTGCATTTTGCTTGTGAATGAGTGTTATTATTGGAATGTACCCCCCCCCCCCCCCCGCTCCACGTCACACCGCCCCCCCACCAACCCCCACCCCCTACATCTAAATGGAGAACACATACATCATTCCGATCTTCTAACTTATTTACCATGTGAAAGTTCCCCTTTGTTTGTTTGCTTTGGGGGAGAACAAAGCGGAAGGGTTGTGGCGAAATGTAACAAATTCCCTTGCGTTCTGTGTAATGTATATTTAATGTGGGGAAAAAGAAACGTTGTATGCCCGTCGTTAGAGAAACTGAGTCCTCAGGGGTTATATTATGAAGGATTCCATGCTGCCTTTTCTGTCCTCTGTGGTTATTTCATGAAGGAGTCCATGCTGCCTTTTCTGTCCTCTGTGGTTATTTCATGAAGGGGTCCATGCTGCCTTTTAAAGAACAAAATATTTTTGAAAGGAGTCTTTTTGTTGTATTGTTTAAGGAAAAAGAAAGAAATTTCCGTATCCGCTTTTTTGCTTGATAGAATTATATTAGTTTTCAGTGAGGAAACAACAAAAGCAAGCAAAGGAAAAGGGACCGGACATCAAAGTTCCTTGAGAGAATAATTCATTTATGTTTCCAGAAATTCCACGCTTGTCATGTGAGAATATGAAACAAATGCAAGAACACCAACAAATGAGAAAAAAAAAACAACAACAAAAACAAACAACAAAACAACCAACTAACCAACCAACCAAACAAAAAATGTCCCTTTTTGTGAACACGTTTAACGTGTTTACTTCTGAATGTGATTCTGTTTGTTTTCAGTTGGCCAGGCCTCTTGTACTCGGACAGGGTAATAAATACCGAAATATTGCAAGAGTTTTGTGGTTTTTCTGTTTCCCCTGGTTAAAGTTCTATTTTATGTTTGAAAAAGATAATCAGTGGTGTGCCACCTCTGGAAACTCAAGTCAGCCAGAAATTCGTTCATTTATTTATAGTCTGTTCATCTAAGATGATGATATTAGACTGAAAATAAATGATATTATTATTATCATTTGGATTATTATCATTTCTATCATAATGATGATTGTTATTATTAATTAGAAATCGACATTTCTGTATATTCGAATGAAAAGGGGGGCGGTTGAGGTGGAAGGGAGGGGGGTGTGGGAGTGGGGGCAAGGGGGAGGGGACTAAGAAAGGAAGAGAGAGAGAGAGAGACAAACAGACAGACAGACAGACAGACAGAGAACAGAATGTGGAAAAGATAGAGTACAAAATCTAAAATGGAGAAGGTGAGTGTCAGTGATTGGAGAAAGAAAAAACATAATAGTGGAAGGGTGTGTGTGAGAGGCGGGACGTGGGAAGCGGGATTAGGACCCCCCCCCCACCCACCCCCACCCCCCAAAAAAAATCCAAAAAAAATCCAATAATCAAATATTGCATGCACTACTTCTGTAGATTATTATTTGAAAACAGGTTCATGTGGGAACCTACAATAAACAACCAACTGGACTATTTAACACATAGCAAGCTAACTTTAATAGAGAACAGTTTGAAACATATAACTTTTTCCAAAAAATGTTAACATTTGAAACTGGTAACACGTGTTCCGTAATTTCTGGAGGCAGCCAGAAAGAAAGCACACGTGGCTGTGACATGGCACATCATGGAATGCAGTTTCGGTGATGTAAGTCCTTTCAGTGCTTTGCAGTGTCGTCGACTTCCACGGTCGCCGCGCTGATTGCATTTTTAATCATTTTCACACATGGATTTCTTTTTAAATTCTCTTTTCCGTGCGAAGCCGTTTATTTTTTAACAGTTTAGGCAACCATATTCGGTTCGAAGGAGTGATGCACGCTGAATTATTTACGTAAACTGCCGACCACTGATGTGAATCTTGGGCGTGGTTTGGACGGTATTTTGACCTACTAAATATACATACCCAGGACTCGTTGGCTTGCGCATTTGTGCATGTGGCAGAAAACGCAGGGAAACGCCAAAGAGGAAGAACTTTCCCAGATCCCTTGTTCGATGTCATTTCGACTGAATTCTTCTTCTTCTTCTTCTGCGTTCACTCGTATGCAGACGAGTGGGCTTTTACGTGTATGACCGTTTTTACCCCGCCATGTAGGCAGCCATACTCCGTTTTCGGGGGTGTGCTTTCTGGGTATGTTCTTGTTTCCATAGCCCACCGAACGCTGACATGGATTACAGGATCTTTAACGTGCGTATTTGATCTTCTGCTTGCATATACACACGAAGGGGGTTCAGGCACTAGCAGGTCTGCACATATGTTGACCTGGGAGATCGTAAAAATCTCCACCCTTTACCCACCAGGCGCCGTCACTGTGATTCGAACCCGGGACCCTCAGATTGACAGTCCAGCGCTTTAACCACTCGGCTATTGCGCCCGTCAGACTGAATTCATTTCCAGGCGCTTTCCGAAGCCAGGGTTTAACTTCTGATTGAATGACTGCCTCAGTACTCCATTCGGCACGGCTGCAAAATATGGTTTTCTGCCCAATATGTTTTCCAGGTTCTGTCGAACGTAGCCTTCACATAGAGCCATAAGCGACAATTAAAAGCTCGCAGGAAACCCAAACTCTGTTTGCTGCCTGCTTTCGCAGCATCGATATTGCTACTCACTGAATGCTTTGCATAGAAACTTTCCACGGGAATGGCGTCCCAGAAAGGTTAACTGCGATACTGCGATCTTTAACTTCCAAGTTATAAGCTCTGTGTGGCACTTGTTCTGAATCCATGAGAACTGAACGAGCTATGAGGAAAAAGGCGAAAGGTCGACGGTGTTAGAATATTTAAGGAATTCTGGCAGAGGTAAAGGCTGGGGAGGGGGGGGGGGCACGGGTGCGGGAGAGGGGGGGGGGGGCAGTGGGAGAGAAAGGGATCGCGGGGGGGGGGGGGGGGGGGGGGGGGGGGGGGGGGGGGGGGGGGCATATGTGTGTGTGTGGGGGCGGGGGGGGGGGGGGGCAGTGGGAGAGATAAAGGGACCGTGGCTTCGTGTTTGAAGGTAGTTCAATGGCGCTCAGTTTCTGCAAAGATGCAGACATAAAGTTCGTCTGGAAAGTATGAGATCAGAAACAGATCTATGTGAGTGATAAGCTGTAATGCTTTTAAATCATTTTTCTTCTTCTGTTTCTTCTTTTTTCTTTTCTCTCTCTCTCCCTCTTTCCCCCCTTCTTTTTCTGAAAGCGTTTCTCCTTTCGAATCTTCTTGGTACATTTGATGTGCTTTTTATTTCTGCAGTTACAAGACTTGTGAATTAGACGGTGGGTTTATGCACGCGCTTTTATTTTTATTTTTTTATTTTTTTCTGTGTGTGCACTCGCACGTGAATTTTCACTTGGAGCATCGACTGTAATGTGCACCTACCTGGCTGGTTCAGCTGTGAAATTGTACAGTGTTGAAGGCAGTCTTGCCCTTTGAAGCGATACAGGAACCGCAACGGGCAGAGATACTTTTTAAAAAAAAAAGAAAAAAAAAAAAGAAAAGAAAAAAAAAAGTAAGGTGGGTAACTCTCCTGCGTTTCTTTGCAGCGCAGGGGAAGAAGGTACATGCACTGCACAGTGCCACTCGTAGCCTGAGGGAAATGGGAGGGAAGTCCTTCACGCAGAGCTAACCAAAAGTAAGCTGGCAGCTGTACTCCGTGACGAATGTGACGCTAAGATCACCCAGGCGCAGGTTTACGTCTTTCAAGACAGTTCTTCAGAGCGATGTTTATTTATCTGTTTATTCATTCATACATTCTTTTATCTGTTTATTTATTCTTTTATTTGTCTATCTATTTATCTATTTCTTCTCTTGTTTGCTGTTGTTGGTTTTTTTGGTTTTGTTGTTGATGATGTTGTTTTTAACCAAGTCAGCGAAGCCAGTGAAACGGTTGCGTTTATCATAGTGACGAACAATAAATCCAGGGACGCGAAGTTAAATGGAGCCAGGAGAGGTGAGGGCAAAAAGGTAGAAGAAATATCAGTTAATTGGGAAGATAAGGAGGAGTGGTGTTGAAGAGGAGAAATAAGACTGAACGAAGAGTTTTTGTTTTTTTTTTAACTAGAAAGTACGGGTAGCAGATGGAGACAATAAACAAACACTTGAAAATAAGTCTTGAAAAGGGAGGGCATGGGTTCGGAGGGTGGTGGTTGTAAATGGAGATGAATGTGAAGGAAATAAACGTTTAACGGTGGACCATGCTCACAAAAAAGCTCCTTATCTCCCAGCCCCACTCAGAATATAATCAACACTTTTCTTCGGTTTCCACAACAGCTCGTCGTCTTCTCTGTTGTGTTTTATCGATCGATGATAAGTGTATACTTAGGCTGGGGCAGAGCACACATACACGCTTGCACGCGCACACAAACACACACGCACGCACGTGCATACACATACACACACACAAGCGCGCGCGCACACACACACAACACACACACACAAGCGCGCCATAATTTCTATCACTGACATCTCCACCACACCAAAACGAAAGGAAGAGGGGTTGAGAAATTATTCATGTGTGTTGGAGATTTCGTACGTTAAATCCCACCAACGAACAAAAGCACTTGCGTCTCAGCATTTCACATTCATAGCAATTATCAGTGACAAAAACAATACAAAAGAAAAGGAGAAAGAAAGAAGGAAAGAAAGAAAGAAGGAATGCATTCGAAACAAGAGATGGGGAAGAAAGAAAAAAAAAAGATAAATGATAGAGATGAAGGCTATCTCCCATCAGAAAATCGACAACAGCCAAACAACCAAACAACCAACAACCAAAAACCACCTGATCAGGCTTCAACTTTCGTGAAGTGAAAGAGAGACAGAGCCAGAGACAGAGAGTGAGTGCACAGTTCACACACACACACACACAGCGCTGTTTTGGCGCTGAACCAGAAAGCCGGTGTCGTGTTGCACGAGCATCGTCACTCTCTTGTCACACCCAGGCAGCTGGGCGGCTCCAGCACACACCGGTATGGGGGGGGGGGGTTGAAATTGGGCACGGCACTCTGAGAATGGGGATGGAAAAGGGGGAGTGGGTGGCGGAAAGGGATGGGGGTGGGGAGGGGGGAGAGTGGGGGGGGGGGATGTGGACTGGGAAAGGTTCAGATCAATACTTCAATCTCTTCACCACATGGGTGTTCTGTCTCTGTCTGCCGTGCTTGTGTCTGTCAGTCTGTCTGTCTTTCTCTGTGTGTGTATGCTTTTCAGTCTGCCTGTCTGTTTGTCTCTTTCTGTCGGTGTCTGTTTGTCTGTCTCTGTCTCTCCGAGGGGCAATGCCCAAAATGAATAAACCATTCATTCATTCATTCATTCATTCATTCATTCATTCTCTCTCTCTCTCTCACTGTCTCTCGCTCTGTCTCTATCCATGGGTCTCTGTTCCCACAAATAGCACTCTCTCTTTCTCCTCCCCTCCCCTCCCCACCTCTCTCTCTCCAGTTCCCATCCCTTCTTTCCTTTCTTGCTCTGTCATTCCCACAACGACCCTTCATACCCCCTCCCCTCCTTCTCCGACCCAACCTCCCCCTTACCTCTCCCCATCGTCCGTCCATCTGTCTGTCTCTCTGTCTCAGTCCGTCTGTCTGCCTCTCTCTCTCTCTCTCTCTCTCTCTCTCTCCATCCATCCATCCACTGTACTACTCAATCCATCACAAACGTCCCCGTGGGAGACTCTAGCACTCGAGGTTGAGTGATCTTTCTTCCCTTTCGCCGACATCGAAACAAACCTCGGTGGACATTAAAATAGATTTGTTTGAGAGCATGAGGATATCGTCAACTCAACTTGAAATAATGTGAGAGGTCCTTTTTTTTTTTTTTTTTTCTTTTTTACCCCCATCATACTTGACTAAACGTTACAGGTTCCTTTCCTCCCTGTTGTGTGTGTGTGTGTGTGTGTGTGTGTGTGTGTGTGTGTGTGTGTTTTACTTCATTTGTTTGTTTTCTTTCCCCTTCCCCCCCCCCCCCTTTTTTTTTCAAAGTTGGGATGGGCGAGTTATGTGTCTGGCATGTTTATTTTTGTTTTGTAATGTTTTGCGTTTCTGACTTCAGATTTTTTTTTGACAATACAATTCCTTTTTTTCTTTTGAAAATACAATTCAGCCCCGGACCTTTATTTATGTTCCTTGGTTTCTTTTCTTTATTTGTTTTTACATTCCTTGGAGAAACACGGGATGACAAAACAGACGGAGAGGGAACAGAGACTCAAAGACTCAAAGAATCAAATGTTAGATCTCCAGCCTGTAAACGTTTGAGGTACACATGCACACACATGATCGCAAAAGGAAAAGACCGTGAGTGAATAAATGAAATAGTACCAAAGGTTTTGACGCAGCATATTTGTCGAAATAAAAGTAAGGATTTTATCGCCCAATTTTGAGAATTTGCTTCTAGAAATTCTTTTTCTTCTTTCAAACGCATAGAATGCATACATAGCGATAACTCTAAGTTGCGCTCACATCTTCATTTTTTAACAAATTATTGTGTCAATTCTGCATGACGATCTCAACTAAACTATTTTTAGAAATATAAGGGGAGACAACAAGCAGCCTTGTTTTTGGCAGTCGAAAAAAAAACCCAACACCTCAGAGCCCCCGTCTGACACACGATTGCACGGAACTGTACATTCCCTATAACATCTTATTAAGCATTTTCGCTAAGAGTAAGAGACAGACAGGCAGGCAGACCGACAGACAGAGAGAACAACAATATGTGTCTTTATCAACCAGTCTAAAAATAATGAAATTGTCATTAGTCTCGTGATGCAGTTACAACAAATAGATCTGAAGAATCACAGTAAGAGAGAGAGAGAGAGAGAGAGAGGGAGAGAGAGAATCATCATACTAGTACAGGAAGAAATACAGATGAAAACTTTTTTTATTTGTTTGTTTACATAAAGGATGAGCAAGAGTGGGGATGCACCACACACACACACACACTCACACTCGCACACACACACACACACACACACACATATACACAGGAGAGAGAGAGAGAGAGAGAGAGAGAGAGAGAGAGAGAGAGAGAGAGAGAGAGAATCATCATCATACTGCACAGGAAGAAAGTCAGATGAAAACTTTTTTATTTGTTTGTCCATTACATAAAGGATGAGCAAGAGTGGGGATGCAACACACACACACACAGGAGAGAGAGAGAGAGAGAGAGAGAGAGAGAGAGAGATTCAGGTTGATATATGTTTTATTCATTGTTTGCCCGTGGCTCCTCAGGAACTTTCCTGCAGATGGGTTCTGTTGCATGGAAGTTGTGACTGGAACATTGTATCATCATTAATCGGAAATGATGATTGGGGTTTAATCACTCAGTCTTTTCAGCTGATTTAGTTTTTGGTTGGTCGATTTATTATTTCTTTGATTGATTGATTTTGGGGGAAAATATGAAAGGTTGATTGCTTCTTTGGTTGATCGATTGATTCAGACAATAAAAGCGGCGATTAAAAAAAAATCCTTTCATCATTGAGGGTATATGTTACTAAATAAGATGTTGATTGAAACAGAAAAACAGTGGTGATCCCCCCCCCCCCCCCCCCCCCCAAATTCCTTTTCCATCCTTGCGAGGGTGTATCCATGACAAATTGAATTGTTTCGAATCTCTTTTTCCGTTTCTGTTACCTTCTCTGTTTGATTCCTCTCTCTTTCTCTCTCTCTCTCTCTCTCTCTCTCTCTCTCTCTCTCTCTCTCGACCCACCACCCTCTCTCTCCCTCCCCCTCTTCCCCTCTCTCTCTCTCTCCTTCTCTCTCTCTCCCTCCCTCCCTCTTCCCTCTCTCCCTGTCTCTTACTTTCTTTGTTTCTAAAAGTCTGCCTCAGTCTCTCTGTCTGTCTGTCTGTCTCTCCCTGTGTGTGTGTGTGTGTGTGTGTGTGTGTGTGTGTGTGTCACCGTTCGTCTGTGTATCCATTTAGCTAGGTGGCCATCTCGATAGCTATCTGTTTTTCCATTACAGCGAGAGTTCATCCGATATAAAACAAACAAGAAACGAGAGCTGTAACGTTTTTGCCCCCAGAGAATAAGACACAAGCGCACACCTGGAAGTCGACACGTGCCGTTTAGAGCTTTCCAAAGCAATCTCTTCTCGGGCAGAAAAAAGAGAGGAGGGGGTTGGGGGTTCAGCTCTCAAGATTGCAAATTGAAAGTGATTTTCGTTCGTTGCCTGTCTGTCTGTCTGTCCGTGTGCCAGTCGGTCGGTCGGTCGGTCGGTCGGTCTGGTCTTTCTCTAACTGCACCGATCTCTTGGCAACGAACTGGTCCGATAGATGTTAAGAGTAGAAAAGCAGCAAACACAGAACACGGGAACACTTCACTTCAGTAAAGGAGAGAAATTCACGCTTGCTGTATGCTGCACAAACAGTGCACGAGAGTCACAGCCATCCCGTATGAACATATTGTGGGTACTGAGAGTGCTACACGTACTAATCGTTCTTAGTTCAGAACAAGTCGTTTCTTCTAAAACCGTTTCAGCGTTGTGGCCAGCAGATTTTGTGTGTGTGTGTGTGTGTGTGTGAAATCCTAATCATTTAAAGTGGTTCAAAATAAATAGGTCTGAATGAGAATGTTGTTGGAATGGAATCAGTGAATATGCATATATTATACATTCATATATATAGATAGAGAGAGAGGAGGGTGGGGGTAAGGGGGGTTGTCAGCTCGCCAGGGCGTGTTTTCTGGTGTGTTTCAAGGTTACAGCGGTGTTGGGGTTTGTACGTCCTAAAAAGAAAAAGAAGCCAGAGAGAGAGAGAGTTATAACCCCCCACCCCCCAGCCCCCTCCCAAAACTCGCGCTGTACTGGCACTTCCGGTTCCACGGCGGTTTTCTTTCCGCTTTGGTCTAATGGGTATAGGAGGTGGGAATGAGGGGGAGATAATGCGTTAGGGGTGTGGGTGGGGGTGAGGACCAAGGAGTGGTGGAGAGATGGAGGGCAGGCTGTAAACACGTGTGCTCATGCACACAGCAGAACCAGCGGAAGTCACAGTATACGCACACACGCAGTTTTGAAGGAATAAAGAAAACGCTCTCTAGTAGTGTGAGCAAAACCATTTGGCTCGCGCTCGTGGAACGTAAGTACATGTTTTTGTTTTCTTTTTCCTTACACCCGCACCTGCAGCACCCCCACATCCCCCCTCCTTAGGTTATTATATTGCGATGATCATCTTCACGTGTTTTCATAATCACCTTGTAATTATCACTCACCTGTTTTCTCTTCCTTTTCATGAGGGAAGGTGGTGTGGGGGGTGGTTGAATGGATTTTTGTGCCCCCCCCCCCCTTCCCCCCATTCTTTCTGGTAAAGTTGTATGTTAGCAACCTAAATGCAGGGACCTACATTATTCAGTGCAATTTTCAAGCATAGATGAAACGATATTACCATCAGTAGATACTTATAAAAAATTATCAGTGGATTTCGACTCCTATTTTGAACTGGTGATTTCACTCAAGTTTTGATTCGGATTCAGTCGCTAACGTGCCATCATCTTGCATATCGGGGGGAAAAAAAATCGTCTGCAATGACGCGTTTATTAAATCTGTGCCAATCCGAAAGCATGAAAAAGTATTTAGGGGGGGAGGAGGTGGTTTGAGAGGACCAGTGTCGGTTCGGGTTCCTGGTATGGGTCATTTCACCGTCGTGTTTGTAATGCCTTCTTTTTTTCTTTTTTTTAAAAAGAAAGGTCGGTAACATTTCTCATATGCGTGCATTGCAAAATGCACGATCATTTTCGTTTGAATAAGTCCCAGAATTTATTATGCTAAAATATGAGATTACCTTTATATCTTTGTTGTTGTTTTTTGTGTGTGTGTGTGTTTTGTTGTTGCTTTTTCATTATCAGACACGTGTGTGTGTGTGTTTGTGTGTGTGTGTGTGTGTGTGTGTGTGTGTGTGTGTAATGTTCTCTTACGCAAGCTGATGGGCTGCATCAAGCAGTAATGGCTCCGGCGTTTATGTTGTGTGCCGTTGTCTCACTTAGTGATACACTTATTGTTGTCTTGTTGTTTGTCAATATTATTCTGTCTCCCTTTGCTTTGTTTAGATTTTCAGTCTTTCTGAATTTAACCAAAGAATAACGGAATCGTAGTGGTTGACACCTTAGTGTCTCTGGCTGAACAGTAGCTCTCTCTCTCTCTCTCTGTCTCTGTCTCTGTCTCTCTCTCTCTCTCTCTCTCTCTCTGTCTCTCTCTGTCTCTCTCTCTCTCTCTTTAAATGCCAGCCAATAGTCGTTCCAGAGATTGTCAAAGAACGATGCACACACAGACAACTTAAGGCATGGGAGCCATTCAAGGTTCATTTGTAGTTAAGGAGGCGTCAAAGCGTGATCCTTAGTAATATTCGCCACACCACATCTACTTAAAAAAAAGAAAGGTATGGGTGCTGTGTTCTATGACGTTTAATGTATACATTACATGCAGACATCGGTGGATGAAGGTGCGTGTATACAGGTGCCGATATGTTTGTGTGCATGTCTGGATTTGTGTGCTTGTGGCAGTGTGTGTTTGTGTTTATATGTGTACGTATGTGTGCATGTGTGTGAGTTTGTATGTAAGTTTGTATGGATAATTGAATGATATACTCAGTGTAAGGAAATGATGATGTTTATCCATTTTGTTGTTGTTGTTTTGTTTTTGTTTTTTTGTTTTTCTGGTCGTGTGTCAATGTTCGGTTTCGTTGTCTGAAATGAAATTAAAAAAGGTTCATTAAAAAAAAAAAAAGAAAAAAAAAACGAAACAAGGGGGTGGGATATGGGGTATGTCACTGACCTACGCATTGTTTCAACGCGCTGGTCAGCTCCGGAGCTAACCAGAGAAAAGAATAATGAAATCGAAATGGATGAACATCATCATTTCCTTACACTGAGTATATCATTCAATTATCCACCACTCTTTACTATTTGTTAATCATTTCATCTCCTAGCCTCATTGTTTGTTAATTTCCAGTTGAAAAATCACCGAGGGAACCATGTGTTTGTTGTGTATTGTCCATGTGTTCTGTGTGGCTTGTTCAGGATTAAAAAGGCTTTGCCAGTCTTGAATGAAAGCTTATTTGTGCAGTGCACATTTCTTTGCCTTTGCTGTTGTGTGCACATGTCAAATGATCGGTATAAGGACAAGCCCGGCCGTGTTTGGGGTTTGTTCCAGTGTACCTTTTATTTACCTGTGTGCTAGTTGAATCGGTAGCGTAAGCATCACTGACTGGAAGTTGTGTACATTGTCAGTGGAGAGAGTTACCACTCTTTACTCTTTGTTGATGACAGTTGTGGCTGTTTAAGGATCTAAACGAATAGTAGTCAAGTGTCTATCAAAAACAAAAACAAAACAAAACAAAACAAACAAAAAAAGCCAAAAAAAGCCAGCGATTGATAGCCAGAGAACGAACGGAACGAAGACTTTAGCTGCTGGGCCCAGTCAAAGATGAGGGCCGGCGAGTCAGCATAACACTGTCGGCAAACGGTTATTCCAAAGAATAATGGCACGGGGACAATATTTTTCGCCAGGGGTGCAAAGACCGGGAGGGTCCGTTTCGTTCTATCCACCCAGCGCAATGCGATGCAACATTATGGGGTCGTCTGTATGCGACAGGCCCAGGGAGCGGCATGCAGTTAATTGCCTTTAAAGTTGCATGAGAAGAGCGCCAGGGTTTCGATTTAATCGGGGACCCTGTTTTGGCCAGGCCTGTGACTGGTAATTCCGTCTGTCTGGCTGTGACTGTCTGTCTATCCAGGCTGTCTCTCTGTCAGTCTGTCACTGTGTCTCTCTCTCCTTCTCTATCTCTTTCTCGCCCGGCCTTTGTGTTTTTGTGGGTGGGGATGGGGGAGGGGCAGTAATGGGGAACTAGTGTGTATGTGAAGGTGGTGTTATCGATTTTGTTTTTTAGGCCATTGGAAATAAAAGTACGGCAGTCACTTTACCTTCCTCTAATGATATTGCGCGTACAGAAGAAAGCGAGAAGATTGCTGCAAACGTTTTCACATGCATCTGCCAGTGAATTTGAAGCAGTTTGCTTTTCGTGGAAATTTCGCGTTGTTGATGAACATAACTCGACTGACTCGCTCTCCCAGTACAGCAGTTTGTACTTGGCGATTCCACGTTGTGACAGATAAAGGGGTTTTCAACAAACACTGAAACAGTCAATCGTTTTATCACAAACTTGAATCGTACCAGTGTTGCAGTGCTTCATTCAGTGTATTGCCTATGACAACAAACGCTCTCTCTCTCTCACTCACACACACACACACACACACGCGCACGCACGCACGCACGCACCAACGAACCTTAAAACGCACAGACACGTACGTAAACGAGCGTTTTTTTAGTTGCAAGCACACACACACACATGAATATGCGCATACAACACACGTAGTAATAACGCTCACACGCACACGCACACACACACACACACACACACACACACACACACTCACACACAAACTGAACGCGCGCGCGCGTGTGCTGGCACGCACGCACACACTCATACATCATTTCAAGAACAGGAGTGGAGAGATGACAGGTCTGCCTAATCCGGTTTTCACTACCAGTGCAGTGAACTACACCGTGCAAAGCGGGACCATCTGCCAGTGTGTAAGACAACTTAATTGCTGTTACCTCTTACATATTCTGTACAACTTTTCCTGCCCCAGGAGAGAGAGAGAGAGGGGAAAGTTTATTCATAAAAGAACTGGTCCGAGGCCCATTAATGATGAAAGGAAATGGGAACATCATAATTATGATTAAAACATTTTCCCACATTATTTGAAAATATAAAACATCAAACGTAAATATAAGCTAACATGCGCAACGGATCAGAACTCAGATTGATCAATGACTTGTTGATTTCTCGAAATTTCAAAGTTAAATATGCATTGGATACAAAGAAAGTTTCAAACAACCGCACACACACACACACACACACACACACACACACACACACACACACACACACACACACGACACACACACAGAGAGAGAGAGAGACAAATTCTATATCATCGAGGATAATAGATGAGTACTGGCGCGCTTTTTTTTCATCCAGTCCCCGCCCCGAAACAGGGTCTACACTACACAAAGCTACATTATATATGTCATTGCATGCACTACACAATGCTACGTAAGAGAGAGAGGTATGTGTGTGTGGTGAGGGGGGGGGGGCGTACTTCGTAGTCTGATCATGAGGTGTGACCGTGGCATCTTCATTGGACGGCCAGTGAACGTCCGAAACTAATGGGTTAAAGGTCTTACGGTTTGCTTCTCCAGTTCACATTCCGAAAAAAACATCAAGCGTATTGCCTTTCTTC
>NC_134895.1:8237732-8277732 GCF_041734735.1 Babylonia areolata
GTCTGATAATTATGAGTTGATTTATTTAGGACCTAATTAAATGAGTTTTGCTCTGAGCGCTTTACAATTACATTAGTTCCTTATATATATATATATATATATATATCATCCATCAAAACTGGCATGCAGGTTGGTCCAATTTCGGAAGCAAAAACGATGACGGACGACGAGCCATTGCAAACATTTAAAAGTACACTCTAAACTCAGCGTCCACAGTAAATACCCCAAAATCAAATCGAACATCCAGAACCATTTGCCTATAATTGTTGTGGTGTTACTATTTACCGTATGTGTTTACCCAAAAAGCTGGGGAGAGGGGTGAGTTGGGGGGAGGGGGGGGGGGAGAGTTGAGCTGTCAGACAAACGATAGCCACGCGGAACAAAAGCAGAGAGACAGCTCGGGGGATTGTTCCTTCCAACTGTTACCGTCTGCTTCTCTCTTTGTGGTCCCCCCCCCCTTTGACCTTTCACGGCCCGACCCCCTTCTGCCCCCTCACCCCACCCCACCCCTCCCTTCTCCCTCCCGTGCCAAGGGACAGTGAGTTGGTGCAAGAGGGTTGGGGGAAGGGGAACCCCCACCTCACCATCTTCCCTCACGCCTTTACTCTTCCTGCCTCTTCCACCCACCACCACCCCCGTTTGTGAAGTTAATTACTTGCAGTGTTCTCCCCTTTGACTGACAGTTCTACAGAGAGGTGGGTTGCCGGTTGAACTTGGTGCATGTTTGGAAAACGGTATCCGTCGGCCTGACTACTGTTTTCTTGTGTACCCCTGTGCGTGTGGGGAGGGGCCGCTTGGCAGTCCGAGTGAAAAGGTGTGTGTGTGTGTGTGTGTGTGTGTGTGTGTGTTCTTCTGAAGTGGTGGTGGTGGTGGTAGAGTATTCGTTGAAGGTGCAGGTACATGACTATACGGTCCACAGCAGAATCTGAGACTGCTTCAGTAGCGTTCTTGCCCATTGTGATGGGGTCGTTGCAGACGTTAGTTACGCTTCTACTGCCTTTGTCTTTGTCTGTGTGTCAGTCTACCCTGTCTCTCTCTCCCTCTCTCTAGCTCTAACTCTCTCGCTCTCTATCCCGGCTCTCACTAGCTGCATTGTTAAAACAAACGATCTTCATGATTATCCTTCACACTGATGATTCAGTGGATACTTTGCTTCGAGCAGTCGTATTTCTGGAATATAAAATTTATGATAGAAACAACAGTTTTTTACCCCTCAGTTGAACAGGGCACGAGTGAAGATGGATGGATAGCTTTCTGTGCATGGCGCTGTGAATCTCTCTGTCTCTCTCTGTGTTTCTCTGTCTCTGTCTGTCTGTGTCTGTCTGCCTCCCTCTCTCTCTCTCTCTCTCTCTCTCTCTCTCTCTATATATATATATATATATATATTGCATACAATTTGATGCTGTTATTGGAAAATGAAATTTCCATCAGCTCATTTCATGGTGATTGCACAAATGGTTGCAGGAAGATACCTCACTGAATGTTTACATTGGTACAGCCAGGCACAAATACAGAAGAGAAAAAAAAAATCCCCAATAATTGGTCTTATTTCTCACTACTCCCAGGCTGCTCCACTCTATGTGTGGTCAGGATTAGCATGACAGCAGCAGGGCCACTCAATCACTGGGAGGGGAACAAGGCAAAACGACTGCATGAACGTGACATTCTGTGATCATTAGGAGATCAGGGAATGAGTGCACAGTGCAGCGTGCTCATTAAGGATACAGCAAGGTGTCTCAATTAAGTCTGCAGCCCGGTATTGATTGCCAACCACTACCCGTGTTTTTTGGCTTTTTTCTTCTTTTTTTTTTTTTAACTCTCCCCCACCCCCTTACACACACACACCCTTTCCTGATCAATAGCTCACAAACTGCCACCACTGCTCAAACGTTAATGATGCATGGCGCCTGAAGCCCAGGCCCTGTGAGTCCTTGTTGCCTTCATGTCTTGTTCTCTGACTTGTCCAAGCTGTTGCCTCAAATGTCAAACACGTCTGGCCAAAAAACAAACAGAAAGAAAGAAAGAGGAGCTGGGGCTGAGTGGTGATGAAAGCTGTGTACCTGATGGACTCGCATGTGTGCGCGTGTGTGCATGCGTGCGTGCGTGTTGGTGGCGGCCAGCAAAGTGGTGGAAAAACACTGCTTTGTTTATTGCCAGAGGAGGGTTGACAGAAAGGGTGGTGGTGGGAGCTGGGAGTCACTAAAGAGGGAGTGAAACAGGAGTGGGGAGGTATATACATCTGGTTGCCTGGTTTGCTTGTCGGTTTTTGATGTGGATGCTGCTGTTGTATCAGGTTGGTTTGTGTGTGTATATATGTGTGTGTATGTGTGTGTGTGTATGTATCTGTGTGTGTGTGTGTGTGTGTGTGTGTTTGCGCACACACACATGCATGAGGGAGAAAGAGCTAAAAAGGAGATCAACTGAATATGTGCATGTGGATGAGATTGATTCCAAAGAGCTTCAGTGACCATTCTACACTGCGTACAAGAACGTTGCAATAGTGACTTGAGTGGAAAGAAATATACACGTTTATATGGACTGCAGTTTAGGAAGGAAAGCAGGAATTTATTCTCTTCATCAGTTCTTGTTTCCAGTTGTACCCACTCATTCTTTCCAAAACAGACACAGTTATAAGGACTGCTAGTTCTGGAAAAGAAAGTACAAATTCATTCTCTTCATCAGTTCTCGTTTCCAGTTGTACCCATTAACTCATTCCTTCCACCCCCTCATCTGTTACAGGCGGTCAAGACAAGCCGGCGGTGCAGGAGAACGACGCCACCTGTCCGTCAGGTGTTGAGACGGGCACCAGCAGCAGGATGTGACAGCACGATGCCAGACATGTGACATGCAGGCAGCTTGGTGACAGGGGGGAGGGGATCAGGGTGGAAGGTTGTGTGTGTGTGTGACATGCCACCGGCCTGCTGACTGCCTGAGGAACTCAGCGGGAGGTCGTTGACACCGCCATGGCTCGCTCGACCAAGCCTGTTTTTCTTCTGCTGCTGCTGTCTTCTGCGCTCTTTGCCTTCTGCAAGGCACAGTCAGGTGAGAGGGGCCAGAGTGCGGCTTTGGGAGGGCGGGGGATTTGGAAGGGGGAGTGGGGAGGCGGGTGCTAAGCTGCTGTTTTTGGTGGGTGGGTGCAGCGTTGCCTTTGTTTTGATTGCAGGTGGTATTTTGTTTTCATATGCAGCCTTTTGTGTGAGAGGGTGGGGGTCATGTTCCGTTCCCTAACACCCCCCCCTCCCCCCCCCCCCCCCCCTGCTACTTTCTGTTGTTCTCTCTCCTGTTGGATGTACTTTCTCTTTAACATTCTCTCTCTCTCTCTCTCTCTCTCTCTCTCTCTCTCTCTCTCTCTCTCTCTCTCCTTCTTCTTCTTCTTCTTCTTCTTCTTCTCCTCCTTCTTCTCCTTCTCCTTCTTCTTTCTTCTTCTTCTTCTTCTTCTTTCTTCTTCTTCTTCTTTCACTCTCTCTCTCCCCACTCACACAGTAACACACACACACCTTAACATGTGCATGCAGGCAAGCACACACACACACACACACACACACACACACACACACACACACATGCATGAGCACACACATACACTACTCTCCAACCCCCCCCCACACCCCCCCACACACACACACACAAACACACACACACCTCCTGCCCTCACACTACCCCCCACCCCCTTTCTTTTGTATTTGTTTTGTTTTATTTTGATAGTCTAATGACAGATGGTGAATTGACTAAGAATCAAATCAGTCCAAAGCCAAATCTGTATTTGTCTTCCCAGTAATGGGGGCACCATGGCAGAATCAGGCGTTGGACTGTTGACCCAGTGTTCACCTGTAGTCAGGGTTTGAGACCCTGTGGCCAGGAGGTGTTGTGTCCTAGGGAAAGGCACTTGGCTGCCATTTTCCTCACTTTACCCAGGTGTGAACAGGTACCTGAACAATTCAGGAAATGTTAAAACGGTGATAAGATCAGATAAGAATCACATTATTATTGTATCAAGAGAAATTACAGCAGTGCCTCAGACATGGTGGACATGAAATCACCACACCCCCTATGACCATATAAGGCTATGGTACCTTTATCCCTTTTTATTTTTTAAAAGAATTTTTTTAAACCTTAACCTTGGTGGGTGACAGGGGACGGCAGTGACGACGAAGACCAGCTGGACATGCGGACCTCCTATGCCTGTGAGAACGGCATGCTGACCCTGGAGTGCCCGGTGGGTCACGTGATCCGCATCGTGCGGGCCAACTACGGCCGCTTCTCCCTCACCCTGTGCAACCCTCTGGGCATCACCAGCAACATGGACCTGCGCTGTATCTCCATCACCTCCCGCAGGATCGTCGCCACAGAGTGAGGGGCTCCTTTCTTTTTTTTTTTTTTGTAAGCTTATAGTCGACTTCATCAAGTTTTTGCGCCTTATACATATTATTATTAGTAGTAGTTCTTTTTTTATGTATTAATCTATTATTTATTTACCTTTTTTTTTTTCTCTCAAGGCCTGACAAAGCGTGTTGGGTTACGCTGCTGGTCAGGCATCTGCTTGGCAGATGTGGTGAAGCGTATATGGATTTGTCCGAACGCAGTGATGCCTCCTTGAGCTACTGAAACTTTCTTTGCTTTTTTTTTGGGGGGGGGGGGGGGGGGGGGGGGGTCTGCATCTCATCTGTCTTCAAATGTGCCAAGAAAATTTCTAGGTATAGTGGGACAACTATATATGTTATATTTATGCCAGGAATGAATGGGTATGTGTGGGGGCAGAAGGGGGTGGGGTGGAATTTATTTAGAATAATCTCTACATAGGAGAGAAAAAAGGGATTGTTTCATGGTTTTGCTGAACACACAGGGAAGAAGTCTCAGACAGTGTCTGTTCCACTCAGTCTCACCAGATTCCATCTCTGTCTCAGTCGTTTCAGCCAGCTCACACCAGACCAGGGTGTGAAAGTAAATTGAAAAAAAGTTAATGTGAAGGGAAATGACTTCATCTGGTAGAGAGAAAAAAACCCTGAAAAAGTCTGCCAGTCTAGACTTCCATTTTCTGCCAGATCAAGCAATTTCCCTTTCGCAGTGCCTTTTTACTTTCGCTTCTTGGTATTAGTTAGTTGTAAAGTATCGGTGGTGCCCCGGTGTAGTTGATAGTTTGGTGAGGTTATATGTTCCTCCTGTTTTCATGTTTCCAGCAGAATGATATGATGTGATTTTCTTTTCGTATGGTCAGCATTAATTTTGTTGAGTTCCTGCAAGGCATATTTTGATGAAGGGTTGTGTTTTAAAGGTGGTGCCGTGAAAGAATAGTTCTCATAATTCAGATAGAATGGGATGTCTTGTATATGTTCCACATGAATTTTATGACATTATTGTATTTCTTTTTTAATTTTTTTTTTTTTTATTTTTTTTACCATTCCACCCGAAGTAAATCTTTTCCATATAACATTACACAATGCTTAATTTCTTCACCCAAAAACAAAACATTTGAAAAAGCATCATGGAGATTTACATGTTTGAGTATCTTAACTGTCATTAAGCGTCTCATATATTGTTTTCAAGCAAAGGTAAATACGGTAGCCATTTTGTCTTGAAACTTTGTATTTTACATGTGATCATTGCATTATATTCTTCTGTTTTGTATCTTGAGGTGATATAATTTTGAAATGAGTGAATATTTGGTAGGCATTTATTTAATTTACATTTAGATAGATATATACGTCTTCCCCAGGAGGATTATCAGATCAAGAACTTGGTCTGTAACTATATCCATATGGAAACCAAAAAGTATCATACGCTCGCTAAACTTTAAATTTGCACACATTGTACAGTTTGTTTTGAGTAAATCTAAATTTATCCAAGAAATTTTAGAGTGCCAGAAAATATGCTCAATACTTATTGAAAATATGCTCATATTTTGATGAAGGGTCATGTTCCAAAGAATGATTGTGTTTGTATATTATTATGTTTGATGTGACATATTCTTAAGCCAAAAGAAAAATGTCTGTGAGTTTATGGACAATAAAATTTATCTTGTGTTGTCTTGTCTCATCTTGTCCTTATCTTACTGGAACAGACTTTGTATCCTAATTTCTACTGTATCTGTGTTTGTGTATGATTTTTGATTTATGTTCGTATCTTGTCATGTACTATCCCTCCCCCAATATTCCTTGTGACACCAGTACACTTGGTAATAAAGACATATTCTGTTCTATTCTATTCTATTCTATTCTGAATCACATGCATAATTTCTGTATAACTCAACTCTTTGCTTTAGACCTTAACTCAGTTGTATATATTTTTTTTTTATAAGGATCAGCTTGGAATTGTAGAAAAAAAAAGAAAAGGAAAAAAGATAGGAGTGTTAGACATAGTTCTGCTTTACATTATCAACAAGAGCAAGTGACTTGTTAAAGTGAACAGCAACTTGTTAACATCAAGGTGATAAAATAGGAATGATAATAATCCAAATAATAATAATAATATCATTTCTTTTCAGTCTAATATCATCATCTTAGATGAACAGACTATAAATAAATAAACGAACATCAAGGTGGCTGACCCAAACTTGTTCTCTTATTGTGTTATTTTTTGTGTCTGAGGAGGTTGTTCACTTATTTTTACAGAATGCAGAACACTTTATGATTATCATCCCAATATGAGAAACTAGTTGACTTTGCCAACAATACAGTGCGGTCAGCCACTGAAAACTGCACAGTGAAACAGCATGTCCCTGAATGTGTGTGTGTTTGCATGCATGCATGCGTGTGTGCATGTGTGAGTGCATGTGTATGTTTAGGACTATGTTCTTCCAAAATATCCATTTCAGTTGTGTAAACTTTGTCAGGATTGTATTGGCTTATTTTTGTTTGGTTTTATTTGGGCTTCGACCCTAACCCTGTTTGAATTTTCTTTCATAAGTTCATTTGGTGAAGGAAGCGATGTCAGGTTATTAGTGTGATTTGGGATTAGTTGTATTTGGTCCGGTTTCACGTTTTTCCCTCCACTAAACGAATGTTGATGCTATATTAAGAAAAAAATTTTTTGTTGCTGTTGTTACTGTTTTTTGTTTTGTGTTTGTATGTGAGTGTGTGTGTGTGTGTGTGTTCTGTATTGTTATTTTTTTCCCCTGATGTTTATATTAGTAGAAGACAAAGTGGTCAGAAGAAACAGGTTTTCTATCCCCTTTAAAACACACACACACACACACACACACACACACACACACATATATATATATATATACATATATATATATATGTATGTATGTATGTAAGGATTTTTTTGTTTTACTTTTTTTTTTAATTGTAACTGTTCATTTTATTTTAGTTTTTTGAATTTGAAACAAACAGAATCTTCATCAATTTTTTCTTCTTTTTTTTGTTCTGTTCCTGGATTCCCATGGATCAGGTGTGACGGGCACAACAGGTGTGAATTCCAGGTGACCAACCAGCTGTTTGGAGATCCTTGCCCTGGCACCAGCAAGTATGCCGAAGTCAAGCACTACTGTGAGCCAGGTCAGTCACCAGTGTAGTGGGGTCGTTTTGGAATTGGTGTGTGTTTTTGTTGTTGTTGTTTTTCCAAGGTCATTTTTCTGTTTTGTTTCAGGATTGGTGTTGTACACTTGATGTTGAGACACCTGTCCCTGATCTCTGTGTTGTGTTGCTTTTAGTGTTGCAAGGTGTTCAGTTTTCACTTCTCGATGTTGTTCTATTTCTCGGTTCACTCAAGACACTTTGGCTTAGAATCAGTGGAAAACTGATGCTGGAAAAAATACGGAAAGAACCTGTTTATCTTCCTCTTCTTCTTCTTCTTCCGGTGATGTCCAGCTGCCAACCTTGGCAGTTACTGACATTTGGAGAAGCTGTGCACCGCGTTGGTATCAAACGATCGAAGAGAGAGAGAGAGAAAGAGAGAGAGAGAGGCTCCCTCTTCCCTTCCCTCATCTCATCGTCCCCCACACCTTCCCAGAGCTTCTTCTTCTTCTTCTTCTGCGTTCGTGGGCTGCAACTCCCACGTTCAGTCATATGTACACGAGTGGGCTTTTACGTGTATGACCGTTTTTACCCCATACAGCCATACTCCGTTTTCGGGGGTGTGCGTGCTGGGTATGTTCTTGTTTCCATAACCCACCGAACGCTGACATGGATTACGGGATCTTTAACGTGCATATTTGATCTTCTGCTTGCATATACACACGAAGGGGGTTCAGGCACTAGCAGGTCTGCACATATGTTGACCTGGGAGATCATAAAAATCTCCACCCTTCATCCACCAGGCGCCGTCACCGTGATTCCCAAAGCTGACTTGAGCATCTTTCTTCTTCTCCTCCTCTGTTGCCTTTTCCTCTTCTTTTTCTTCTTCTTCTTCCATTTTGTTTTTTGTTTCATATCTTTTTGATCTTGTTCTTCTTTCTACTTTGTGTTTGATTGTCTGTGCTGGGATAACAATGCATGTTTGTTGTCTTGGTTTTCCTTTTTAGTGATTGTTTCAAATTTGGTTACTTCAAGGGAAGAAAAAAATGATAGCATGTATTTCTCTTTTTTCATTCTTCATTGAAGAAAAGATCGAGGGATATGGATAGTGGTTTTGTAGTGTTAATTTTGATAGGTTTTTGTTCTTTTGTTATTGTTGTTATGAAATGTTTATTTTACTGTTGTGTATTTTGTTGTGTGTGGTTTTTTTTGTAGACATTGTGGTAAATGTCTATTTTTGCATGTTTTTGCAAATTTTGTTTTCTGTTTTTACATCATCATATCTATAATTGTGCCAAAGTTGTTTTGGTTGTTTTTGTTTTTGGTCTTTTTTTTTCGGGGGGAGTGGGGGATGGGGGGGGGGGGGGGTTTTAAAGAAATAGGGGTGTTAAAAGATTACTGATTCAGACAAATGTTTAGTCAAAATGTTAGCATTTCAAACTTATTCTTGTGTATCTAAGAGGCTGTCTTTTAAATGCATGATGAATTAACAAAGCTTCCTTCTCAGATTCTTTTTGCATGCTGAAAGCATGAATTCCATTTTGATATCCAAAACTTAAAAAAGCGTTTTACTTGAAACATTGAATTTGAAATTCAGATAAAATCATGATTTATAGTTTACTTCATCACAAACACCATGTCTGAGTTAACAGAATGTAGCATTTTAAAATTATACAGATTTGAATTCTAGCATTTATCAAGACTAATCAATAAATTAGTATACCATAACAGTTGATTATAGAAATTAGTGTATTCACCTCAATTTTGGCCCTAAATAAAAAAAAAACACCATACAAAGTTTAAAACAAAAACCTGATTGTCTGAACTGGATGAACTGAAAAGCAATGATCTCATGTAAAAAAAAAAAAAAAAAAAAGTAACAATGAATTTAAAAATCTAAGAGACCCTCATGTGCATAATCATAAAGCAATCTACTGTATTGATGTTTGCTTTTGGTCTCAAATCTGAGCATTCTGAGTGTTAACAGATCTGAGCAGCTGAAGAGAATTTACATAAGACTCCACAGTTGATGGCAAGCAAGGTGCAGACACACCGGCTGTTTTAGACACATGGTTGAGGTGGAAAGTTCTTCTTCTTCGTTCGTGGGCTGCAACTCCCACGTTCACTCGTATATACGCGAGTGGGCTTTTACGTGTATGACCATTTTTATCCCGCCAAGTAGGCAGCCATACTCCATTTTGGGGGATGTGCATGCTGGGTATGTTCTTGTTTCCATAACCCACCGAGTGCTGACATGGATTACAGGATCTTTAACGTGCGTATTTGATCTTATGCTTGCGTATTACACACGAAGGGGGTTCAGGCACTGGCAGGTCTGCACATATGTTGACCTGGGAGATTGTAAAAATCTCCACCCTTTACCTACCAGGCGCCATCACCGTGATTCGAACCCAGGACCCTCAGATTGAAAGTCCAACGCTTTAACCATTCGGCTATTGCGCCCGTCAGAAAGTTCAAATGACAAGTGTCCAGACCTAACCTTGTGAAATGTACAGGAAGCAACACGTACAGCCCAGACTTACTGACTGGAATGAATCTCCAGGCTATGTGCACAGCAAGCAGGCATGATGTGACATCATGATGATTTGACTTATCTTTAATTGGCGCTAGTTTGGATGGAGTTGTATCTGTTTGGAACATATTTTACTATGTTTAATATAGGCATGTTGAAAGTGACCTCAGCCATTTTAGAAATCCAAAGCAGCTGTGTTGATGGATGTTAGGTTTGGGCAGTGCTCCACAGCTGTTGAAATGATCTTTGTATCAGCATCTTCATTATACTGTTGAGACTCTTTTATCCTAAAAAGTAAGAAGAAAACAGTTTAAAAAACATGTGACCCTCATAAAACCAGCAAAGCAAGTCTCCTTTAAAGTTTGCTGACTGACTTGAGCATTGTACCTGCCTGAGTAAAGAATCATTGACCTACTTGCACTTCTAATTAAAGAATCAAGATTTAGTTGCACTTTTAATGTTGTGCTTGCACTTTCATTTTGACTTGCGCACTTGTCACAACACTGGTTGTTGCTTTGCGGGTTGTTGCTGGACGTTGTGTTGTATGCATGTCTATGACTGGTGCATTTCAGAGGATGTTGTTCATTTTGGGGAGTCCCCCACTCTTAGGCCTTGGCCTGATCTGCCTGAAGCTCCCATATCACGACGTGAGTAACACATGTAGGAACACTGGCACTTCAGCAACATCAAGCACATAACATAATTATTCAGTGCTTTAACCACTTGACTGCTGAGCTTTGTTGAATTGTGATGAATCAGTATGGCATGAGTTTCTTCTGCACTTACTATTTTTTTGTGTTCGCTTTAGTGGTTTCATTGATTCTGATGATCATAAGTAACGCTATCCCAAAAAGAAACAAGTCCAAGTAAAGAACGGTGACTGATGTCCTGACCTTAAGCTGAGTGAAGTGACGGCCCTTCACTGACCAGTATACTCAGCAGCAGCAGTCAAGGGGTTAAATTGCCCTGGAATGTACACTTTGTGTGTGGACTGTGCATGCCTTTTAGGATTTTTTGCTTTTGTATTTCTTGTGATTTTTTGTTGTTGTTGAGATTAAAAGGTTAAAATAAGGGGAAATTAAACATACGAGTAAGCAGAACTTCTAGAAGAGATAGTTTCTTGCCATTTTGAATATCTATCAATGAACATGTATATCTATCTATCTATCTATCTATATATATATATATATATATATATATATATATTGATAGATAGATAGATAATCATCTCTGTTCATTGTTTCAGTTTACTGATGAATCTTATCTCTGTGTGTATGTGAGTGTGTGTGCTTGTTAATAATTCATTATGGAATTGAGGAATCACCATTGAGTTTTGTTGTCATGTTTTAACTTTTTTTTTTTTTTTAAAGTGTCTTCGATGTCACATTGTCAGTACGAAAAGTTTCCACATTTAATCCATTCTCAGAAAACCAGGAAAAAATGATTGAACCACAAAATTGTGTGGATGTATACACACACTTCCACAAGCCTACACACTCAAAAAATAGACAAGAGCAAGACTGTCAAATTCTGTAAACATTTTCCACTTCACGCTGAGCAAGTGAACGCATACTCTAAAAAAAACAACCCAACGCACATGACCTTAATGAAGCATGCATGGAAAGGTCATATCTAAGAGAGGTTAACAGTGTGAAGCCATGTGGATGATAAGGAAACATTGATCTGATCTGATCACCCACTCCTTCCTACCCACCCTTTCCACACATGCCCTCTTCTCATTATTTTGATGCCCATTTTTGCAAGCACATTATGCTCTTTTGGCACCAGTGTTGCAGCAGGGCTGCAGTACGTCTCAGTACAATAAGGCTGCAGTATGGTTCTACGATAAGGCTGCAGTATGGTTCAACGATAAGGCTGCAGTATGGTTCTACGATAAGGCTGTAGTATGGTTCAGTACAATAAGGCTGCAGTATGGTTCTACGATAAGTCTGTAGTATGGTTCTACGATAAGGCTGCAGTATGGTTCTACGATAAGTCTGCAGTATGGTTCTATGATAAGGCTGCAGTATGGTTCAACGATAAGGCTGCAGTATGGTTCTATGATAAGGCTGCAGTATGGTTCTACGATAAGGCTGCAGTATGGTTCTACGATAAGGCTGTAGTATGGTTCTGTGATAAGGCTGTAGTATGGTTCTGTGATAAGGCTGTAGTATGGTTCTACGATAAGGCTGCAGTATGGTTCTACGATAAGGCTGTAGTATGGTTCTGTGATAAGGCTGTAGTATGGTTCTGTGATAAGGCTGTAGTATGGTTCTACGATAAGGCTGTAGTATGGTTCTGTGATAAGGCTGCATTATGGTTCTATGATAAGGCTGTAGTATGGTTCAGTACAATAAGTCTGCAGTATGGTTCAGTACAATAAGCCTGTAGTATGTCTCTCTACAATAAGGTTACAGTATGGTTCAATATGATAAGGCTACAGTATATCTCAGTACAATAAGGCTACAGTATGGTTCATTACAATAGGGCAGCAGTATGGTTCAGTACAATAAGTCTGCAGTATGGTTCAGTACAATAAGTCTGCAGTATGGTTCAGTACAGTAAGGCTGTAATAAGTCTGCGGTATGGTTCAGTACAATAATGCTACAGTATGCTTCAGTGCAAGTATGCTTCAGTGCAATAAGGTTACAGTATGGTTCAGTAAGGCTACAGTGTGGTTCAGTACAATGAGGCTACAGTATGTCTCAGTACAGTATGTCTGCGGTATGGTTCAGTACGATAAGGCTACAGTATGGTTCAGTAAGGCTACAGTGTGGTTCAGTACAATATGTCTGTGGTATGGTTCAGTACGATAAGGCTACAGTATGGTTCAGTAAGGCTACAGTATGGTTCAGTACAATGAGGCTACAGTATGTCTCTGTACAATATGTCTGCGGTATGGTTCAGTATGATAAGGCTACAGTATAGCTCAGTACAATAAGTCTGAAGTATGGTTCAATACAATAAGTCTGCAGTATGGTTCAGTACAATAAAGCCACAGCATATTTCAGTGCAATAAGGCTACAGTATGGTTCAATACAAGTACAGTGAGGCTACAGTATGGTTCAATACAAGTACAGTGAGGCTACAGTATGGTTCAGTACAATAAGGCTACAGTAAGGTTCAGTACAATAAGGCTACAGTATGGTTCAGTACAATAAGGCTACAGTAAGGTTCAGTACAATAAGGCTACAGTATGCTTCAGTACAAAAAGGCTATAGTATAGTTCAGTACAAAAAGGCTACAGTATGGTTCAGTACAAGTACAGTAAGGCTGCAGTATGGTTCAGTACAAGTACAGTAAGGCTGCAGTATGGTTCAGCACAAGTACAGTAAGGCTGCAGTATGGTTCAGTACAAGTACAGTAAGGCTGCAGTATGGTTCAGTACAAGTACAGTAAGGCTGCAGTATGGTTCAGCACAAGTACAGTAAGGCTGCAGTATGGTTCAGTACAAGTACAGTAAGGCTGCAGTATGGTTCAGTACAAATAAGGCCACAGTATATCTCGTCACTACAGTAACACCACAATATGGGTCAGCACCTGTGTCACATTTTTTTTTTTTTTAAAATCATTTTTATTGGTGATCATCTCATCAAACTAAAATGTATGACTGTTGACCCATTTCTCTGGGAGGAAGAGAAGACTGATTGTTGGTTCAAAGCTATAACCATTTCCCTTTTAATCACAAAATATAACAAGAAAATGGTGTCTGAAATGATTATGGTGAAGCAGTTAAAAAGATAGCCTCTAAAAAAAAAAAAGATCTGCTGGCGCTGGAATCACTGTATTCCAAAACACCTGTAGATGGCAGTGAAAGGGTTGATTTTTCCCTTTCACCTGTGGTCTAAGATGACTTGGCAGTAAGCAGGTACAATGGCTTCTAATGTGACAGGGGCACTTGCTTTCTATCCAGTGCTGTTAAGCACTTTCCATCGTTTTGTGCACAGATGGATTAAACGAATACAGAGGAACAAAATTCAGACCCTTTAAAGCTGAAGTGAGAACAGATGGGGAATGCTCAACAGTGTGAGCTTGAAAGCTGTGAGCTCTTGAAGGAATTAAATTGCTGTGACTTGTGGCGTATCTTTAATATTCAGTGCTGGAGTAAAGTGGCTGTACTTGTGGTTTATGTTTAATGCTGATTTATTTTTTATTGCTGGTTCAGTGTGACTGGAATTTTACGGCGAGGTTAAGATGTCTGTTTATGTTGTTGTGTGGTGAAATGGCGTTTAACATGAATGCTTGATCACAGACAGGTTTTTGATGATGTATTGATGAAGATGTGTTCTGAAAACAAAAAAACAACTAACCTTATTTATATTTATCCTCCCCTGTCACCTGTTTCCCCCTGCATGTCTTTGTAGAAATGTTGTATGTCTTATGAATCAAAATAATCAATATCTAATCTATTCCAGTATGCCATGATATATCAGTTCATTATTTACATGATTTTTTTTTTAAGTGAACGAAGAAAAAAACCAACAGAAAAGCCAGCTTTCAGTTCATTATTTACATGATTTTTTTTAAAAGAAAAAACAACACGAACAGAAAAGCCAGCTTGTGACAGAATGAACTGGCACACTGTACACAGAAGTTTCCCATCCTTGGCTGCAGCAAGACTGCTAACTGATTAACACTGAACTGACATTTACTTTCTGCCCCAAATTGCTATTGGTGGATAATCTTTACAGCTTTGTTCCAAACCGTATCAATTAAATTGTCTTTCAAATGTCTACCTCTTGTGTTCTTTATGAAAATTGATTACCAGTCTTGTCTTATTTATTTTATTTATTTATTTTTATTATCATCATTATTATTATTATTACTACTACCTTTTTTATAATTATTATTTATTTATTTACTTATTTATTTATGTACGCTTATCTATTATTTATTCACCTTTTTTTTTCTTTTTTTTTTCCTCAAGGCCTGACTAAGCACGTTGGGCTACGCTGCTGGTCAGGCATCTGCTTGGTAGATGTGGTGTAGCGTATATGGATTTGTCCGAACGCAGTGACACCTCCTTGAGCTACTGAAACTGAAACTGAACTGTGTGGGATCAGTGAAATGGTTTGCATCCAAGTGTATGTATCTTATCAAACATTTCAGTGTTTTAGGAAGAAAAAGAACATTTCTTGACTCTGTTACCAGATGGCTGGATACGACAGACTGCAGGAAAGTATTCATTTCTTTTTATGTAGGTCCAAGTGTACCGGTGCCAGAGAAAATCCAGGTGTGCATGCACCGCTACCCCTCGGCCGCAGCAGGTGCAGTGTATGACATCTACTGGCAAATGCCAGAGACCAGCCAGACTATCCTGCACTTCATGCTCAAGTACAGTGTGGGGGAAGGTAGGGAACTATTGTCTGTTGATATGGGTAGCATGTTCTGTTTAATTTATTTATTTGTTTGGTTTTGAAAGAATGGAGAAAATGACTTGTAACCAGTTTTGTGTATGTGTGTTTGTGCAGGTACATATGTTTGTGCCGATGCATATGTGTGTGTGTGTTTGTTTATCGCAGTGCGTATATGTGTGTTTGTGCAGGCGTGTGTGAGTGTGTGTGTGTGTGTGTTTGTGTAGGTGCATATTTGTGTTCATGCAAGTGCATATGTTTGTGCATGTGCGTGTGTGTGTGTGTGTGTGTGTGTGTGGAGGTATGTGTTTGTGTGTGTGTGTGTGGAAGCATGTGTGTTTGTGTGTGTGTGTGTGTGTGGAGGCGTGTGTGTGTGTGTGTGTGTGGAGGCATGTGTGTGTGTGTGTGGAGGCGTGTGTGTGGAGGCATGTGTGTGTGTGTGTGTGGAGGCATGTGTGGGTGTGTAAGCATGTTTGTAAAAAAAAAGAAAAAAAAAAGAAGATGAAAACAGTATTTTTTGAAAATGAGGGAAGCTTTATTAAGCTGATATAAGATGTATTGATTTATATCAAAACTGATGAAACACATACCTGTTTGTCTTTCCTGTCATTGCCCCCTTTCTTCCCTATCAGCTGGGACATTTTTTATTTCTCTTCATACCTTTCAGATGAAAGATTTAGTTCTGATATGAATCATCTCTATCATTTCTTCTGTTCTCTTTCAGATGCTTATGTCTCATTGGAAACTTCTGTATCGTGTGCATAAACCATCCATCAGTTGCAGCTTATTTGTTTTATGTGTCGCTCTTGACATCGGATGTCAGTTTGTGACAGGTGTTTTCTTGTCCATCTTCTGTGTTTATGGGCTGCAATGCCAACATTCACTTGTGTGTACAAGTAGGCTTTTCAGTGTATGTTTTTTTTTGTTTTTTTGTTTTTTTTGTTTTGTTTTTTTACCATGTCATGTAGGCAGCCATACTCCATTGTCCATTTTTGGGGTGTGTTTTCTCATTAGTTCCTTGTCTTGTTTCTATAAAACAAACACTTCAGTGGTTGTTTCTCTTGTTTTCTGCTGAACGTTTTAGTTTGAAGACTCATGCACGTAAAATGTTACATGTCTGTCTTGAGTGTGTATGTGTGAGTGCCTGAAATCTGATTGAATGACACAGGAAACAAATGATGAGCGCCCAGTGGCAACCCATCACTGGGCTCTGCTTAGGTAGGCAGCCTGTTGTGCAAATGACCCTGAGTTTGTAAAGCACTTAGAGCTTGGACTCTGACGGGGGACAGGTGCTATATATGTATCCATATCATATCATATATATTTCTCTTGTGCTGCCTGTCAGCTCTTGACCCCTGTCTGTGTGAACGATGTGACAGAGGCTCACGAGAAGGAGATGCCGGGGCTAAAGGTGAACGATCGATACACCTTCGGCTTCACACCTGACGAGGGCAAGCAGAGGGAGGCTCACCTGTTTGCCATCAAGGCCTTCTCTCTGGACTACGGCTGGGGCGACTACTCTGATTACAGCACGCCAGAGCGCTGTGAGTATCAGTTGGGCGGATGGGGGCCCCGGGGGGTGGGGGGGTGGGGGGGGGGGGTTAGGATGAGTGATGGGGGTGGGGGTTTTGACATCATTGCTGTCTGTGTTGTCTCTGTGTCTGTCTCTTGGTGTCTTTGTATTTCTGTCTCTGTCTCTCGCTCTCTCTTGTTAGCATGCTTATATATGTTAGACTCGACTGTGGGCTGAGAGACTGTGTGGTGTGAGTGATTAGCCTTTGAATGCTTCATGTTATTCCCAGTCTGATTAATAAAGATGTAGTGTGTGTGTGTGTGTGTGTGTGTTCAAAGCAGCACACTTGTGTATTGAGTTTGGTTCCGCTGACTGCTGATTTACTGATGAATTTGGATTGACTGTCCTGTTTACCTGTCCTGTTTACCTGCCTGTTTACCTGTCCCGTTTACCTGTACTGTTTACCTGTCCCGTTTACCTGTCCCATTTACCTGTCCCCATCATCCTTCGTCCTTCCTTCCTCCTTCCTCTTTCTGCCCCCTTTTGATCTTCATCCTGTTTCCCTTTGACTTCCTGCCTCGTTCATTATCCCAGTTTGAGCACCCTGTTTACCTGCAGTTCTTTCACAGTTTGTTTCCATACCTTTTGATCTCTTGTTTGTTTGTTTAGCAGTGATGTCTGCCTTTGAAGAGAAAGAGACTGCATTGAAACTTTTTATTTTCTGGGGAAAAAAAGAGACATGGAAAAAGGAATGGGAGAGATGGAAAAAAACCCATCACATTGGTTATGTTTGTTTTTTAAGTTTCAGAATGTTGTCTTTTGTACCTGTGTACCTTTTGTGTGTGTGTGTGTGTGTGTATATATATATATATATATATATATATCTTTTTTTTTCTTCTTCTTTTTCTTTGACTTTTCTTCTTTCATTTATTTTGTTCCTTCCTTTTTGATTGTTATTTTTATTTTGTTTGTTTTTTAGGGCTACATGAAAAAAAAGCATGTATGTTTAATCTATTACTATCAGAAAATGAAAATGATTCATTCATTCATTCATTCTGTCTCTTCCTCCCTCTCTCTCTCTCTCTCTCTCTCTCTCTTCCTCTCTCTCTCTCTCTCTCTTTCTCCCTCCCTCTCTCTCTCTCCCTCCCCTCTTCCTCTCTCCCCCCCTCTCTTCCCCCCTCTTTCTTCCTCTCACTCTTCCCTCCCCTCTCTCTCTCCCTCCTTCCCTCTTCCTCTCTCTCTCTCCCCCCTCTTCCCCCCCCCTCTCTCTCTTCCTCTCTCTCTTCCCCCTCATCTCTCTCTCTTCCTCTATCTATATATTTCTCTATCTCCGTTTTTCACTGACTCACTCCCTTTCCTCCTCCTCCACCCCCTTCCCTTCTCATGTAACATCTGTCTGCCTCTTCTCTTTTTCTCTTGTCGCTTCTGTCTCAAGTTTCAGTCTGATTATCGCAGACTTGCTGTCTGTGCTGCTCCTTGAAGTCAGCAGCAGTAAGTGTATCACGCATCCTTTCATCAAAAAGACACTGTCTTCTCAGTAGGTCTTACAGGCTTCTAATCCTGGACTCCTTAAAAGCTCAGATTTAAAGGCAGGCACACAAAGTGACTGTTCCAGTCTTTTGTCTAGATTGGTATTTACAAGAAACATGAACTGTTCAGATGTTGGTTCCATTTTTCTTTTCTTTTTTTTTTTTCTTTTTTTTTTTTTTTTTAGTCAAGACGAGTGCTCTGTGTTAATTCATTGCTCAAAAGAAGACTGTTGAAGGTTTTGATCACAACTTTATTTTGGCAGACATCATTTGGAGGAATGCTTATGCTAGCTTTTAAAGAAATCTGAACTGTCTACGTGGCAGTAATGTTCTACCTTATCACATTTTCTTTGTGTTTCATTCTCAGCCAACCAGCCTTCAGTATCCTGGGTGATAGATATTCATTTGCCATTTGGCAGAGGAGGTTTTCTCCTGAAATACAAGACAAAATCATTGACCCCAGTGATTCTGCACATGGTGTGTGCTAAAGATTTTGTGTAACACTTGACATTTGCATTGTTGTTTTTCATCTCTTTGTGTGGGGTATAATTCGGAAATGATTCATACTGACTCATGTGTGAGAGGAAAGAGAAGTTTGTGAGTGTGGTCATTTGTATGTGTGTGCGTGCGTGCGTGTGTATGTGAGTGTGTGCATTGTGTTGTGTGTGTTGTGTTGTGTTGTGTTGTGTTGCATTGCGTTGCATTGTGTTGCATTGCGTTGCGTTGTGTTGTGGATGATTGTTCTTAGCGAAAATTTTCTAGCTGAAGCCATTTGAAAAAGTGTCACTGATATTTATCAAGTGAAAAGAAGAATGATAATCATGAAGGTTTTCTTGCAGTCTGTGGATCCTGGAAACTTTCTCTGTTACAACTCCACTACTCCATCAGTGTTTTGATGGTGGTTCTTGCTGTTCAGTCAACTTTTGTTTTGCAAAACTTGTGATTGAATTTGTGGCTGACAAAAGAGGAACAATTCCATGAGCAAATACCACCCCCTGGTTATGTATGTTGTTGCTTCCAATTCAGCAGAATGAAAACAATAGATACATAGATAAATACCTACACTCTTGTAGTGAACATGGGATGTCCTTTTCACCCGCAGACAAGCCTGGGTGTGGCTGGGTGTGGGGTGTTCGATATTAGCAGCATGTGGATAATGACTTAAAGCAGGGTGGATGATGGAGCAGCAAACATAAAGGGTGGTTTGGGGGGGGAGGGGGGGGAGGAAGATGTCACCCAGGACTCCCGAAGACAGCCAGCATTTCATTGATGATAAGCTTCATGTCCTCTGTTTTCTGAATCAGACTTTTCTGAAGCATTGTGTTGACAGTGCCCCTGCTTTTGGTGGCAGGACATTGCAGGAGTTGGTAGTTGTCTGGTTTATTATTGATTGTTTGTGTTTTGGCTATGAGCTTTATTGGACTTTATTTTGTTGAAGGAATTACAATAAGCTTTTTTTATATACTTTTTTTCCCTATCTGAGATGGTTATATTTACATGAAATGAAATATGAAAGGCACGTTTAAGCTCAAGGACAATAATGATAATCTGATAGTAATGATGATAATGTTCATAATCATCTGCTTGATTTGGTTTTGTTCATTATGAATAAAATGGCAATGTACATAACGATAAGAATTGTTGATCACATTGTTTTGAAATGTTCGTTCCATGGTACTGGTGTTCATGTTTTCAGGTCAAGACGATGGATCAGGGACATTTGTGACACACGGATCATTCATGCCAGTTATCACCACCACCACTACCACCACCAGCAAACCAAAAGGTGGAAAAAGAAAACAAAACTGACGGGTGCAATAGCCGAGTGGTTAAAGTGTTGGACTGTCGATCTGAGGGTCCCGGGTTCAAATCTCGGTGACGGCGCCTGGCGGGTAAAGGGTGGAGGTTTTTACGATCTCCCAGGTCAACATATGTGCAGACCTGCTAGTGCACGTTAAAGATCCTGTAATCCATGTCAGCGTTCGGTCTGTTATGGAAGCAAGAACATACCCAGCATGCACACCCCCGAAAACGGAGTATGGCTGCCTACATGGCGGGGTAAAAACGGTCATACATGTAAAAGCCCACTCGTGTGCATACGAGTGAATGCAGAAGAAGAAGAAGAAAACAAAACAAAATGCATTCATGTTGTATGTAAGCTTAGTCAGTTACACTATGATCATGTGGGTGGAAATGGAAACCTGAGTATAATCAAATGTTAAAACTCCTATGGACTGACTTATCAAGTGTTCCTTCTTCTTCTTCTTCTTCTTCTGCATTCACTCGTATGCACACGAGTGGGCTTTTACGTGTATGACCATTTTTACTCCGCCATGTAGGCAGCCATACTCCGTTTTCGGGGGTGTGCATGCTGGGTATGTTCTTGTTTCCATAACCCACCGAACGCCCGACATGGATTACAGGATCTTTAACGTGCGTATTTGATCTTCTGCTTGCATATACACACGAAGGGGGTTCAGGCACTAGCAGGTCTGCACATATGTTGACCTGGGAGATCGTAAAAATCTCCACCCTTTACCCACCAGGCGCCATCACCGTGATTTGAACCCGGGACCCTCAGATTGACAGTCCAACACTTTAACCACTCGGCTATTGCGCCCGTCGCCATCAAGTGTTCAAATCATTTTCCCTTATGTGTGATGCAGTGGGGACAGAACAGCTCCTTAAAGACCAGAATAAGTTCTATGGATGTTTGTGTATGTATGTATGTGTGTGTTCCTTTTGTCTTTTCTCTGGAAGTGATATTTGACGTGTGTCTGTGTGAGTGTGTGTGTGTGTGTGTGTGTGTGTGTGTGCTGTCTTGCACAAGGGTCATTTGCAAGGAATTTTTCCCATATCTTGTCTTGGATGCTTTTTTTTTTCATTTTAGCCATGATGGTGATTTATTTTTTTCCTGATTTTTTGTTGTTGTTGTTGTTGTTTTGACATGATTGGTCATGAGAGATTTAATCTCGTTTTTCCCAAATTTGATTGTATTCCTATGCTTCATTCTAGCATTTTCAGGTAACTAAAATTCTGCAAGGCCATTGAAGTATTTCTGATGGAAGAAAAATCAGCTTCTGAAACATATCTTTTATTGAATGTTGCTAATGGTTAACATAAAACAAGCAGTTGGTAATAATGTCAAGACCTATCAGAACCGGAGTTGAACTGAAAAGAGGAATGTATGTGCGTGTATGTGTGCGCATGTGTGTTTGTGCATTTGTGGGGAGGGGAGTCAGGATATGTATATGTGTATGTTTGAATGTATGTTTGAATGTTTGTATATATGTATGTGTTGTGTCTATGTGAGTTTATAGTTTGGTGTCTACATACAACTTTGATGTAATGCGTTATGTGTAATATATCTTTTGTAAGGCACCTAGAGCAGTTTTCTGGATAAAGTGCTGCATAAGTATTCATTATCATTATTGTTGTCGCTTTTTATTGTTGTTGACTCACTTGTGTAAACAAAGTTAGTCTATGTTTTAACCCGGTGTTCGGTTGTCTGTGTGTGTGTGTCTGTGTGTCCGTGGTAAACTTTAACATTGACATTTTCTCACAAATACTTTGTCAGTTGACACCAAATTAGGCATAATAATAGGAAAAATTCAGTTCTTTCCAGTCATCTTGTTTAAAACAATATTGCACCTCAGGGATGGGCACAAAAAATTAAAAAATAAGCCTAATTATATGCAAACTGCATTTTCTGTTTATATTTTTTGTATTCTCTAAACTTGGCACTTTCACCTCTTATTCTGATACAACAACAAGAGGAGTCATTATTATCATTTTTTGTTCAAACAGGAACTTCTTTTGCAAAGCATGGAATTTTTATTTATTTTGCAAATGTTTTGGTGCAGATAGTAAAAAAAGGGAAATTACTCTGTAATCAATGCTAGGGGACTTAATTTATCACAAGTGAGTCTTGAAGGCCTTGTCTCTCTTGTTGTTATCATCCATCTGTAATACTCCACACCCCAAAAGGGGCGGAAGGAAATGAAATGTTGAAACGTGAAATGATGCGATGTGGACAGCGGAAGGAGGGTCGCGACCCATGTGTCTCGCTGTGGACAAGATGGGAGTGAGGTGGCCTGAGACCTGGCCTAACGAGGTCAGGACCGACCTCTGCCCCAGGTATCTGGGTCAAGGTCAGTTGGCATTCACCTTGTTTACGTGTTGTCACTGGATGCAGTGATTGTTCTTGTCTTTTTGTATGTCTTGAGTTCACTTTCAGCCATGCTTGATCCTGCCCCCCCCCCCACCCTGCCCCCCCCACCCCCACCCCCCAGCCCCCCTCACCCCTCCATCCAGCCGCCCCTTCCTGAATCTTCATGACGATCTGTTCAGATATGTCTTTATCTGTTTCTTAGAGCAGGAGTAACCGAAAGACAAGATACAGGGTACAGAAGATATACAGCCAGTATTGTTGGGGAATACATTCTGTATCACACACACACACACACACACACACACACACACACACTTGGACAGAAGCAGCTGCGCTAACATGCACACACAATACACATCCAGCAGGGATAAACAGGAAATGAAAGGAGCTCAAGAAGGCAGTTGTTAGCATGATTCTGTTCACTGTTCTGTCATGCTTAATAATATGATATTGAAAGCAATACGTTTTGTTGTTTTTTTTAAGTTTATTTACTGGTTTGTGATTTGCACCTTATTTTCCAGTGAATATAGTCAAATTAAACACAGGAATTTTTCTGTGAAATTCAGGTTGATGGATCTGCTTTTAGCGTTTTAAGATTTGCACTTTTTGCCCAGTGAATATTATCAAATCAAAGACTGGGATTTTCAGAGAAATTTAGGTTGATGCATCTGATTTGATCATTTTTAGATTTGCACCCTTTTTTTTTTTCCAGTGAATATTATCAAAATGAAGGCTCAGATTTTCAGTAAGATTCAGGTTGATACATCTGCTTTAATGGAATATTGTAGTATCAAAGAAGGTGTGATCAGAGTGAGAGAAATGTCGATGGCTGTGTTGGTTGTTCAGGTCTGATGTACTACAAGTGTATGGCCAGTGGTGAATGGGATCCCAAAGGTCCACAGACTGAGAACTGCATCGATGTGAGTCTGTAACTTGTTACTTTATCATAACAGTCTGTAACTTGTTACTTTATCATAATCATAATGACGGTAATGATGCTGCAGACTGATGCTCCCAGACAGAACTGCATCAGTGTGAGTCTGTAACTTGATACTTTATCATAACAGTCTGTAACTTGTTACTTTATCATAACGATGATAATGATACTACAGACTGATGCTCCCAGACTGAGAACTGCATCGATGTGAGTCTGTAACTTGTTACTTTATCATAATCATGTAACTTGTTACTTTATCATAACGATGATAATGATACTACAGACTGATGCCCCAGACTGAGAACTGCATCAGTGTGAGTCTGTAACTTGTTACTTTATCATAACAGTCTGTAACTTGTTACTTTATCATAACAGTCTGTAACTTGTTACTTTATCATAATGACGATAATGATACTGCTGACTGATGCTCCCAGACTGAGAACTGCATCGATGTGAGTCTGTAACTTGTTACTTTATCATAATCATGTAACTTGTTACTTTATCATAACGACGGTTATGATACTGCGGACTGATGCTCCCAGACTGAGAACTGCTGGAATGTGAGTCTGTAACTTGTTACTTTATCATAACGACGATAATGATAATGCAGACTGACGCTCACACCTTCCACTCAGGGAGACTGTGGCAGTTGCAGTAAATGTTATCTCTGCATGCATCTTCATGACTTACCATACACAAACAAGTGCACATACACACAAATGCACACATGCACGCATGCAGTTACACCACACACACGCGCGCGCACACACACACACACACACACACACACCACACACCACACAACACACACACACACACACACACAACACACACACACAACGCACACCACAACACACACCACACCACAACACACCATAACACACCACAACACCACAACACCACACACAACACACACACACACACACACACACACACACACACACACACACACACACACACAACACACACAACACACACACACACACATACACACACACACAACACACACACACACACACACACACACACACACACACACATACACACACACACAAACTCACTCACTCACACACACTGAGAGGAGACGTTCAAGAGGTTCATTAGTCACTTAGATTGTAGGCGGAACAGAAGAGGTGAGGTTTGAGAGACTTTTTATTTAAACTGAATTGAAGAATCCACGTGCTGCATGGACAGGTAGGGGCAATTTGTTCCATACTGTAGGGCCGAGATAGGAGAAACAGCATTGACCTTGTGATTCTTGTTTTGTGGAGGGACTGTCTGTACTCTGGAATCCACAGCTGAGCGTAAAGATCCATGAAGAGTACAGATAGAAAGTGAGTCACAAAGCTGTGTGGGTGTGGCATGATTCATCACAAATAAAGAATTTCCTGGAATTTCTTATTTTTTCACAAACCTGTCAAATCCAAACATGTCTTCACCCTACGTCATCTCTTTTTTTTTCTTTTTTTTCCCAGATAATCCCATCCACAGCCAAACAGCCAAAATCCACCACAACAACCACCACCACCACAACAACCACCACCACCACAACCACAACCTCCACCACCATCACCACCACCCCGTCGTCCAGAGCGGTGCCGGTGCACAGCAACTCTCTGATCACGGACATGCTGCGCAAGCTGAACCGGCTGAGCATCAAGCACGCGGCGTCCTTGGACCTGCCGTCCCTCCTGCCCCGCCTCACCCGGGACATGGCCAACTACCTGGACAGCCTGCCAGACCCCCAGCTGAAGAAAGTGGTGGCCAACTACTTCAAGGACGTGAGTTCTGGCAAGGGGGGAGTGTGGTAATGGTGGGCTGGGGGCAGTTTCAGTTTCAGTAGCTCAAGGAGGACAGATCCATATATGCTACACCACATCTGCCAAGCAGATGCCTGACCAGCAACGTAACCCAACGCGCTTAGTCAGGCCTTGAGAAAAAAAAAAAAAAAAACTGAAAAAAAAAACTACTACTACTGATAATAAAAAAACTTGATGAAGTCAACTATAAACATACAAAGAAGAAATAAAATAACTAACTAACTAACTAACTAAATAAATAAATAAATAATAATAATATAATTAAAAAAATAAATAAATAAATAAATGAATAAAATAAATAAATAAAAAATACAACGATGGGGGAAGAACAATAATAGAGATTAAAAAAAAAAAAGGGAAAAAGAGAGAAAATATTTATATTTGTATTCATCTAACCAAGCTGCTGTGGTTAGCATCAGTCCAAGGTAATATGGCTCATTTAACCAGCTGCTGTTGTTAGCATCAGTCCAAGGTAATATGGCTCATTTAACCAGCTGCTGTGGTGAAGCAATTAATAATAATAAGAATAATAATAATAATAATAATAGTTTTTCTATGGCGCGATATCCAGCACCAATGCTGCTCAAAGCGCCTTACATCATAGTTGACTATAAACATGCCTTAAAAAAACATATCAGCCGCTATCTGACAATGGAAAACATCCAGTGTGTTCATATGAATGCAAAAGCACACTAAAGATTATAAAAGCTATGAAGTAAATATGGTTTAGATTTTTTTAAATCACACACACACACACACACACACACACACACACATATATATATATATATATATATATATATATATATATATATATATATATATATATGAATGTCCCTCCCTTGCAGACACACACACACTGACATTAAATATCAACTGCACTAAAAACAAAAACAAAATTGCATAAGCATCAGTCCAAGATAGTATGGCCATTTAACCAGTGGTTGTGGCCAAGTGGTTAATGTTGGGGACTAACAACTTTGAGGACATGAGTAAGTCCCACATAGGTGGGGGGGGGGGGGTTTGTTGTTTTTTTTCTCCAACTCATTGCTGGCTCCTACCCAGAGTTGTGTGTGTTATTGGCTCATGTGGGTAGACTGGGATCACATAGTTGAGGATCATCAACTTCATGGATGCATCAAGTGTTGCTCAGATTTCCTGACCAACACTGCAGGTGTCTGTATCTCTTGGCCTGGTTGTTAACAGGTTACATAAAGATAGGAAGTGTAGAGCAAAGCCTTGTTACACTGTTACTACAAAGGATAATATGTTTCATGGAAGTCATTTAAAGCCCGCTGTTTAGGGAGCTTGTGCCACGTAAGACACTTACTTCCTTATACACTTCAACCCCAAAGGGGCATAGGTCATCAACAGTTCTTCTCCACTGGACTCGACTCTTGGATGTACCATGATATTGATACTACATTTATTGTTGTTATCTGTTCTGTACCCTCCCAGTCTGAGGAAGTGCAGTGGCTGACTCAGGCATTGGACTTCTGATCCAGTGATCCGTGGTGATCAGAGTTGGAGGTCCCATTTTGGCATGATGTTTTGTCCTTGGATGCTCCAGTTATCCTCTTCACTCTGCCCAGGTGTGAGCGGGTAACTGACTTCAGTCAGAGAAGGTTAAACCAGCGGAAGAAGAGGATTGGGTCCCACCCTCCTGTGCTGAGCTCTTAGCAGAGTTGATGTGTATTCACTGACCCAATGACCGTAAAAAGCTATGAGACCTTTAACCTTTAACTTTTCACACACACACACCCATGCCCCCCCCCCCCCTTCCCCCCAGTCCTTGCTGACACAGCCCCTGTGGTCATAAAAGGCTAAGGGACCTTTAACCTTTAACTTTTCAATCCCAGTCTGTACCGACACTGCCCATAAAAGGCTATGGGGGCCTTTGAACTTTAACTTTTCACCTCCAGTCTATGCCAACACTGTCCATGCAGCTGTGGAAGGCTGTGGGACCTTTGAACTTTTAATTTTTCACCCCCACCCCCCATGCTGACACTGCCCCTACACTGGACCTTTAACCTTTGCCTTTTCACGGGCAGTCCATGCTGACCCTGAGCGACGGACTGCTGAAGTACGGCAGTGCCTGGAACAACATGACGGTGACCCAGCAGAGACGGACAGCGGCCTCCCTGCTTCAGGCGGTGGAGGTGACAGGTCTGATGACCGCCAGTACCATGGACATCGGTGCCTCCAACATCACCCGCAAGTCCAACATTGGTCAGTGGACTGCAGGGGTGGGGCAGGGCGTGTGGGTGTGTTGGTGTGAGTGGGGGTGGGGGTGATGTGTGTTGCTGTGGGTGTTTGTGGGTGTTTGTGCATGTGTGTGTGTGCACATGTGTGTTGATGTGGGTGTTTGTGTGTGGGTGGGTGTGCGTGTGTGAGAGTTAAATATAGAGTGTGCTCAGTGCAAATGTTGATTTTGGATTTCAGAAAAAAAATTTTATGAATACTTTTATTGAAATCTGCGAATTGAGTTTTGTCTTATTTGTAAAGCATGGTAAATGCAGTATCCTCAGTGCTCCTGATATACCTTCTTTCCTTCTTGAGACTTATTCTTCTCCACCCTTAACCCTGATAAGTCATTTTGGTGCTGCACTGTCTCCTGTTTGTAAGTGTGTGTGTGTGTGTGTGTGTATGTGTGTGTGTGTGTGTGTGAGCACACTTCTTCTCTTAATTTTTTTTTTTCAGGTTTATTATGGTCTGTTAAATGATATGAATGAAAAAAAAAATATTAGAGAAAAAAATCCCTGTGATCCTTCCTGCTTGCTGTGACAGTGATGAAGGTGATGAACATTGACCTGCTGCACGGTCGGCCAGCGGTGCTGGACGGGAGAACGCTGACTGGCCCCACCATGACCAAAGTGAACCAGTTCACCATACCTCCAGCTGTTCTGCATCAGGTCATGGAGTACGATGATGGTAAGAACACTTGGAAGGTCGAGTTCAACAGCCTGTAGGCTTACACCCGTAGTTGTTCAGGGCTTGGGTCATGGTTTGTTGTGGGTTGGGGTGTTCAAGGGGGTGGTGAGTTGATGTGGTCCTGTCTGATGTTCTGTGGAGAGGCCCTGGCTGTCTGTGGAGGGGTAATTTTTATTTATTTTATTTTATTATTATTTTTTTTTTTTGTGGCCTCAGTTGCATGCAGGTCATGGAGCACCAGAATGTGTTCGGTTGTTTTTTTTTGTTTGTTTTTTGTTGTTGTTTTTTTTTTCACTTTTTTCCATGCTTTCACATGCCTTCTTCATTAGCCCCCAAAAAAACCAAAACCTTTTTTCCCTTCTGTTTTTTTTTTTTTATTTTTAATATAACATGTCAGTTTTTGTTTCTAAATGTATTCAAAGTAGTATTCTTTCAAATACACTAATTTCTTTGTTTGAATATTTGGTTTTCATGGACAGTTTCAGTGAATATTTTAACAGTGTACATGTGTTTGGAGTTGTCTGAGATTTAGGTTGCTCTGACGTGAGTGTGTGGATTCAATGTGTGAGATAATCAAAGAAATCATCTTAGACAGTATAATACATATACGTCAAAAGACATACAATAAGATCAGCTGTGGAGGGGTATTGTATAGTATTAATCTTGTGTCACAACAGATTTCTCTGTGTGGAATATGCACTGAACACAACGTAGTGCCACCCTTTTATCCTGCCTGCAGGTGTATTTGTTTTTCCTATCAAAGTGGACTTTTCTGCAGAATAGTGCCAGGGACAACCCTTTTATTGCCATGGATTCTTTTATTTGTGCTAAGTGCATGCTGCACACATTACCTCAGTTAATCATCTGTTCTGATTTACTAGCATCCAGACCACCACTCAAAGTACAAAGTACGGCTGCCCAGGTGGCAAGGTAAAAACTATCATACTTGCAAAGCCCAGTTCATGGAAATAAGTGAATGTGGGTTAAGGTATCTTTGTCAGATACTTGGGTGTAAGTTGTTACATACAATTTTCAGAGAGAACCCCCCAAACTTCAGTCAACAAGTTTGAATTTGATTCATTGTATTTTTTCAGTGTCTGTGCCAGTGGTGTTTGTGGTGCTCAGCAACATGAGTGAATGGCTGGCCCCAGAACCGAACTCAGGCCCCATCCACAGCAACGTCATCGACGCCAGACCACGAAGAGAACCTGTTCGGAGGCTGGTCAATTCAGACATCGTATCAGCCTCGGTGTCCAAAAAGCCATTGAAGAACCTGGCAGAACCGGTGGTCTTTCTTATGGAGCACAGACAGGTGAGTGTGTCTGGTGTATCACAGCCTCACTGTGTTACATGTATTTACTTGTATTTGTATTTCTTTTTATCACAGCAGATTTCTCTGTGTGAAATTCGGGCTGCTCTCCCCAGGGAGAGCGCGTCGCTACACTACAGCGCCACCCATTTTTTTTGTATTTTTTCCTGCGTGCAGTTTTATTTGTTTTTCCTATCGCAGTGGATTTTTCTACAGAATTTTGCCAGGAACAACCTTTTTGTTGCCATGGGTTCTTTTACGTGCGCTAAGTGCATGCTGCACACGGGACCTCGGTTTATCATCTCATCCGAATGACTAGCGTCCAGACCACCACTCAAGGTCTAGTGGAGGGGGAGAAAATATCGGCGGCTGAGCCGTGATTCGAACCAGCGCGCTCAGATTCTCTCGCTTCCTAGGCGGACGCGTTACCTCTAGGCCATCACTCCACACTCTACTTGTTTGTTTTATCGTATTATTTTATTTCATCCTTTGTTAGCCCATTCAGTGACAAGCCTATATTATGCTCGGTGACAACTATTTGCCAAAGGATGCTTTAGTCACAGAGGGTAGTAATTGAAAAACAAAATCTCCAAAGCAAACTACGAAAAGAAAGTATGTATAGTCGATACTTTTCTGAAAGGAAAATGAACACACTATCTAGTTATAACAGTTTCATGTGAATTTATAGATTTTTTTTGATAATTCTTATTATGACGCATCCAATAATATCTGTCCTGAGCCACCTTTTGCTTTTTGCACACTGGAAGGGGAGGGAGAAAGTTCATCCAGGGGCATTCAAAGGGTTAATGTTGACACAAACCGAGGGTGTGCTCCCATGGTCTGATCAGTGCATAATGTTTATGTGAAGGTCAGGCGTCTGCTGCGTTTTAACATTTTTACAACAGATGTACTGCAGCATACATGGATCAGTCCACAAGCTTTGACTCATCTTTGAAACTGAAACAGCTGTGGTGTGGGCTGATTGAAATCAAATCTGGTAGCAAGTTGCATGGTATATTACAGTGCATCAGAGTTTTTATGTGATTGGTTGGTGCATTGGCAGCCATCAGAGCTCAGTCCTTAACTCTCTCCATACAAACGGCGAAAGAGACGACGTTAACAGCGTTTCACCCCAATTACCATCATCAAAATATTGCAAGCGAAAGGCTCTTATACTGAAGACGTGAATGTTGACAAAGAATACCACAATTCTGATGACGGAAGCTAAAGGTTGGGTCATCCAGACACCCACTGGACATCCGAGGGGTCTGTGTAGAGGAGAAGAGAGGACTGGCTGTACTGAGTGAGTTAAGTCAAATCAGAAACCAGATCTGTGCCTGACATGTTTCTGACTTTGCCACCATTTGTAACTTTGGACAGTGTCGTCAACATTTTCAGTTTTTACCCACTTTGTCTATTAATTATGCAGTGTTATTTTCCTGTGAATTAATAACTTCCTCCTTCCCCCTCCCCCCACACCCTCAGCCCTCCCACTGAAAATGGAAAATGAAGTGTCGCTTTTTTTGCATGTGGTTAACATTTGGTGTTGCTGTGTTTCTGTGGTTTCCTTTAGATGGAAACACAAAATGAAGTGTGTCTGTTGTAAATGTGTTATATTGTCATTATTATTGCTCTTTTAAGTTGTCATGTTTTTTTCTTCAGGTTGAATCTGTTGAAAATCCAAAGTGTTCCTTCTGGGACACTGAACTAAGGTAAGCATGAAATGCCGCATTTATTTTTCATTGTCTTCCTTTATTCAGTGTGTGTTATATGTATATGCCTGTCTTTGCGTACGTGATTAGTGTGTGTGTAAGAGAGAGAGAGAGAGAGTGTGTGTGCCTTTCCATATCTTGATCCTATTACCTGGAATAAACTTTTATACCAAATTTGTCATGCTGAAACAAAATCTCAGTTCAAATCTGGCTTCAATATACAGATGTACAAATCTGATTTCATGGCTGTGTATGTGTTGGCTCATGGTGTGTGCGTTGTGTGTCTGTGTAATTGACATTTTCCATTTGTCTTACTTTTCATCTGTAATTTGGTTGCCCTGTTTTGTTAATTTGTTGATAATTTTTTTTCCTGTTTTTGATGCTGCCTCTGTGCTAAAGTGTGTTTCTGTTTTACTTGGCAGTGCATGGTCCAGTGAGGGATGTTGGGTGTTTGAGAGCAACAAGACGCACACCCTGTGTAAGTGTGACCATCTGACCAGCTTTGCTGTCCTCATGGACATCACTGGCGCCACTCTTCTGGTGAGTTGGCTCTGTGTGTGTGTGTGAGTGCGTGTGTGTGTGTGGGGCCACTATTCTGGTGAGTTGGCTGTGTGTGTGTGTGTGTGTGTGTGTGTCTGGAGCCACTCTTCTGGTGAGTTGGCTCTGTGTGTGTGTGTGTGTGTGTGTGTGTGTGTGTGTGTCTGGGGCCACTCTTCTGGTGAGTTGGCTGTGTGTGTGTGTGTGTGTGTGTGTGTCTGGAGCCACTCTTCTGGTGAGTTGGCTCTGTGTGTGTGTGTGTATGTGTGTGTGTCTGGAGCCACTCTTCTGGTGAGTTGTCTCTGTGTGTGTGTGTGGGGCCACTCTTCTGGTGGGTAGTCTGTGCATGTCTCTGTGTGTTGACAAGTACATGGGTGTGCATATGTGTTTGTGCGTGTACATGTATGAGTGTGTTTGTGGTGTGTGTGTGTGTGTGTGTGTGTGTGTATACAGTGTGTGTCTGTGTGCTTGTGTGTGTATGTGTGCTTGTGTATGTGTGTGTGACTGTGTGTGTGTGCATGCAGTGTGTGTCTGTGTGCTTGTGTCTGTATGTGTGTGTGTTGTGTGTGTGTATGCATTGTGTGTGTGTGTGTGTGTGTATGCAGTGTGTGTCTGTGTGTGTGTGTGTTTTTTCAAGTACATGGTCCTGTCATGTCCATTATTCTGCGTGTGTGGTTGGCTAGGCGATTAGCAACACTACTACTACTAATGAAAATGATGATAGTGATGATGATAATAATGACAATGATAATAACAACTGCTACAACAGCAGCATACTCACCGGAGGTTCCATGGCAGAACCTGTGAGGACTTTGGTTTCTGATCCACCAGTGGTGAGGGTTCAAGTCCATGGTGTTGTGTCCGTGGGGAAGGCACTTTTCTCTCATTTTCCTCAGGTGCGAATGAATATATATATATATATATATATCTGACTTCAGTTTGGGAAGATGAAAACATCGGAAGGAGAGGATTGGTCTCTGCCTTCCAGAGCCAAGCCCTAGACACAGTGGATGTGAATTAGATGCTCAGATGGTCATTAAAGGCTATCGGACCTTGACCCTTTAACCATTAAGGTCCCCCTTCCTATGCCGAGCCCTGGAAATGGTGGGTATGAATTCACTGCCCCTGTGGTCATTAAATGTTATGTGACCTTTACCCTTTTTCACTGCCCCAGTGACCATAAAAGGGCAATGGGACCTTTACCCTTTAACCTCCCCGCCTTCCTGTGCCGAGCCCTAGAAATGGCGAATATGAATTCACTGCCCAAATGTACATAAAATGCAATGGGACCTTGACCTTTACACTTTTCCACTGCTCCAGTGACCATAAAAGGACATGGGACCTTTAACCTTTAACCTCTACACCTTCCGAGCCCTAGAAATGGTGGATAAGAATTACTGCTCAGATGTACGTAAAAGGCTGTGGGACCTTTAACCTTTAGCTAACCTGACTGTGCAGATTCCGGCCAAGGCGCGGTTCTCTCTGGAGCTGATCACGTACATCGGCTGCACCATCTCCATCCTGTGTCTGATGCTGAGCTGGGTCACGTTCACCTGTTTCAAGTCAGTACACTGTGTCCTGTCTGGTGTCCTGTCCTTCACTGTGAACTGTTTGCCTTGTGTCTTGTCTGGTACCTGTCCTCGGCTGTCTTAGGTCTTCCTTGTCTAATTCATGTCCTTCACTGTAAACTGTTTGCCTTGTGTCTTGTCTGGTACCTGTCCTCGGCTGTCTTAGGTCTTCCTTGTCTAATTCATGTCCTTCACTGTAAACTGTTTGCCTTGTGTCTTGTCTGGTACGTGTCCTCGACTGTCCATTGTTAGTCTTCCTTGTCTAATTCATGTCCTTAACTGTAAACTGTTTGCCTTGTGTCTTGTCTGGTACGTGTCCTTGACTGTCCATTATTTGTCTCTTAGGTCTTCCTTGTCTAATTCATGTCCTTCACTGTAAACTGTTTGCCTTGTGTCTTGTCTGGTACGTGTCCTTGACTGTCCATTATTTGTCTCTTAGGTCTTCCTTGTCTAATTCATGTTCTTAACTGTATACTGTTTGTCTGAGGGTCTTGTCTGTTTGTATCAGAAACATGTTGTTGCCCTTCAGCTTTAAACATTTATCACAGTGTGTTTGTTTCGGGCGTTGTGAAGGGTTTGGGGATGTAGGAGACCACAGGTTCAGACTTCAGTTTTGGGGCTGGTTTTGTTTGTTTTGTTTTTGTTGAAAGTTTCACTGCAGTGAGAATAACCCCTCTGGTCTCTCTCAACATTCCCCCCCCCCCACCTCTCTGGTCTCTCTCAACATTCCCCCCCCCACCCCCCTCTCTGGTCTCTCTCAACATCCCCCCCCTCTGGTCTCTCTCAACATTTCCCCCCCCCCCTCCTCTCTGGTCTCTCTCAACATCCCCCCCCTCTCCGATCTCTCAACATTCCCCCCCCCCACCCCCCTCTCTGGTCTCTCTCAACATCCCCCCCCTCTGGTCTCTCTCAACATCCCCCCCCCCTCTGGTCTCTCTCAACACCCCCCCACACCCCCTCTCTGGTCTCTCTCAACATCCCCACCCCCCTCTCTGGTCTCTCTCAACATCCCCACCCCCCTCTCTGGTCTCTCTCAACACCCCCCTCCCCCCCTCTCTGGTCTCTCTCAAAACCCCCCTGCCCCCCTCTCTGGTCTCTCTCAACACCCCCCCTCCCCCCCTCTCTGGTCTCTCTCAACATCCCCCCCACACCCCTCTCTGGTCTCTCTCAACATCCCCCCCACCCCCCTCTCTGGTCTCTCTCAACATCCCCCTTCCCCCTCTCTGGTCTCTCTCAACATCCCCCTCCCCCCCTCTCTGGTCTCTCTCAACACCCCCCCACACCCCCTCTCTGGTCTCTCTCAACATCCCCCCACCCCCCTCTCTGGTCTCTCTCAACATCCCCCCACCCCCCTCTCTGGTCTCTCTCAACATCCCCCCCACACCCCCTCTCTGGTCTCTCTCAACATTCCCCCCCCTCTCTGGTCTCTCTCAACACCCCCCCCCACACCCCCTCTCTGGTCTCTCTCAACATCCCCCCCCATCTCCGATCTCTCAACATCCCCCCCCTCTCTGATCTCTCAACACCCCCCCACCCCCCTCTCTGGTCTCTCTCAACATCCCCCCACCCCACCCCTCTGGTCTCTCTCAACATCCCCCCCCCATCTACGATCTCTCAACATTCCCCCCCCCACCCCCCTCTCTGGTCTCTCTCAACACCCCCCCACCCCCCCCTCTCTGGTCTCTCTCAACACCCCCCCCCACCCCCCCCTCTCTGGTCTCTCTCAACATCCCCCCACACCCCTTCTCTGGTCTCAACATCCCCCCACACCCCCTCTCTGGTCTGTCTCAACACCCCCTCTCTGGTCTCTCTCAACATTCCCCCCCCTCCCCCTCTCCGATCTCTCTCAACATTCCCCCCCATCTCTTCTCCCCTCGCCCCCCCCCCCCACCTCCCTACCCTCCCCCAGCCCCCCACACTCCCACCGCCCATTAGTGTCCATTTAATTGTTTTGTTTCTTTCTGTCTGTGCACTGACCAGGAGTCTGGACTGTGACCGCAACACGATCCACAAGCACCTGGTGTTCTGCCTGATGATAGCACAGATTGTGCTGGTGGTGGGGGTGCAGCAAACCAAACCTGCAGTAAGTGCATTGATCTCCTCCTGTCTCCCGCTCGGCTTCATTCTCTGTTGAGTTACTGCACTTCAACACAGAGCATCTATATTGTTTTTTTGTTAGGTGCTCTCAGCACTGTTACTGGATATTGGGCCATAAGTGTATGGATCTTAAATCTACAAAAAGAAATCTGCTAGAAAGAGACTTTTATAGGTGCTTTCATTCAAGTCTAAAACCTCATCAGTTGACTCTCTCAGACTTTGGTCTGATTCGCCGACCAATTCTGAGTTTAACTCTCAGGCTATTATCAAATTCATTACGGACCAAGCATTGTTCTAATGTCAAGTGCATATGCTTTAGTAACCTGACAGTTAAGCATATAATTTTTGACTGTAGCTTGATGAAGCCTTATGTGCACAAAAGTGTGTCTTCACAAGTGACTGAGAACGTTGATGTTTTTGACTTTTTGCATTCATTATCAGTTGTTTCGCTTGTCAGTTTAATGACTTCTCTTTTACGAAGTCCTTTAAGTAATTTCCTGTAATTGTAGTTAGATATTTTTTTCAAATTTCACCCTCATTTCACCCTCATTTGCCCAGTTTCCCCTAACTCTCCATTCATTCACATCTCCCACCCCTTCTAACCGATAATACTCAAATGTATTCATAAATACTTAAACAAAATGCCTTCAATCACCGATATGTGTGATGGGACAGTAAACAAAATTCCTCCTCCTTAAATCTACAACCTTTTATTATTTTTTTAATTCTAAGAATAGGAAATGGAAGTTTTGGGTTATCTCCTCTCCATCTTCCACTAAAATCAGATATACACAGGTGGACAGAGATAGATAACGATTACATGTATCTATGAATAAGTGGACATGTAATTAAATAAGTAGTCTTGAAAAATGGTGTACTTCTTTTCCTTTTGACTCACCTGACATGACCATGTGCCTCTCGACAAGACTGTGCTGCACAATACCTTGACTGGATGGATCAACATGAAAAAAAAACAACAACTGGTGAAGCACGGAGTCACAGGAGGAATCCCCTTCTAGTGGTGTCCCTTGACCAGACGTGCTGTCACTGCATGTTGGAAATGAAACAGTGATACAGTGGCATTCATGGCATCAGCAATATCTGAGACACAATGGCATGCTTTTTAAAAGTTTGTCTCCCAAGGGTTAACTCTTCAAGAGCATCATTACCTTCAGTCATTTTCTTCCCTGCTCAGTTTTTTTGTTTTGTTTTGATATGTGTGGGTGTATGTGTGCGTGCGTGCGTGCGTGCGTGCATGCGTGCGTGTGTGTGTGTTCAGTTTTTTTTTAGTTCACAGCAAAAGGCAAAAAGTTCTTCTTCGTTTTTGGGCTGTGGCTCCCACATTCACTTGTATACACAAGTGGGCTTTTACATGTTTGACTGATTTTAACCCCACCATGTCAGCAGTCATACTCTTGTTTTCAGAGGGTAAGGATAAACAAGGATAATAGAAAACAGTAGAGAAATAGAATGTTTGCTATATTTGGTTGTTCCAGTTACTGTCTTTAATCAGTTGTTTTTAGTGGGTAAGGATAAACAATGATTGTAGAAAAATAGTAGGAAAAAATCAGTTGTTTTCAGGGGATAAGGATAAACAATGATGGTAGAAAAGTAGTTAAAAAAAAAAAAAAAAAAAAAAATCAGTTGCTTTCAGGGGGTAACGATAAACAATGATAGAGAAAAATAGTAGAAAGATTAAGTGCTTGTTATTTTTGGTTGTTCCAGATACTGTGTTCGATCATTGCTGGACTCCTGCACTTTTTCTTCCTGGCGTCCTTCGCCTGGATGTGTCTGGAGGGCGTGCAGCTCTACGTCATGCTGATCGAGGTCTTTGAGTCGGAGCGCTCACGAGTGCTGTGGTACTACCTGTTTGGTTACGGGGTCCCAGCAGTCATTGTGGGCACCTCTGCTGGCATCTTCCCTCACGGATATGGAACAGAGTTTCAGTGAGTGCTGCAAGTCTGTCTTGTTGTTGGGGTTTGTTTGTGAGGGTGGACAGTGGTTGGCTGGTGTGGTGGTGGTGTGAGGGGAATACTGATGGTGATTTTTGACTCACTTGTGTAAACAAAGTGAGTCTATGTTTTAACCCGGTGTTCAGTTGTCTGTGTGTGTGTGTGTGTCCATGTGTCTGTGTGTCCGTGGTAAACTTTAACATTGACATTTTCTCTGCAAATACTTTGTCAGTTGACACCAAATTTGGCATAAAAATAGGAAAAATACAGTTCTTTCCAGTCATTGTGTTTAAAACAATATTGCACCTCTGGGATGGGCACAAAAAATTAAAAAAAAGAAGCCTAATTATATGCAAACTGCATTTACTGTTATATTTATGTTTTTTGTATTCTCTAAACTTGGCACTTTGACCTCTTATTCTGACACAACAACAAGAGGAGTCATTATTATCATTTTTTGTTCAAACAGGAACTTCTTTTGTTAAGCATGGAATTTTTATTTATTTTGCAAACGTTTTGGTGCAGATAGTAAAAGAAGGGAAAATACTCTGTAATTAATGCTAGGGGATTTAATTTATCACAAGTGAGTCTTGAAGGCCTTGCCTCTCTTGTTTTAGGGGTTTTTTTGTGGGGTTTTTTCTTTTGGTTCAGCTGGGGAGGGGAAGAGCAGGGCAGCTAAAGATGGATAGGTGGACCTGCCGCTGTGGTGGAGTGCTGTCCTGGTGGTAACATGTCCGCCTGGGAAACAAGAGGATCTGAGAGCACTGGTTCGAATCCCGCAGTCGCTAATATTTTCTCCCCTTCCATTAGACCTTGAGTCATGTCTTGACACTTGTCATTCGGATGAGATGATAATTCAAGGTCCTGTGTGCAGCATGCACGTAGCACACATAAAAGAACCCACTGCAACAAAAGGGTTGTCCATGGCGAAATTCTGTAGAAAAATCCATTTCAATTGGAAAACAGTTTGTTTTGTGCATTGTCGTTGTCATTTTTGTTGTATGCACGTGATCATCAAATTTACACATGTCCCAACAAATGAAAGAGATATTTGAACAGTTCTGATTTCTCTTGTTGTTTTCTTTTTGTGTGTTTTTTTTTCAGTTGCTGGCTTAGTGTGGAGAGAGGATTTATCTGGAGCTTTGTTGGTCCTGCAATGGCAGTGATGTTGGTGAGTCACACATGTCTTTCTTGTCTGATCTGTGCAGTGCTAAAATGTTTGTGGAAAAAAGCCAGATAAAAAGAAATATTATGTCATTTATTTAAAGAAAGATATTGTTTTCATTACAGATTGCTGTCTTATGTATTTTATATTAAATATATTGTGCTTTTTTGTAGGACTTTTTTGTATTACTTGTTTTTGTGGGTGATAGATTTGTTTTTTTGTGGGTTTTTTTGTTGTTGTTGTTTTGCATTTGTTGTTTTTGTTTTGTTGTGTTATATTTTTTATATTCATGTATTTTGTGTTTGTATGCACAGATCAACGTGATAATGCTGGCCATTGCAATCTACATTATGGTGCGTCACTCCACCATGTCTCACACCATGCGACAGAAATCAGCCCCACAGAAAATGAGGTAGGCAGCGAGGGGTACCATGCTGTCTGTCTGTCTGTCTGTATTTTTTTCTTGGCCTTGATGTACCCACTGCTCTCATGTCAATGCTTTACTAACTAATCAGTCCATGAAAAAAAGGATTTGAACATCACAGCAGCTGTTCTGATTTTTATGTACTGATGCTTGACACATGGTGATGGTGTGTATTTTTTTTACCAATGGTTTCTCTCACCCTCTCAATCACTCTTTTTTCTTTCCCATTACGGCTTTACTAACAAACTTAATGCATATGTACAAAATGCTGTGAAATAATTTGTACTCATTTACCAATAGTACTTTGGGAAGTATAGGTTATACAAATAGTAATAGTGTGATTGGATATACTTTTTCCATTTCCTGTTTGGTACCTGATGCTAAACGTTTGATTAAGACTGTGGAAATAATATTTCTAGTAATGAACTTTTTTTATTTTCAGTAATGATGATAAAATCATTTTAGTTTTAATGAATTGCTTGGAAGAGTATAATTATTTGAAACTGATAAATTGTCTTTAGAATTTACATTTGTGTACATGTTTATCCTTTTATGTTTACTGAAAGCAACAGAATAATTCAAATAGTGTTCAAAAAGGATTAAAAGAAAAAGAAAAAAAAAAGAGTTTCAATCTTGTTCAGGAATTGTGTGTTTTCGAGTGCACTTTTCTAAAGCAGTGGTTACTCTGTTTACTTTTTATTCATGCTGCTAGTGTTTCCGGAAGTGTGTATAGCATGGAGACTTCGGATCACACCTATCATCGGCCAGAGATCCCGTAAGAATCCTTTCACTGTGACAAGAGTTTTTGGTTTGGTTTTATTATTTTGTTTCTGAACTGGTTTTGTTACTTCATTCTGAACTGGGTTTTTTGTTTTGTTTTTTTTAATCTTTTTTCCCTTCTTTCCTCAGTTTGCGTTTGTGCGTGTTTCTTACTGTTGACTGTTTGGTAAAACAAAACATAAAAGAGAGGCTATCTTTCAGATATTTCTTT
>NC_134895.1:8280232-8402732 GCF_041734735.1 Babylonia areolata
TATGCTTTGATTCGCTGATAACAAAATGTATACATCTTTTAACATAGCAATCAATTATTTTAAAAGAGTTTGATTGTAACTGTTCCTGAATTGAGTTTGTTTTATTTTTAGTAGTGACAAGAGATCTTTGCATACATGCCAATTATATCATGTCAGGTGTGACCGATGTTTTGTAGCCTATGGGTTTATCTCTTGACATGATTATTTTTAGATTTTTTTTCCTTAAGAATTGATGTTAAATTTTATTTTGAGCTTGAAACTCTGTTAGAGGAAAGGGTGCTTTAAACTTGATTGTTGGTATTCTACACATTTGTATTGTTAGACTGGTAGAGACTGGATCATGTTTTTTGCATGCTATGTCATCTGTTCAATCTGCCTTCACTTCACAATTTGTTATTTTATTTTTCTAAATTAGTGAAGATTTGAAACTGGTCTGGGCTGAGCTTTGACAAATTTGTCATTTCATATCCCTTTTAATTTCTAAAGGTCAGCATTATGGAGGAATGCTTTTGAGTGTCATGAGAAGAAAAAAATGTTTTCTGATCAATATGAAAAAATGCTATATGTTTAGTGAGAATGGGTGATCCATTTAATGTTTTTCTCTTCTTCTTTTTTTAATATTTTTGTTAGTTCCTTCACTCTCTATGTTCTGTCTTTTTAGATATCCATTGAAGTAAGAAGGGGAAGAAATGATGATAGATGTATTAACTCACTTCGTCCCATATCCCAGCAGTGCTTGTGAATCTGGGAATTGAATCGTGATTCATCAAACTGGTTGTTTTACCTTTTGAAGTGGTGAAAACAAATCAGGGAAAGGACATAACTCTTCTTGGCAACTTACTGATGATGAAAGAAGAAGAATTTTTGTTTAATGTCCCGTCACACATATCGGTGATTGAAGACATTTTGTTAAAGTATTTATGAATACATCTGAGTATTATCAGTTAGAAGGGGTGGGAGATGTGGATGAATGGAGGGTTGGGAGAAACTGGGCAAATGAGGGTAAAAATGTGGGTGAAATTTGGAAGGAAACCCCCCCCCAAAAAAAACAAAAAAACCTCTAAATACAGTTACAGGAAATTACTTAAAGGACTTCGTAAAAGAGAAGTCGTTAAACTGACAAGCGAAACAACTGATAATCAGTTACTGATGATGAAGTTAAGGTGCAGTTTGAGCAATTTCAAGCACTTTTATGCAGGTTTTGTTTTTGACTGTAGCAAGAATATCATGTTTCACTTCTTGTCATCGTCGCAGTGCTGAGAAGGTTAATGATATTTCCAGTGTATAAAAAATCCAAAGGAGAATTTAGGAGATGAAGGTATATTAGTGCACCACCTTCCTTTGACATAAGTTCTACAGAAGTCAGATAGACCCGAGGAAAGTGGTAGAACTCATCCAGCAGTATCTTCAGCCTGTAGTGAGTAAAGCTTCACTTTTCTTTCTGCAGCATGAAGATTTCCACCACATGAAAAAGAAGAGTCAATCGGTTGACTGTGTGTCCCACCCATATTGATGATACAGGACGACGGGCGCCATAGCCGAATGGTTAAAGCGTTGGACTTTCGATCTGAGGGTCCCGGGTTCAAATCACGGTGACGGCGCCTGGTGGGTAAAGGGTGGAGATTTTTACGATCTCCCAGGTCAACATATGTGCAGACCTGCTAGTGCCTGAACCCCCTTCGTGTGTATATGCAAGCAGAAGATCAAATACGCACGTTAAAGATCCTGTAATCCATGTCAGTGTTCAGTGGGTTATGGAAACAAGAACATACCCAGCATGCACACCCCCAAAAATGGCTGCCTACATGGCGGGGTAAAAACGGTCATACACGTAAAAGCCCACTCGTGTGCATGCGAGTGAACGCAGAAGAAGAAGATGATACAGGACAGTAAATAAAAGAGAAGTGTCATATCAGAACCTCATTCATTTTCTGTGAAGTGTTATGACTGACCAAGACTGAATCAGAATGACTTGAGCAATGCAGCGTAACTGACCCACTCGGGGCAACAAGTTTTCTCCCTTGCTTTTCCCCCACAGACGGCCCCATTTGTAAGGGTTTGGAAAAAAATTACAAAAAATACAAAATACTGTGTAAGAAAATGAAACTTTCAGAACTGGTTTATTACATGTTGAGCTATTACATATATATATATATAAAAAAAAATCAAATTTCTCATCTTATTTTTATAGTTTTGCCAAATGTAGAAAATACTGCCTATTTTTCTCCCCGAATCACCATACCCTTGCTCGCTTTCAGCATTAAATTCGCTTTCTTCTTCGTCATCATCCACCTCTTCAATGTCCAACCCTTCAGTTTGTAGCATTTCAAGTACTTCAGCAACCCTAAAACGTTGCCGTCACTGCCTTGTTCGCTTCACAACATTCTGAGAAGAGCCCACTTTGCTAACAGGCTGGCACGTGAGCAGACGACCGGTCAGTGACTTTGTCAGCGTGTGTGCGAGACAGGCCACACATTGCAGGCTGACCAATCATACTGTTCGATTGTGGAGTGACCCAGAATAGCGCACTCTGCTTGGCTAATCACAAAATCACGTGTACAGCGCATGATGGAATTTTACTTTCGGAGAATGCTATTCCATTCCTTCGTCCGAATCCGAATACGTTTTGTGTAGGAATGCGTGAGCATTCCTTCATCCGGAAAGAGTTAACAGCAACAACAACAACAATCTGGTTTTTAAAAAAAGTTAATGTGAATAACATCAGTTTCCTTAATCACTGATCAGCTTCTGTTTGCTCTATGAAAGATATACAATTTTTCTTTTTTTAAATATATATAAGATAAATGAAGTGTTCACAACAGTTCTGTTCAAACATAGCTTATATTTGTACTGTGAACAGTGCCTTTTGTATGGAACTAGAATTTTCACACTACCTCAGATAGTGACCAGCTAAGTTGATGGTGCTAAAGATGTAGGAACTTCACTGATCAATATCAGTATCAGTAGCTCAAGGAGGCGTCACTGCGTTCGGACAAACCCATATATGCTACACCACATCTGCCAAGCAGATGCCTGACCAGAGCGTAACCCAATGCGCATAGTCAGGCCTTGAGGAAAAAAATTTTTAAATAAATAAATATAATAAAATAATAAAATAAAATTAAATAACAAAACAAAACAAACAAACAAAAAAAAAAAAAAATGAATAAAATATTCACAACAGACCCATTCAGTTAGTGACCAGCTAATGTTCATGCTGTGAAAGATGAACGAACAAACTTTTGTTCATTATTTATTATTTGCTGTGAAAGATGACTGAACTGTCATTTGCTGCCTTAAGTTTTCCACGACACTTTCTGCTGAAAAATGGAAGTGATGCATGTAATATCCAGCTTCAATATTTAGCACACACATATATACAAACATGCATGCTCAAATACATGACACCCACCCCATTTCACACATGCATATCCCTTCATATGACACAAAAACACTGCCGGTGAGAGCTTATACAAAATATTTCACAAATAATAAATGAAGCAGCAGTAGGCTGAGAGATATAGACTAGTATTACTCTCCATCTGTGGTTGCCTTCACCTCTACACTCCATCTCACTCACTACGATCAGCTTCGGATCCACTCTATTTACGCATACCCAGATTCAAACTCTCGACTGTTGGCCACTGTTCTTTCTCTGTCTCTGGACCTTGCAATTGGAATGAACTTCCTCTTTCGCTTCGTCAAGTCTCCACACTCAGCTCTTTCAAGTCTGGCATTAGAACCCACCTCTTCCCAAAGTAGCCTCCCTTGCCTGCCTCTTCTTTGTCTTTAGTTTCTCCAGTTTTAGAGTTATGCATACGTGTGAATGACTGGTGCAAAAGCGCTTTGCACAAGACTCAGCGCTATATAAATACCATTATTATTATTATTATTATTATTATTATCTTTTTGACAGATAATGGGATGCTTCTCCAGATTTTTTTTTTTCCTTGAACATGCTTTTATTCATAACATTTTATTAAAACAGTGGGAAGGTTCATCCAGCATTATCTTCAGCCTGTAGCGAATCACGCATCATGTTTTTTTCTGCAGCAGCACAGGAAGCCTGTGATTTGTAAAGTTTATTTCATGGTCCAGGTATACAGAACACGTGGCGGTGTCTGTGTTTTTTGGGTGGGAGAAGGTGGGAGAAGGCAGCAGGGATCTAAGATGGTGTTGCTGGGCCTTACATGGATATTTGAGTGATATATGTGTGTGGTATATATATGGTGTATATACATAGATATGTCTACATATATATATATATACATACATAGATGTATATGTGGTTGTGATTCCCCCTCCAGGACGTGGGTGAAGGGAGCGGTGGTGTTGGTGGTGTTGCTGGGCCTGACGTGGGTGTTTGGCGTGCTGTACCTGGACAACGTGTACCACACCCTCATCTTCTCCTACATCTTCACCGTGCTCAACACGCTGCAAGGACTCTTCATCTTCTGCTTCCACTGCCTCCTCAACGATAAGGTGGGGGACAGGGGGAGGAAGTGTGTTTGTGTGTGTGCGTGTGCGTGCGTGTCTGTGTGTATGTCTGTGTAAGTGTATGTATGTGTCTTGTGTGTGTGTGTGTGTGTGTGTGCAGGTGTGTGTCTATGGTGTGTGTATCGGTGGCACTTCAATCCAAGCATGTAACCTGGGACAAAATATACAAGTGATCACAACGGGTATCCAGGAAGAAGACTATCTCTCTGTTGTTCTGGAGCTTGTCTAATATCACATATGTGGCAAAATGGTCAGTGAAAGTGCTACTACTACTACTACTGCAACTGTATTGGAGCATGACTTGTATATTTCTTCTCTTCTCTTTTACTTTTCCCTTAATTCAAATAAGTGTTATTGGGGTCTGCACTGATGAACTGTTCTCCAGATTCCTCTGGGTCTGTGAGTTGTGTGTCAAAGCTGAGTTCTCTGCGAATGGTTTTCCTGTCCATTCTGCACTGTTGTCAGTCCTTCGTTTATCTGTCGTCCCCTCCATCTCCCTCCCTCAACAGTTCCTTGGAAGATTGTTTTAGCAAGGCTATCGACTCTTGTTGCTTGGCCATATTTGTATTTGTATTTCTTTTTATCACAGCAGATTTCTGTGTGTGAAATTCGGGCTGCTCTCCTCAGGGAGAGTGCGTCGCTAGACTACACCGCAACCCATTTTTTTTGTATTTTTTCCTGCGTGTAATTTTATTTGTTTTTCCTATCAAAGTGGATTTTTCTTCAGAATTTTGCCAGGTACAACCCTTTTGTGGCCGTTGGTTCTTTTACATGCACTAAGTGCATGCTGTGCATGGGACCTCGGTTTATCGTCTCATCTAAATGACTAGCACCCAGACCACCACTCAAGGTCTAGTGGAGGGGAAGAAAATATCGGAGGCTGAGCTGTGATTTGAACCAGCGCGCTCAGATTCTCTCGCTTCCTAGGCGAACGCGTTACCTCTAGGCCGTCACTCCACATAATGAGCGTAGTTTCCTTTTCTTAACTGACATCAGCAGATCTTTACGTGGTCCAACGCTGCATGATAGTTTGGTGCACCGCACGTGATCATTGGTGACGTGATCAGTGTGCCTAATGTTTTGTATCATGCAATAACATTTCATTTCCATGGACTGGATTCTTCTTTCCAAGTCCGCATTGAGTGTCCAATCCACTCACACTTACGTCTGGAGGATCTGGGTGTTCCTAAAGAATTCAAAATGTTCCTGCCAAAAGTTAAGAATTGTTGCGATAATGGTTGAGAGGTGTTGACATTTCTGTACAGCGTGTGGGTGTGGTGGTGTGCAGGTGCAGAAGGAGTACCGTCGACTGGTCAGACACAGTCACTGGCTCCCTGACTGTGTGCGTGTGCGCTATGGCGGAGCGTCCTCGTCAGGTTCCAGGGAGCCTTCCTCATCAGGAAACGTCAGTCTCTATCTTGATGCTTGATCAGTGCACGAAACACAAACGTGCATACGTTCTTTAATACATGTGAACACACGCAAGCATGCTTGGTACACACAGACATGCACACATAGACACACACAAACACACACACAGACACTCACACCCACACGCACATGCACACACACACGCACACACACACATACACACACAGATACACACACTGGCCAACACAAACACATACACAAGTACATATGCATCCACAGATAAACTCAAACACTGTGCACCATCGATACATGTGCACGCAGAGTCTACATACTTACACGTGTAAGTACATAGCTTTTCATGTATTTTATCTCATAATAACCACATGTAGATGTATGTTTTTTTGTATGTAGACACTGTTTTGATATATATTGCTAGTATTTCTGTGATATTGTATAATTACTTCACTCTGAAACCATAATTACAGTGAAAGTTTAACTGTGTTCAGCATCAGCATACATGCATGTGGATTTGTGTACCTATCAGAGTGGATTTCTTCTACAGAATTTTCACCAGAGGATAACACCTACGTTGCCATGGGTTCTTTTTCAGTGCGCCAAGTGCGTGCTGCACACGGGACCTTGGTTTATTGTGTCTTCCAAATGACTAGATGCTCAGATTGATTTTCAAACTTGGGAGAAAGGGTGAGGCTGGGAATGGAACCCAGACCCTCGTGCACTCTGTATTGGCCGTGTGTTTACTGCTCAGTGTCATCTTCCACTCTGGGCCTAAGTGCGTTGGGTTATGCTGCTGGTCAGGCATATGACTAGAAGATGTGGTGTAGCATATATGGATTTAACAGAACATAGTGATGCCTCATTGAAAAACTTAAACTGAAACAACATATGTGTGTTATATCAGGTGATGTCACACATGTGTTATATCAGGTGATGTCACACATGTGTTATATCAGATGATGTTACACGTGTTATACCAGGTGATGTCACACATGTGTTATATCAGGTGATGATGTCACACATATTATATCAGATGATGTTACACGTGTTATACCAGGTGATGTCACACATGTGTTATATCAGGTGATGTCACACATGTGTTATATCAGGTGATGTCACACATGTGTTAAATCAGGTGATGTCACATGTTTTATACCAGGTGATGTCACACATGTGTTATATCAGGTGATGTCACACGTGTGTTATACCAGGTGATGTCACGTTTTCTGCATGGCAAGAAACGACACAGTGCTGGTGGAGAGTCCTCCAGTAACTCCACCAAACCTTTCCTCAACAAAGGTAATGTTTCTTTATTCTATTCTATTCTCCTGAATTATTGAACAGAAGGTAAAGGAAAACCCCTCCCACACTTGTAAACTGCTAAACATTTCCTGACCAAGGACAAAGAATATTGCAACTGATGCTGCTGTTATTGTAACAATTACTGTTACTAATTTTATTACTAGTGCAGCAACAGTGATTGCTCTTCTGTTGACAGTAATTTTACTTATGATGATGGCGTGTGAACATCAGCGGCAGAGACGATGTCAGAAAATTGAGAAGTCACAAATTGCACAGAACATCGTTTGTTGTACAGAAGAAGTAGGTTTGCTGTGTTTTTTGTTTGTTTGTGGTTTTTTTTTTTACAAGATCATCTTGATAGAGTATTTCTTTAAACATGGAATTTAAAATTCTGTTGATTTGATGATTCTGCCACACTGTGCAAGGATAAGGAGATCAAGCATTGCAGAAACCAGTATTGGCCATCATCTGATGTCAGACACTTTTACCAGCAGATATTAGTGCTTGTGTTCTTATTGTCCATCAAAGTGTCAGGATTCTTTGGCCGACAGTATTAACACTTTACATCCTGATTGTCTGTCAGTATGATGGGACACTTGCTCAAACATGTTAACACTTTACATCCTGATTGTCTGTCAGTATGATGGGACACTTGCTCAAACATGTTAACACTTTACATCCTGATTGTCTGTCAGTATGATGGGACACTTGCTCAAACATGTTAACACTTTTCATTCTGATTGTCTGTCAGTATGATGGGACACTTGCTCAAACATGTTAACACTTTTCATTCTGATTGTCTGTCAGTATGATGGGACACTTGCTCAAACATGTTAACACTTTACATCCTGATTGTCTGTCAGTATGATGGGACACTTGCTCAAACATGTTAACACTTTACATCCTGATTGTCTGTCAGTATGATGGGACACTTGCTCAAACATGTTAACACTTTACATCCTGATTGTCTGTCAGTATGATGGGACACTTGCTCAAACATGTTAACACTTTTCATTCTGATTGTTTGTCAACATGTTGGGACACTTTTACTCAAAGATAGCACTGACATTCTGATTGTCTGTCTAGATCCACGCCATTTTAGCAGTTCCATGCCAAGCTCATCAGACGGCGCCACGTCCAGTCGACTGTCCACAGAAATTTCCCAGAACAACAATCGCAAGTCTTCAAGGTCATCCACCTTCCGCTCCAACGGCACTGACTCACGATCCCTCAGACATTCAGAAGTCAACGGCATCATTGGAGACTTGTCCGAAGTCCCAGACTGTTCGGTTGTTGACAGTGAGTTTGTGTCGGAATACTGCCAGCAGAACCTTAGAGTCAGCACAGAGGTGAAACGGTACTCCTCTGCGTCCGAGGACTCTGGGCGTGGGGACGGGATAGACGATGAAGGGGAGGAGGGGAACTTGGATCACCTGGCTGCTTTGTCCGTGGAGTCTTTGTCGAACCATCCGTCATACATTGTGTCCAGTTCAGACTATGGGGACGGGGACAAGAGTGACGGCTGGGCAGACAGTGACAATGTGGACGGGGAAGACATGGATGAACCAGTTCGCTACATCAACCTGTACGCCGGACAGGGACAGAGCCAGACGGACATGGGTGAGGAGGAGGAAGAGGAGGAGGAGGATGGTTTGGTGGATGGGCGAGAGGTGCGGGCAGTGGCGAGGCGGCTCCCAGAGACCCTGCCCCTGGTGCTGAAGCAGACCGACTCAGAGACGGTGCTGATCAACAACGCGGTCAACAAGCCGCGGGAGATGGCGGGGCCTCTGGCCAGGGCCTCCCGACAGTCCCCCTCCCTGACCGACATCAGCGTGGGGGGGGACCTGGGCAGGGGGGAGGAGGAGGAGGGGCCCCACGCCCACACCAGCGTCCCCTGCCTCCAGTCCAAAGCCAGGGCCCCACCCCTGGCCTCCTACCTGCACGACAGAGACGCGGTCAACAACAGCCTGCCCAACCTGTCCCAGCCACACACCTCCACAGGGCCGCAGGGTCTGCACAACCCCTCAGTGACAGGACAGCCCTCAGAGGGGCCGGTCTACTTCAGTCCTTTCAGGTTCCCTGGCAGTGACTGTTGATCTGAAACAGACTCGGACTCTAATCAAAAGCTGGATTGCAATGCATTGAATTTCTTTTTTATTTAAAAACCTGACAAACAACTGAAATGCAGTATGTAAACTAGCTGTGCAACGATGCGGAAACATACCTAAAGCGATCCCCGTGATTGTGTTGTAAAACGTTAATTTTTGTGGTGTCATTTTGTATTGGAGATCGACCCTCTTTTTTTTTCTTTTTTCTTTTTTTTTTTTAATAGAGAAAGTGTGTAGATTTTGGCCCTGCATTTTGGCAGGCAGAAACTCGACTTTCCTAAAATATATATTTCATCAGAAGCCACAAACCTGACAGACTACTGATTTGATGTGAAATCATCAGACTGTGCTGTTGGTGACGACAACAGTGCCATAGTGGGCCACTCGCTGTGTTGGAGGCATGACCTCTTGTGGAGTCACTGACACCAGACATTGTGGCCTGGTTTGTCCGCTGCCTCTCCTGGGTCTGTTAGGGGGAGGAACACACCTGTTGTTGTTTTTTCTACAGTTTTCACTGCGTTCCGATCTGTTGTCACCACTGCCCTTGTGGGTGACATGATGCAGTTGGGGAAGAAAAGAAAAAAGAACATTTTTGAAGAATGCCTGTTTGCAAATATTCATCTACAACAAGCTCCCTCTCTCTCTCTCTCTGTATGTATATATATGTAATGTTTCATTTACAACACACAATGTTTATATACAGATATATATTTCAGTGTGTTTTTGTTGTTGTTTTTTTAGGGGGTATGGACATTTTGTTTTGAGGTTTGTTGATCTTTTTCGATTTTTTTTTTTCTTAAGGGGATGGAGAAACAGCAATGTGTGTGTATATTTTTGTCATTTTATTTATTTGTTTTATTGATGGGGAGAAGGGTTAGGCAATAATACATGTATGTCTGGAATGAAGCTGTCATATTTCTCCTTTTTCTTCCTCATCTTCCCCAGAATCTGTTCAGGCACACAGCATGAAACTCATGGGATCAAATGAATTATCAGAAACCAAATGAAAATCTTTGTGAAATGAAAGTGACGTTAGTTTCCAATACCATTCCATATGCTCCATAGCATTCCACTGCAGGGTACCTTAAAATGAATATCAAAATGCACTGCATTATGTGTGATTGTCTTTTTAACTGGATAGATCATTTTTGTTCGTGTCTTTAGATCTTTATTGTCTGCGATAAAAGCAAACTGTTATGAAATTTAGTGTACTGAAGTGATATTCATGACTGCAGTGATTTTCAGAATCAGGCACAAAAAAGTCAAGCAGACAAGAGAGCCAAAAAAAAAGAAAGAAAGAAAGACGGAGGAAATCAAAAAGTCAGGGAGTAACAGAAACAAATCTAGTTATCATAGTGAGTTTCATTTCACTGTGTACAGACACCACACAAACCTGTGAACCTTCACAAAACATGTTGAAGGGAACAGAACAGGTTAAACAATCTTGTCAAATGTTTCCTATATACAACATACATAGCTCGTTTTAACTGTACCATTATGTAGGAAGCAGATCTGTACATATACAACATGCAAGGAGAACATTTTAGATTTAACATGATTTCATCGTATATATGAGAAATCAAGCCCTCAAACCTTGCAGAAGATCCAAAGTAAACGCACACAGTATTGACATCTACAGCCCACATATCTTAATACTCTAGTTTTAAACTTGCTATCAGACGCTGACTGCCCTCATAGCTTAATACTCTAGTTTTAAACTTGCTATCAGACGCTGACTGCCCACACATCTTAATACTCTAGTTTTAAACTTGCTATCAGACGCTGACTGCCCTCATAGCTTAATACTCTAGTTTTAAACTTGCTATCAGACGCTGACTGCCCACACATCTTAATACTCTAGGTTTAAACTTGCTATCAGACGCTGACTGCCCTCATAGCTTAATACTCTAGTTTTAAACTTGCTATCAGACGCTGACTGCCCACACATCTTAATACTCTAGTTTTAAACTTGCTATCAGACGCTGACTGCCCACACATCTTAATACTCTAGTTTTAAACTTGCTATCAGACGCTGACTGCCCACACATCTTAATACTCTAGTTTTAAACTTGCTATCAGACGCTGACTGCCCACACATCTTAATGTTCTACAGTCATGAACTTGTTATCAGCCTTGTGTGGAAATACACCTCGGCTGACCCAACCTGCTGCCCTTGATGTCAACAGATGAGCTGGACTAAACTCCAAGAGAGGAACAGAACAAGATAAATAACCACCATTTCCTCTTTATTTTGCAAAGGGATCGAAAACATTTTGGAAAAAAGATAGTGACATATCCATCTCTTACACTTCAAAAGAAAGTTTTTAATGAAGCTTATTGGTCCAAATGTTTTGTTTGGAAAGCCAGTAACTATGAATGAAATCCAACAACTGTTGCTGCTGCAGGAATGAGTGTGTGCTTACTCTTGTGATTCTGCTTTTGATTCTGGTCTGGACAGTTACATTAAAAGATAACAAAATAGTTTGCAGATGACAAAAGAAATGACACTGTAAATAAATGCTTGACGAGCAGCCTGTACTATATTATCTACTCTAAATGTCTGGTTTCTGACGAGGAGACTGTTTATGTATCAGTCATATATTTAAGGAACTGTAACTCGGCCAGAGTGTTTAATGTTTGTGTAAATATGTTATTTATATATTGCAAAGGAACATATCAGATGAATAGTTGTTTTTTTTAAAGTTTGGATCAGAGATGATATATTACAATTGGTACGGGGTATCTGTTCTCCGTGGCTAAACATATGGTTTGATGTTGACCCTTTTTATGTGTCTGAATCGCCATTCAGAACTGCCAACATAAGTGTTTCTATGTAGCAACTGTAAAATGAATGTTCAAAAACTGTGCTTTGTTTTCAACAGGACAATATTATGCACTCTTTAAGTTTATAAGGAGGAATTCTGCCAACAAGTCACTGAAAAAAAAAAAAATTCATTAAAATACATATTTTGATGTTTCCTCAAGCATGATTATCCGAAATGTGATTTGATTACTTTCAGATATTTACGTTCCATGAAAATGTGTTTGTCCTCTTGTCATTATTTCATGGATAACTGTTTATAAATCAAGTGAGTCAGATATCATGACTAGAATCTGCTGAAGGTGAAAAGCCATAAAAAACACTGATTTTAGAAACTTTTTGGGGGTTGAAATCATGTATGTCAGGAATACACATCTCCTTTTTTTTTTATATCATTTTTTTTAAATTTTATTCCCCCACCTTCAAGCGTTTAAAAAAAGAAATCATTACAAGAAATCATTACAAGAATATTCTTTCTCTATTTCTTTTTAAATTTCATTTATTGATTTGTTCATTTATTTCAATGCTCCCTTTTCTAACAACAAAAAAAGAGAAATGACATCAGTAATATATTTTGTATTTCTTTGCTTGTTTATGAATTATTTTACTGACTTAAAAAAGAAACCATGTTAGTAATACTTTCTCTACTTTTAGAATTGTAGTTATTTCTTTATTTATTTGATTTGCTGGTCATGTCTTTGAGCCTTGATGCGGACCAACATGCACAGGATGCCGCACAAATGACCCCATACTGACGACAGCAGTCGGTCAGTCACAGTGCCGGACTGAATGAGGACACCTCCACCTGCCCCCCTGACCCCCCTGCCCATCTGGTGTGCAGGGACCACCAGCAGGTGCCCCCAGTGACAGTCTTCATGAACCTGCTGACTGAACAGCTCACCAGACGCATGGAGGGCAGGCAGAACAGAGGTCTCCATCAGAACAGGCGACAGAAATGGGAACATTTTGTTCATCTTTTGTTGTTTTTATATGACGGTGGATGAGGATGTCCACAACGTTGCTGTGGAGGTCTGCTTGTGTTTGGGACTTATTGAAAAGGCTATACTCTACTTTGCTTTCTTTCATGTTATATCCGAGCAGGAAACCGGCTGAAAATTGACACGCGCATGATGGTCAGGAAATTAGAGGGCAACACCCGCACAGACACATCTGTAAAGTGAATTATCTTGTATGGTTCCCATCTTCCCAGTTTAGCCCATGGCACACCCAGCTCTGTAAAATACCTGCAATGATGTGGCTCTGATGGGATTTGAACCCCATTCCCGTCAGTCACCAGTCTGTGACATTAGCCGCTTTGCCTTTGTGGCTGGTTCTTTGACATGACTTACTCCTTAGTTCCCAGAGAAACTTGGGGCCGTCAGTGTTGTCCATGCATCTCCTGGCTTTTCAAGTTTGGTGCAGTCAGTTAATGATTGCAGGTTTGTTAAGACCCATCGTTTCCTTTTCCCCTCAGGGGAGTCTGGTCAGGTTCTTGCCAGGGGATGCATGAAGAGTCCTTCCTCAGGGTGTGTCCAACCCTTCCTCAGTTTGTGCAGTTAGCGTAGACTCATGACAGATCTTAACACAAAGCAAACTTAGTGTTGCTAAGATTGCTCATGCAACCCAGCCTAGGTCAGTGAACCAAACACTGCCGCCCACTGTTTAACTCACTCCAGACGACAAGTTTTCTACCTTGCTTTTCCCCACAGACGGCCCATTTGTAAGGGTTTGGAAAAAAAAAAAAAAAAAAATACAGAGTAAGAAAATGAAACTTTCAGAACTGGTTTATTACGTGTTGAGCTATTACATAAAAAAAAATCAAATTTCTCATCTTATTTTTACAGTTTTGCCATATGTAGAAAATACTGCCAATTTTTCACCCCTAATCACCATACCCATGCTCGCTTTCTGCATTAAATTCGCTTTCTTCTTCACATCATCCACCTCTTCAGTGTGCAACCCTTCAGTTTGTAGCATTTCAAGTACTTCGGCAACCCTAAAACGTTGCTGTCACTGCCTTGTTCGCTTCACAACATTTTGAGAAGAGCCCGCTTTGCTAACAGGCTGGCACGCGAGCAAACGACCGGTCAGTGACTTTGTCAGCGTGTGTGCGAGACGGGCCACACATGGCAGGCTGACCAATCATACCATTCGATTGTGACCCAGAATAGCGCACTCTGCTTGGCTAATCACAAAATCACGTGTACAGCGAGTGATGGATTTTTATTTCTTGAAAACGCTATTCCATTCCGTTGTCTGAAACCGAATACATTTTATGTAGGAATGCTCATGCATTCCTTCGTCCGGAGAGAGTTAACAGCAGTCAGATGGTGTTAGTAAGGTCTGGGTGGAGATAGCGGTTTGCTTGCAAGTGGAGTGAAGAAGATGGCAGTTTCTTTTCCCATTGACACATACGAGCACAAAGCAAGCTGAGAAGATATCTGCGATAAAGCCACGTTTTTCTGTTTTTCTTTCTCATAATCTGTGATTTAACAATCGCCAGACAGTATCCACATATGTGCATGCACGTGTGCACACACACACAGACATGTGCATACACACATACTCATGAATGCACATGAAAATAGTGATGCTGGGTATGTCAGTATACATATCAGTGTTATATTTGTGACCCTGACCCATGTTCTTCATCAGAAGATATTTATATTTCTTTTATTTTTGATTGTAATAATTTTTACAGTTTTTTTCCTTTCTTTTTTTTAAAATTGTCTTTACTGTCTGTGTACTGACATGTGTTAAGAATTTTGTTGTCTGCTGTTATATATCTCTACTTTTGTGTGTGAACTTTTTTTTTCATTTCTTTTTTGTTTTGTTTTTGTTTTGTAAATACAGAAAACAGGTAAACTGCCATTTGTAGATGAAGTAGAGAAAACAGTATGTCTCATATCCTCAAACACTAATAGCTTTTGGAAAAAGTTTAAGCATGACAAATCACTCATTACTTTCTTTCGAAACAAAATAACCCAGTCATAGCAGCCTTTTTTTTCATAGCAAAGTGAGAGGGAGGGAAAGACCATTTTCTTTTCATGAGAGGTTAGGATGCAGATGTGTTTATTTGGTGTCCGCCTGAGTGGAACTATTTGTTGTCTACTTGTAAGTCAGTGGATAAGACAGTGGAGTATGTAATGCTTCTTACAAAATAGGCAAGTGAATCTTTGGGTGAATAACATTGCTTTTTCGTTTATTTTTCCTTTAGTGGTTGCTTGAAAGCTGCTGTCTTTTGTCTGAAGCTCTTTTGCTTGACATCTGTGCACATAGTATTTCTAGAATAATTACTGCTTTTTTGTGTGTTTTTTTTTCTAATTTCACTTCATCACTCACTGTGTTGAATCTCAGTTATAGCCAGATGTGTGGAGTGATGGCCTAGAGGTAACGCGTCCGCCTAGGAAGCGAGAGAATCTGAGCGCACTGGTTCGAATCACAGCTCAGCCACCAATATATTTTTCCCCTCCACTAGACCTTGAGTTGTGGTCTGGACGCTAGTCATTCGGATGAGACGATAAACCGAGGTCCTGTGTGCAGCATGCACTTAGCGCATGTAAAAGAACCCAACAAAAGGGTGGTTCCTGGCAAAATTCTGTAGAAAAATCCACTTCAATAAGAAAAACAAATAAAATTGCATGCAGGAAAAAATACAAATAAATGAGTGGCGTTGTAGTAAGCGAAGCGCTATCCCTGGGGAGAGCAGGCCGAATTTCATACAGAGAAATCTGTTATGATAAAAAGAAATACAAATACAAATATTAAGGCAGATTGAAAAAATCCACATACTTCAGAAGTGTTAAACTTCATTTAGCAAGAAAGATTTTCTAGAAAAGATTGATAAACAACTCCGACATTTTCCTCCATTGCCCATCTGCTAGTTGAATTCCAGATAGAGGCAGATCCCAGATAAATAAATAAAAACACCAACAAATGAACATTGAACTACTCTTTAAACCCACATGCTTAAATGTGACTTACAGGGGCAGTTGATCTTTTGAAAAATTAAGTCAAAGCAGATATGCTACTTAACAAAACAGAAATTTAGATATAGAATATTGATATGAAGTGTTTGATATATAAAGAGAGTAGTTTCAAATGTACAAATGGAGTGTCTAGGATATTACAACACATTTTGCCAGTTTGCAATTATGCTTACACCCACCTACATTTTTAATCTCTCTTTGTTTTGAATGCCAAAAATTAAATACTCTTAATTATATTTTCATATAACTACCGAATCAGAAAGCTAGTATTTTCTCTACAATATTATGGAAATAGATATGGAGATCTGATTTTATTAGTTAGATACAGTACACTCAGTCAGATTATTACTCTTGTTTGTTGAACAGTTACTTTGTACTGTATTTCAAAATGTAAATTTGGAAATGTTGATAAAATTTCCCATTTATTGGTGCTCAGTTCTTTTTTTTCATGTACATGAAGAAGATACATTGAAACGTGACCTATGGGTTGTGGATGAATTTTATTAGTTTTATAGAAGAATCATGAATGTATTGATACTGTGTTTTTGATATGTGAAAATGAAGAGAATTATTGGGTTTGGTGTATGTTTATTTTTGAATACATACAGAGTATTTGCTTGTTTCTTTGTGTATATTCTAGCCAGATAAATACATGATCTTGTGTTCGAGTATAAATAGAATGCGGATAGTTAATAAGTGAACAGTGTGTGTGAGCATGAGAGAGAGAGAGATTATGCATTTATGTATGTGTACATTATGGGGGATGTGACACAAATATGTATGTTGGAACACTTTTTTTTATCGCACCACTTTCAGAGATGGCATAAAAGCTTGTATAGAATTGAAAAGTTGATGACACTGACAATATTTGAAGATATACTGTATCCTGGCTATGATAGTATTTGAAGATATAACGTACCATGATTCTTTTGATGCATTTGCTCGATGCTCTGTCATGTCCCAACTGGAACAGAAAATTACTGATGATATACAGATCACTGATTTCCACATGATGTATTCATCTTTTACTGTGAAAGAACATTTTTCTGCTCTTTTCTGCTTATATCCTCTCACTCCATTAATGCGCAAGCTTGTGTTTTTTTCTGGGGGGGTTTATGTGTGTTTACTATCATACATGTCTTTTGGGTTTGGGTTGTTGTTTTTTTCATTTACTTTTCGGGAGACGACTTACAATTATCCACACCATAATTCTCTGTTATTATACAATAAGTATATGTTTGAGTTTGTGAATGTCTTTGTGCACATGTGTTGTGTGTTTATCGAATTTGAAAATCTATTGACAGCATTACATTTACAATATTTTATTGGTGAAACTCATGAGAACAACCCTGTCATTTTATCCTACTGGTCAGAATTTCTAGGGAGAGGATTGTATTGGATATGAACAGGGGAGGAGAAGAAAAGAGAGAAGACCTACCCAAAAATCAGTAAATCAGTACGACTCAGGCAAGTTTCAACAGACTGTCATTGAATGCCGGTCAAGTGTGTGATCATTCTTATGTTGCTGGATCTGTTTATGAAGGAATGTGTCATGGATTTGTTTTAATTTTTTATACGATCTCAAGTGTGCAAAACATGGCTGAGAAAACATTGTATTCCTACTGTACATGCGAACATCCTGTTTAAGGTTCCAAACAAAGTGAAAGTGTTTTGTGCATACATCGTGATTCTGCTATTCACATGAATGTCTTGTTTACAGTTCCAAACAAGGTGTTGTGCGCATTACAGTGGATTTATTTTATTGTACCTTCTTTTGGTACTGTTTACAGTGGTATTTGACCGTCATGAAAAGACAACAACAACTGTTCTGTCAAAGAGTATGAACAATATCAGTCTTGAAACCTCACAGATGATGCAGATACATAGTTTAATACTTATTCAATGGAGCCTTGATTTGTTGTGGGTAAAAAGCACATCAAACCTACATTCTCTTTGATTTTGATTTGCAGTGATTTTACATAAAGTTATTAGTACTTTTTGTGAAGTTTTTAAGGAAAGATTACACACTGCATCAGCATACAGTTCATTGCAACCATACAGTCTGTTCCATCAGTGCAGTCATTTGAAACAGTAAATTATAGTTTGAGGTTATCATGGCATTAACATAGCACAAAGATTATCATGACCGATGAAATAAACAGATTTTAAATGCAAATTGTAGAAGAGTTTCATACCAAACTGTCCACCACAATGAAAGTAAACATGGACCGTTTTGTACCAGCGGAAAACAGCCTGGACACACAAGTCAAAGACAACTTTCATCATACAATAAATTCATTGTCATTATGAAAAAGGTTAACAAATACCATTTTTCCTGCGGGTTACTTCTGTGTAAAATGGTATGTTCAGCATTGTCATTCACGAAAAGGAAAAGCATTTCAGAGTTATTTCTTCTATTGTTGGTCAGTCATTTCATCTCCGTGGTGTCTGTCAGCGACAGAATGGAGGAATTCTACTCAGCTTTCACAGCATGGCCCTGACGACAATCAACAGTCTGTGTTGAATTTTTTTTTCAGCTGAAGTTGAAACAGTTGCCAGAATGTTTGATGTTCAGCACAATGTCAAGCGCATCCAGGAGAAATCACAGACTCCTCACAACAGCACAAGGAGTATTCCAACGACTGGCAAGAATTGCTAAGCCTGCTTACCATGTTTTAAGATATTCACCATGGAGGCATTCTGGTCCCATATCAACACCCCAATTATTTCATTTTTCTTGCTTGAAATTGTCGGCACCTTTAAGTGATGTGAGACTGCTTCAATCAACTTACATGTTTACTTGTTTTGACAGGCACAATAGTTTTTTTGTTTCTTTTTTTTTCCATGATCAGAATGAAAGTGAAAATGCTAAACTGATAATAAATGTTATTGCATCGCCGTTAAGAAAATAAGTGCCCACTCTTGCATACATTTTTTCTTCTTCAGATTTGATTTTTTTTTTTTTTTTTCAGAATAATATATTGTTCAATAAATGGTGTCTGTCTTCTATACTCACGCTCATGTTGCTGGGGGTTGAATTGTGGGTTCATGCTGAAATGACCAGTGCTGTTTTGAATGTGCTGACAAATTAGATCATGCATCAGACTGACGAGCATTCCAGTGTGGTGGGATGCAGTCCAGGGTATGCAGCACACTGCAAAACACAGTGCCATAATCATCATGCCACACCATACATTACCATGACACTGTGCAACAAGACATTGTTAGCAAGACATCTACTGCCATAATCATCATGCCACACCATACATTACCATGACACTGCAACAAGACATTGTTAGCAAGACATCTACTGCCATAATCATGATGCCACACCATACCTTATCATAACATGGTACAACAAGAAATTGTTATCACAACATGTTTCACACAACAGAAATAACGGACCATCAAGTGGGAAATATATAGCTTACAGTGGTTTTGTGCATGTGTGTGTGTTGTTAATTTTCCCACATTGACTGTGGCAAAACAGTATCTGATTTTGTATCAACTCAGCTCATTTATTGTAGAAAATGTGAGGACTTTAATTTTACTCTTTTAGTGTTGCCTATTTATCAGTGATAGTTTTAGAAAGAGAAACAAAATAAATGGTGACCTGAAAAAAATAAATGATGACATGGCTATCTTTAAAGTCATTCGGATGTGATTATTTTCTTTTCTTTAAAAATACTTTTACACAGTATCACTATCAGTTACACATTACTATCAGATAAATGTCATCAAATGGTTAAGATGTATTTTCTGATATCCCTCATTGAATGTCTAAGATTTTTTTTAAATAATTCTGGACAAGAACTTAATTCATCAACAGGTTTGCTTAGTACTAGGCCCAGAGGAAGGATAATTTAGTCTCTGATGATTTGTGGCAGAAAGTGGTTCTTAAAGCTCCAAACTGAAGATGAGTATCTGAGGCGAAGAAGGAAAAGTGATAAAAAGGGTGTTTTCTATGATACAATAGTTTAATATCAAAATAGTTTTCTTCCAGATGGTTTAGGTTAAGTGACATTGGAATGAAACATTGAAATTTTTCAGCCATGTGCGTGGTCATCCTTCATGACATTTTAAGGTCCTGCTGAAGTTGCTTCTGGTCACTGATGTTGTTGGTGTGATATAAGTCAGTCTACAAAATAAGAATAAAAATCTAAAATGACGTAATTGACTCAGAGCCAGAACAAGAACGGTCCTTGCACAAAGCCCTGTGGAACACCAGAGATGAGTGGTGAATCATTAAAAGAAGTGCTGTATCAAGCACAACTCAGTGATGGCACAACCATGACTCTAACCATTTGCTCACTTGGTCAGTTATTCCACTTTGCTGTATCTAATGCAGCAGTCTTCTGTGTGATTCAGTGTCAAAGGCTTTGTTGAAGTCCAACAACAGCAGATTGGTGATTTTTCTTACATCAGGTCTCATTGGCAAATCTTGAAATATTTCAGATTTGGTGTCAAGTGGAAATGGTCAGATCGAAATTTGACAGTGATTTATGTTCTTCTCAAAAACTCACAATTTGGCATAAGACACTATGTTCCACAGTGTTGCATAATACAGATTCAGAGATCCAGACAACACTTATCTGAATTTGGATTGTCACCTTTCCTGAATGCTGCTGTAATATTGATCATATGTCAACTCTTTAATGTTAACTATTTAGTAAGCAGTAGTTTACATGGTATGGAGTGACATTATAATATCTGTTGAGATGGGCATTTTTGTTGTTGCTGTTGTCTAATGTAGATCACCTTTCAGAGTTCTTCTTAAAGATAATAAAAAATGATAATACTACATGTATGAAAAATATACAATGATAACACTTGGTCAAAATGAAGTTCATTCAAATGTTAAAACTTTAATGACCCAAAATGAAGCACATTTCAGAAAATACCTTGAGAAACAATAACTTTTTTTTCTTTGACAACAAATATCAGGAAACAACATGTTTTTAGAGCAAATATAGGAATAAGCAAATTTTGGAAGAAGAAAGTTTTTACTCATGACTTCCAATCAGTGCTCAGTTGGTTTGTATGGTGATTTGTTCTGCATGTTGCCAAGCAACATCATAAAAGCAGTGCACTATATTCCATCCATTTATTTATTTTTTTTAATTATATTTTTTAAGCTCTGATCATGATTGAAGCAAGTTTGTTTGATGTGATTTGTTTTTTAAACATGCCTTTAAGGCGAGTTGGAGTAAAAGCGACTTGTTCCTGAGCAACAAGAGATTTAGGATGATGTCTGCCAGCATACATTCCTGTTTCTATCCACACTGTTTATTTCAACTTTTGACACTTCTGGGTTTTTTTGTGGTTTTTTTAAAGCACACTGACACTTACTAAACAAAAGGAGTCCATGATAACTTGTTGATATTGTGTGATCCACAGCTAACTTTGTCTGTTGAATTGTCCAGTTCGTGAACCAAATTGACATAATTATGGTGAGATTGAATGGAAGAGAGAGGTATTTTTGAAATTGCATGAAAAAAAAAAGAAGACAAATCACAAAATTGTCTTGACTGACATTAATTTTTTACAGTAAGAATGAATGAATAAGGAAGAGAGAGAGAGAGAGATGAATGTTTATAAATCAGGTGAAAAATATACCAAGAGTGAAATAATTTACTTCTTTGCGATACTATTACTGTTGACTTTTATTTTCCTGATTTCTCTTTAGAACTTTAGATCAATGAAAAAAAAAATTATCGTAGAAACACTTGAACTGCCATCATCAGTTTTCTATACGATTTTCCTTTGATTTTTTTTTTTTTTTTTTTTTTTTTTTTGTCAGTGCTTGCTTTGTGAGAAACGGGCACAAATCTGTCTGTTCATTTTATAAATGAGTTATTGAAATGGATTTTTGGTGAAAAAAGCAAAAACAAAACAAAACAACATAAATGTAATTGGCTTATTGTCTGTAATAGATCTCTGTTCGTTTTGTAAATGAGTTGTGAAAATATTTCCCTTCGTGAAAGTTAAATGACTGACACTTGGCTTAGACTCTATTCTAGATCTTTGTCTCATGGTGGTTTTTTTTTTTTTTTTTTTTTTTTTTTTTTTTAATGAGTTGTGACAAAACTGACCAATGATGGCCTTCTGTGATGTCCTGAACCTTTTTAAAGGTGGGGCTAATCTCATTCAACGGTTGTGAACTGTACATTAATCTACCCACGGATCCCACCTGCTTCCTTAACCTAATTCGTAGCACTTTTTAGAAGCCAGTCACTTTCTGTACAGGGGCACTGATATGATCATTTTATTTCAATTCTTTTTCTTCTCCCTGTTCCTGGGGTTTGATAGGGAACTGATTCCACATGATGCTTTTGCCACTGATCCCAGATCATGTCTGCGGGAGGTGATATTCTGGAGGTGACACAGATACACACATTTGTGCATCGCTCATACAGTACGCGCAAGATTTGTTTTATTCTTTTATTTTTGGTGACATTTACAACAGAAGCAAATCCATGCTGTGTTTTAGTGAAAAGCCTGTAGTAATGAAATCTGAAAAAAAAAGGGATTTACTTTGCTTTTTATGCTTTGAAACTGTTTCACATTGCTTTTATTGTCTTGATCAAAGTTTTCTTACATGAGTGATAATTATGTGTTTTTACATACTATTGTTGTCTGGATTACGCTGACGAAATTGAAGTTGACATTTTTTTTCTCTCTCTCTCTTTTTTTTTTTTTTTTTTTTTTTTTTTTTTTTTTTCTTTTTTAAGAATATCCCCAAAGTTTGTGGAAGAAAATAGCATGGATGTTCTCCATTGCTTGATGATTTTTGAAAACTGTTATTTGGATTGTTTATAATTTGAATTTTCATGCAATTATCAGGAAGTGAGGTTCCTTGCCCGCCCTTTCCTCATTGCCGTCTTCCCCTCTCCTTTCCAGTATCCTTTGTTCTTCTTCTCATTTTTATCTTGTTTTTCTCTCTGCCAAAAGAAGGATCAGCTTGTCAGTACTGGGACTCAGTCCACATGCCACCTCTTTTTTTCTTTTTTTTTTTCTTTTTCTTTAACAGATATAATTCAGTTCAGTTCAAAATGTGGTGTTTTTAGGAGTTTAATATTGCCACTGTATCAGCATAGTTTCTTTATGCTATCCTGTATATCTTCTTTAAAAAGTGAAATGTGTTTTTTTGGTTTTTTGGGTGTTTTTTGTTGTTGTTTGTTTTTTGTTTTTTTGTTTTTGTTTTCTGATAATCTTATTGGATTTGCATGAATTAGAGAGCTTGATTGGAACTAAGGTACATAATTGGTCTCTTCAGATGATTTGTAGTTAAATATCTCACTGTTTTGTGATTGATTGTGCATTTCTTCTGGGCAGTGGAGGAAGCGTAGATAACTTAATATGCATATGCTCTGTGTGCGTGTGTGTGTGTTTGTGTGTGTGTGTGTGTAATATGAGTACAGAAAGACATTTAAATGTTAGCAATATGAAGCAAAGAGGTATAATTCAGTGTCATTCGCCATGTATACACATGCACCACTGCTCTCTCTCTCTCTGTCTCTGTCTCTGTCTCTCTCTGTCTGTCTCTCTCTCTCTCGTTATTTATTGCATTGATTTTACCTGTACAGCAGTAACTGATTATGATGATAATGACTGTTGTGTGAGTGTCTGTGTGTGGATGTGTATTGTTTTATGATCTTTATTCTGACATTCCTTTCTTATTAAGTGGTCGGACCAGTTTTTGATATGTATTATGCTGCCGTGTATTTTTCTGTCTTTATTTTTAACTGCTTTGATCAGCGTACAAGTCATCTGTTCCTGTAAAAAGGAAACCTTCATTCTCATGCTGTCATTTTTACCAGTGTTGACTCTGCAGTATTTCTTCATTGTGTTAAACATGAATGTATTTCATTTCAAACGGCAGTGTGTTGGTTGCAGACCCCTATTCTCTTTTGTCCTACAAACAGGTATTTTTGTCCTTAAATACAGTCTTGTCCCTAAATGGTGTTTTCTGCACCTGAGGTTTCTCCTGTTCTTCTCAGTGGTCTTTGTTGTGTGCAGACACGCCCGTCCCCTGTGGGTAGATGATGTGGTTGTGATTTGTCAATCTTAAGTAGTGATTTCGGGTGTTGATAATGACGCTTCTTTATTGCTTATGATGCATATCAGCACCAACAGCATTGTGTCATATACAGACCAGTTACTTCCTCTCCTCCAGCTGTCTATAGAGACCTCTGCAGGTTGTGAGTTGATGTATAGCTATTACTTGTGGACTGACATTTTTCATCAGTGCTGTAGATCATTGCCGGTTGTGAGTTGACTCTTTACAGAACACGTGCTTAATCTTTCTCTTCAGCTCATGGTTGTGAATCACTCGCTCTCTCTCTCTTTAGATCATCAACTTGTGCTTATAAATAATGAAATTTCTTTAAGTGATATTGCTTTGATGTCCGCTAAAATGTCTTCAGAAATTATGGTGGTTACACATTTGTGTTTCTATTAAGTTGTGAATTTATTTATCATGTCTGTCCAAATGACTGGACAGAGGAGAAAAGTGAAATTTTTTGTTTGTTTGTTTGTTGTTTTAAGAGGGGTGTTGGTGGGACATGAATTTGATCCAGTAATCCCACAGTCACAGCTTCAGACTGAAACAGAGGTCACGTATCGGGCGTCGTATGACCCCGCCCTGTCAGGTGAAAGCACAGTGCTGAAGACAACGCCAGTCAGACCAGCACACGTTGAGTGACAAGAAAATGTAGGTACCGTACATGGTGAGTCTGCAGAGAAACTTAAAGCACAGTCATGCAGTACATGAGAAGATACCACATTTCAATGGTGTGGCCGTGCTGTTAGTCTGAAGACCTAATGGAAGGACCCTGTCTGTGTATAGTACTGTTGATTTTTTCCCTGTAGGTACAACCACAAGGTGTACGGCACTTTAACTGATGTCACCTGATGGTCTGCTGTTCTGCCATGGCACTTGCATGATACTTCAGAAATGGTGAATGTTGTGGGGGTCTCCCTCATTTAAAAAAAAAAAAAAAAGTACATTTGTTTTGTGGTTTTTGTGCTTGTTTCGAAAGCGGATATTTGCAGGCATACATTGGATTTATCAAGAAAATGAAGTTCAGTCAGGACTAACAAAATGCACATGTGATATCAGATTATTTTTTCTCCTTGTTATGAAAGCTGATAGTTTCAGATATTTATCAGATTTGTCACGAAAATAAAGGACTAACAAAATGTACATGTCATCAGACGATTTTTTTCCTATGTTATGAAACCTGATATTTATAGGGATATATCATACTTATCACGAAAATAAAGTTTGTTCGTTATTAACAAAATGTACAGGTGACATCAGGTACTTTATTGTTTGTTAGTTTTTGATTGTTGTTGGCAATTTTTTTAGTTCATGATAGCTGTATAAATTTCATCCTGTGACGTATCCTAATCAATAAACTTGCTGGCCTTTCCCAGTATTTTCTCCTCCTTTTTTTCTTCTTCTTTGATCATGGGCTGCAACTCCCACGTTCACCTGTGGGTAGGAGTGAGCTGTGAGTTGTATGACCGTTTCTTCCTTACATGAAGGCATGAAAGCAACCAATCTCTTTTCAGTGGTATTGTTTCTGTCTTATTTTATCTTCTAGTTTTGACAAGCTTTCAACTTTTTTTAAATTTTTTTATAAGGAATGCGGAAAGCATTTTGTTCCATTTAACATTAATTTACTTGGAATCATTACCAAGAAGATTTATTTTTTTGATTAGGTAAAGATTGAAAGTGGGACTGTATTACACATACATTCAGTGTCTGAGTGATGTTATATGAGTCTTGAAAAGTATTATCAAGGAATGAGCCCATGTTCTACTGTAAAGTTCGGTCTATAAGCCGCGACTTTTTACCCCAGCTTCAACCTCTGCGGCTTATACAATGATATATATTGTTTTCTTCGCTGAACAAAAAGATTGTGATTCATTTGCCATCCCTCCTCTTCCTCTCCTCTCTCTCTCTTCTTCCACTTCTTTCTCCTGCCCTGTCCATGTTTTATTCCATTTGGGGCAAATGGTAAATGTCAAGCATTGTTGTGGCCAAACTTAGATATGCTCATTGTATGTGTATTTTTCAAACAACGTAAAGGATATTAATTTTTTAAACATTGAGGAAATTTTATGTGTTCGGTAACATCTTTTTTTCCTTTAAAAAAGTTTTGTTTCTCTGTTTATTCATATATTTTTGATATTTTGTAAATGGGAGTATCTGATGAAAACTTTCTTCTTTACACATATGTGTGTGTATATACATATATGGATAGATAAAAGATAAATATTTTGTGCCAGTGTTGATTTGTTTTAGTGTAGTGTTTGAGAAATTTTTTTTTTTTTTCAGATTGCGCCAGTCTCATTTTGTTGACTGAAATTTTGCATTCTGAAGGAGGCAGACCGAAATATGGGTTACACCAGTGGGTTGATTTCGCCCAAAACCTTTGGGAAAAACATACATTTCCACAAATATATGATTAATTTGGTCTTTGTCATTCACTGTGTCGCTATTCATTGTCCATGTTTTCTTCAAAATGAAGTGTTTTGATCTGGAACCATCTTTAGTTTGATTTCTTTCACTTTCAGTGTGGTTTATCAGGTGCAGGCCTCTCAAGCATGGGTACAAACTGTGTTCATTTGGCAGCACATACTGACAGTTCTAGTTAGTTCTTTCAACGATCTGAATAGCCTCTATAAGTTCAAGGAATACTTTCAAACTGTTAAGATTTTGTCTTGTCTCTCTTTCTCTTCGGACATTTGAAGTCTACTGTTCACAGAAATGTAAGCCCATATTCCATTAAACAGTGCTTCATTCTTTCAGTTCTCCCACTAGCAACCCATTGCTTGATCATCAGAAGTGCAAGGTACATGGACACATCTTATTTATTTCACCTGTGCAGAGTACCTGGAAACATCTTATTTATTTCACCTGTGCAGAGTACCTGGAAACATCTTATTTATTTCACCTGTGCAGAGTACCTGGAAACATCTTATTTATTTCACCTGTGCAGAGTACTTGGAACATCTTATTTATTTCACCTGTGCAGAGTACTTGGAAACATCTTATTTATTTCACCTGTGCAGAGTACCTGGAAACATCTTATTTATTTCACCTGTGCAGAGTACCTGGAAACATCTTATTTATTTCACCTGTGCAGAGTACTTGGAACATCTTATTTATTTCACCTGTGCAAAGTACCTGGAAACATCTTACAGATTCATTGGTTGCTGTTGTCGGCAGTGTATAAATCTACTAAAGTGAAATGAAGTGCCAGTCTTGAAGCAAAGCAAAAGCTGGCAAACATGAATATCCTTTTTGTGTTTTTCATCTGCTAAATTCTGCTGGTTCCTCAGTAGTTGGGTTCTGTTTCTCTACAGACATCTGTTAACACCATTTGAGCAACAATCACACACACACACACACACACACACACACACACACACACACACCCCTCAATTTCTTTCCTTTTTATCATCATTGAACACTGAGTTGTTCTTTCTATTCATTTGCTGGATTTCATCACCTGTATATCCATCAACCACGTGTCACAGATCAGTTCATTGCTGATTTTTTTCCTGAACTGCCAACATGCCCAGGAAGAAAAACATTGAAAGATTGAGGGGGAAGTGTGTTTGACTTACATGGTATCAGCGCAATATGCAAACGGAAGAAAGAAACGATTTTGTACAGTACAGTGTAACACACCACAATGCACACTACGACAGGTTGACTCATGGCCACAAAATACTGGTCAGGAATGACCCTTGCCCTCTCTCCCCTCATCCTTTACCCCTTCCACAAAATCGATTAACCATGAGGTAGACTATGACTTCATGGCCACTTTACTCCTGTGCTCACAGCTTTGATTTCATTGAAATATGATTTTATTGGCAAACGACATTATTGAAATGATATGATATGATTTCAATAGCAAGCGGCATTATTGAAATGATGATTTTATTGGCAAGCGGCATTATTGAAATGATATGATATGATTTCAATAGCAAACGACATTATTAAAATGATGATTTTATTGGCAAGCGGCATTGATGGTCTGGATGACCATATTAACCAATTTGATCGTTGACAAAGTTTAATTCATGTCATTGCCCCGTTTAAAAGTGACTGTTAATTTTGGTTCCTTGCCCTCTCTCCATTGAGAAAATCAATGGACCAGATTCATTCAAATAATAACATCTGCAATCTGAACTCACAGCCAGATTTAATACAACTTGAAAAAGATAACCAGAGCTGATACACCCTTCTGAATATTTTTTGTTGCTTGCAAGAATTATTTTGAAAACTGATGACTTTAGTGTAACAACTGATAAATCTGTTGGCCCTCCACGTTATGTCCGTGTTATTTTCCCCAGTATGATTTTACAGATTTTGGGGGTGTTTCTGTGTGTTAATGTTTCCCCACTTCTCAAGAAAAATGCACAAAGGCCTTTTTTTTTTTCATAAGAGCTCTTCCACAAATCTGTTGGCCCTCCTCGTTATGTCCATGTTATTTTCCCCAGCATAATTATACAGATTTTTTGGATGTTTCTGTGTGATGTTTCCCCACTTCTCAAGAAAAATGCACAAAGGCCTTTTTTTTTTTCATAAGAGCTCTTCCTCAAATCTGTTGGCCCTCCTCATTATGTCCATGTTATTTTCCCCAGCATAATTATACAGATTTTTTGGATGTTTCTGTGTGATGTTTCCCCACTTCTCAAGAAAAATGCACAAAGGCCTTTTTTTTTTTCATAAGAGCTCTTCCTCAAATCTGTTGGCCCTCCTCATTATGTCCATGTTATTTTCCCCAGCATAATTATACAGATTTTTTGGATGTTTCTGTGTGATGTTTCCCCACTTCTCAAGAAAAATGCACAAAGTCCTTTTTTTTTTTTTCGTAAGAGCTCTTCCACAAACATTTTTTTTTCTTTCTGTTGTCTCATGTCAGCCTATCAGCTTGTCTGTCAACCTGTTTTCATATGGTGTGTACGTGTGAATGTGTGTGTATGTATGTTTGTGTGTGTGTGTGTGTGTGTGTGTAATTCATAACGTAACACCAAGATCCCTGCTAGCAGTATATGAAGATGACACAATGTCACCTTTAATTTAGTTTCTCTAAACAATGTTAACTGTGCAGCAAAAGTAGCCATACCTAAAACGTCTCAGGATGTTTGCTTTTCCTGTATTTGAAATATTTTTTGACAACCAATGCTGTTTTGCCCAGCTGTTACTTGATAAGTGGATCTGTGTTTAGATTTGTGTCAAATGGCAGTGACAAATTGCTGGTTTTCAAATCATAAAAACTATCCAAAATATTCAGCACAAAAAGATAAGGTTTTGTTGTTTTCTTGCATGAAATCATTCTGAACAGTGGAGGAATAGTGTTGTCCGTTTTGTTTGAGTTTTAGACACACACATTATTGTGAAGAAGGGTTCACAATCTATCATTTTTCTAACATGGAGTATAATACAAACTCCTTTGTTTTTCTTTTTTTTTTTTTCTTTTTTTTAAATAACATTAATAAGCTATCAAAGCACTTATATATATGTAACCAAATTAATTATACTAAAATATATTTCCCAGGGATGATGGCTTTTATCTTGTCTTTTCAAAGAAAGTGCACTTGCAATCAGTTTTTATTTGATTTTGATTTTTAAAACTGTTCCACAAATGAAGAACGCTGATTGAAAAGATTTATTGTCCAGGAGAATACACTTCTGAAAAGATATTTGTCCAGGGAGGAAAAAACTCCATAACGTCCCTGGAATGACTGATTGTCTTTACTTTTAGCCCTCAATGAAAAAAGAAATCATTTTATGTCTGTATTTATGGGTGTCTGTGTTTGAACACATGTAGTCAAGCTCTCTTTTCTTTCTTCATATTTTTTTTAGATTGTTTGATGTCAGACTGCAAGGAATTGTCTAGGGACAAGGAAGAGTAGGGCCTACTCTTGTTGACGTATGTTTGCAAATGTTTTGAAACTATTTTTTAGATATACTAGTTGTGGATGAGAAATGTTCAATCTTTCTCTTTATGGTAGGGCATACTTTTGTTGACTTGTGCTTTCAAATCTGTATTAAAACTGTTTTAGATACACTAGCTGTGGATGTGGAGTGTTCACTATCTCTTTTCTTCTGTCTCTTTCTCTCTCTCACTCTCTGTTTCCGTTTAACATGTTCATACCAGCTTTCACAGTCAAGACTGTCCTCTTTCTCTGTCTTGTTGATGTATGCCTGTGTTTTTGCAGATGTGTTCTTGCACATAGTGTTCTGTACATTTCATTGTCTTGTATATTTCTGGTCTGGTCACATATTTGCAGAGTGAAATTCTGTCAGGGAATCCCAACATGTCAGCAGAGCACACTAGACTGTCTTTTTCCCCCACCTCTACAGGGGTGTATGACATAAATAAACGTGTATTTGTTTATTCATCAGACAGAATTTTCTACACAGGTTAGCTGAAGACTTCACACTCCAATGGTTACAGTGACCTCCATTGTGTATGCTTATGTGCAGTCTGTTCACAGTTCTGCGGCTATTTTAGCAAAAGACTAGCACACAGACCCCTCACTCCAGGTATAGAGGAGGGAAGAAGAAACCTCTGGCCCTGTTTGGCAAGTACTGTGTATGTCAGCCCTTCCACTGCAGTGCATGGATGTGAGTGGGTGGGTGGGTGCATGTCTGTGTGTGTGTAGAGCGGGATGTATGTGTGCTCGTACGAGAGAGAGAGAGAGAGTGCGTGTGTGTGTGTGACGAAGAAATTACATGTTACCTGTGAAGAGTGGATGTAATTGGTGGGATTAAAATTTGATCAGTTATTTTGGGGAGCATGTGTGTGTGTAAAACTCCATGAAATCTGTGAGGAACCCATGTCATGGCAAGAGGTAAATTAGAATTTTGATGAATAATTTTGAAGCGCATGTGTTTGAATGTTTTGACGTATGACTGTTTGTGTGATCATAACATGAGCACAGCATGTCTGTCTGTGTTTTTTCTTTTTATCCAGTTTAGTTTGTGGTGTTCAAAGTTTCCTTCCTTCTTTTGGATATTTACATGCAGTTGTAAGGGGTCAGTGATGGTGATCATATGCTCCTGTTCAGTAACTATATTGCTTTGGGTGTGTGTAAAAACAATGACCTGTGCTATCGCTTGAGGTCCTTGCAGTATCAGCTTGAGCTTTGACATAACAGTATTTCTGTAGGTATTGTCAACAGGAGATTGGAAATAAAAATATATGAAAAGACAGAGTTTTACATTGGTGTTTTTTTCTTTGCTCATATGTGTGTGTGTGTGCACTTGCACAGAATGAGTAAGAAAATTGCTCAAGTGGAATGTATATGTATACTATACTTTGTCTTCTTGAAGCATTTGAGAAAACCTACATTTGTAAATGTGCATATGTTTGTACTGCTTCTGCATAGTGGGAAACTACTTCAGTTTGATAGAGTATATCCTACTTTGGGTCTCCGTCAGGGCATGACAAAATTAAATAAATTTTCAGTTCCTGGGATAGATTAGTTGTTGGTTGTTAGTACATTTGTTCTTTTGTTTCTGAAAACTCTGGGCACTGCATGCCCTGCTACTGTCATAGATGGTGACCACGGACTTGGGTAAAATAGTTCTGGTGTGTTGCTGTAATCAGTGCTTGATTAAATTTTTGTTTAAATTGAGCATTGATCAGCTGACCCACACACATGACTTTTACCCAACATCCAGTTATCAAAATTAAAACTCTGTCATTAATTAAACTTAAATGCAAGAATAATACTTCAATCAAAAGGCAACTCATACCCCAAAAAAGTTACGGTGTATTCACAGCAAGAAAACAGACTTGACCTTATGAGTCAAAACAATGCCAGAGGCCCCTCGATGTATTCCCTGTGACGAGCCTCTCACTGTGAAAACACGTGCTCCTTGACTGCTGGGATCTGCATGACGTTAGACACAGACATTACTCGGCGGATTCTCTGAAGACTTTGCTTCGTGATGTTCGTCCTTGAACACTAGTGGACTTCTTAATAGAACTGAACATTTTTCATCAGATTTGAACATTTTGAATTGAGGAAGATTTTTCTGCTTTCTGAGTGAAAAAACTGAAGCAGTGATTATTCTTTATTGTATTTTTTACCCTCAGACTTGAAGTAGATGTAAACGTGGCGATTGCCTTAGTGGTCGGCGAGGCTCTAAGCACCATAATTCTAATAATTTGAATGAGCCAAAACAAAGAGGTATGCCATAATATAATCTCAAGACTTGCCATATCATTAAATTACCCAGACTGGCGCAATAGCGGAGTGGTTAAAGTGTTGGACTTTCAATCTGAGGGTCCTGGGTTCGAATCTTGGTAACGGCGCCTGGTGGGTAAAGGGTGGATATTTTTCCAATCTCCCATGTCAACATACGTGCAGACATACTTGTGCCTGAACCCCCTTTGTCGTGTGTATACGCAAAGATCCTTTAATCCATATCAGCGTTCAGTGGGTTATGGAAACAAGAACATATCCATCATGCACACCCCCGAAAACGAGTATGGCTGTCTACATGGCAGGGTAAAAATGGTCATACACATAAAAACCCACTTGTATATATACGTGTGAACGCTGGAGTTGCAGATCACGAATGAAGAAAAAGATTAAATTACCCAATACCACCACTCAATGACCACGTTCCATCTATACCTTCCAATCCCTGCCATCTAATGGTCACAATAACCCCAAAATTAACAATGTGCACAGTCCTTCCACAGACACGTCAAGATTGATTGACCGAAAAAATTAGAATAAGTTAATGAAAATAATGAATTTACGCAAATTTTTAACAGAAAATAATAACACATTGGGAAATTAAGATAAAACCGACTATCGTTCACAGGAAAGAATAATGAGGCTATAATAATGGAGAGAGTTACCACTCTTTTTGTTTGTTCATCATTCACAGGGTTGAGTTTAACACCCTACTGGCTGAGGCCCTTCTGGTCAAGTTGTTCAGGTCCTGGGTGAGTCCTGGATGTGTGTCCTTGTGTTCAAAGGTGAGCACTGGCTGTCAAATGTGGAGTAAAATTCTAAGGGTGATGAAGCCCTGGCTGGAGTTCTAATGGTTCCCCACAGCATTCATATATATATATATATAATATATATAGCCCTTGCTCATGACTACTCAGTCACCCCCCACCCACACACACACCACACCACTGCCAACACAAGTCACAGGACCATGCCAACACAATTTATTTGGGCAATTCATGGACACCTCCACCAACCAACCGATCAGAACAAAATCATCCTTCATTAAGCTTCCACTTTCAAATCTACACACACACAGTGGAATACTTTCACTCACACATGTTGCATACCCAACATGTCAAAAATTTAAAGGATGCAACAGACATCTAACTGGACCTATGAACACGGGAATCCAAATGCATATTCAAATCACACAAGGTAATTAACTTGGTTGTGCATACTTTCATCTTAGTTCCCAAACTAAGAAAGAGCTGGGGAAAAAATTATAATAAACAATAAAATTTAAAAAATATTGGGACCCTTCAGGTTCAATTTTGGAACTTTGTGTTCTGGAACCCTTTATGTTTTAAACACCTGTGAGTCTTTTGGTCATGGAGGTGCTTTTCTGCAAACTGGATTGATATTGCCAAATTCACAATAGTTTAGTTGCTGACTTAGAATCAGTAATAAAGGAGTGGCAGAGGGAATCAATACACCCTCTGTGTTGGCTGTTGTGAGGAAATAAATCACTTTTCCTTGTCTTTGTCAATCCCACACCCAAATGATAAACAATGAAGAGGGAAATTTTCATTTGAATTATCCTCTTGAAGTCCCAAATCATTGGAAAGTATTCCAAATGTTGAAACAGGTTTGGTTTGACCCATTTTACATCCAATGAACATGTTAATACACTTCTGACTTGTATTTGGATTATAACGACTGAAATCAATCTCCTGAAACATGTTCATACATTTTAAAGAAAAAACAAATCCTGTTCCTTTAAGTAAAACTGTAGATTTGATTCTAGTAGGCATTTGGTACAGTGGTGAATGGAATGTTACTGTCAGTACTGCTACAAATCTGAAACTGAGAAAGTGCATAAATGCGTAGGTCCGTTAAAATAAACCAGTTTTGTTCATCATAAGCAGATGTCAGTACACACAGTTCAATTTTTGTGCAAGGGTTACTGGGATGTTTCTGAAGTTCACTTAAAAGGAGATCGGGTCAGTCAAAAAAATCACCACAGGGATGCAACATACAGGCCACCTGTCATCTTTACTTACCCTTCACTGTCACAGTACCATTATACGTCAACTTCACACGGGTATCTTCACCACTGTTGTAGTTTTACCCATTCTTGTTCCATTCAAACTCCATCCACTCCCACTCACAACAAACATGAATTCCACTCCCAAACTCAAGTCTGTTCTATAGCCACACAAATGTTCCTGCTTCCACTCAATTTCAATTCCCTAAACCTAAATTTTAATCTAAACGATTCTGTTTCAACACATAGGCATGCCACACAAATATGTTAGTGTTAAACAAATGTGAATCCAAACTCTACCCAAGCTATGTTTACTGCAAGGGCTTTGTTAGACTTCTCCAGCTGGTGAGGTTTCATGGACATTCTTTTTGTATCTCCCACCTTGATTTCATGTATGTCTCCTCTGTTCTATCTCAAACTATCTTCCCTTGATTCCATGTGTCACCTCTATTGTACCTCTACTTATCTTCCCTTGATTTCATGTGTCACCTCTATTGTACCTCTACTTATATTCCCTTGATTCCATGTGTCACCTCTATTGTACCTCTAATTATATTCCCTTGATTCCATGTGTCACCTCTATAGTACCTCTAATTATATTCCCTTGATTCCATGTGTCACCTCTATTGTACCTCTAATTATATTCCCTTGATTCCATGTATGTCACTTCTCTCCTTCATAGTCTCACCAAGGTGTCTTCAAGCCATTTAATGTGCAGATAAAGAAGCCTTTTCACTGCATGGTTCAAAGCTGCCAGCCAAGCAACTAGTCGTGGCATGAACAGTGCCCACAATTCAACACAGTGTATATTCTGTACACTTCAAATATATCAATGAAACATATTCCAGTTCCTAAAGATAGGCTGATCTCTATCATGCTGCAGATCTACACAAGACTGATGCCTTTAGCATTCAAACTGCTTCCGGACAATAATAAAATCAAAAAGAACTCCACTTGCATGAATCTGACCCAGAGAGAAAAATTCTGGAAAATCATTAATTTAACCAGTTTTCCTTTTTCCTAACTGTTGTTAATTAATCAACCTACACATCAGTTTCTGAAGTCTTTGCTCCTCTTCTACAGACAAGTCATTTAATGAAACATGACATCAGTGGTCATGTGTCAGTCTGCATAAAACTGCCCAGCTCAAAATCAACACTGCACATAAATTCTATGATAAACGAACCTGTCTGACTGTTAAGTTATGGAGGGAAAAAAGTTTGGATATGCAGGACTGGCATATCATGATAAAAAAAAAATTGTTTCAGAAATAGGATCTGGAATCATTTAGCAGTTTTGAATGGATTCAATCCAAATTTGGTCATATTTCACAGCAGAATTTATTAGATTCTATTCTGTGGATCACCTGACATAGCACCAATGTTATTTGTTGTTTTTTCCAGTGAGAAAAAACAACAAACACTGGCTTCGGCATTAGTGTGAAAGTGTAATTCTTGTCATTGAAGCTAACTGGATGAACATACTCTACAGTCTATTCACACAACTCACCAACTCAATGTCAATGGTACTGAAAAAAATTGCAAAACATCCCCAACATATCACTGTCTTTAAACAAAAACAAAAAAACCAACAAAACATGAGGATATGTTTATGAAGTCAAAAACATTCATCAGACAGTAATTTTGGGATGAAATTTGTTTTCCTACTTGCACACAACTCTGGATAAACATAAATCCTTTGGAATTTCATGAAAACATGCAACAGAACATACCATGCAACAAAATAATGCAACTTATCTTTTAACACAAGACCAGAAAAACCATAATATCAAAGTCATTGACTACAACCAATGTTATTTCAGTTTGTCAGTTCATTCTGATGGTATCATTCTATTCAATCTGACCATTTATCCTGACAGCAACTAACAAACATTAACAATATAACATCATCATATCCTCAATGTCCTCTGTTAATAGACTGATAAGTTAGTTCTAAGTACAACTGCATGCAAACCCCAAAATTTAAAGCTGTTGGTTCACTCTTTCCTCAAAAACTGTTGACAGGATACACAAACAGCCTGCCTATTTTGTGAAAACATTACACAAAGTAAATGCATGCAGTCCTTTCACTCTAAGCCTGAGATTCAACAAAACCATGACAACACAGCACAAACGTTAAACCCATTTCTCCTTTACGGCATAACAATGAGGAACACCACAGCACAAATTCTAAACTCACTTCTTAACAGCAAAACGAAGAGCAATTATCGGCAGACAATACACCACTTAAAGCAACTGCTGGTTCTGCTGCAGTGACACTGGGCAGTAACCCCCAGAACTGACTATGTTCTGCATTTTCAAACACATGAAAAGGTCTTCAAAAACAAACACCACTTCACTCTCACAAACAGCAGTATGACCTACATCAATGACCCACAGCAAAACGGCAGCATCAAGTGTGGATGAAAAATAATCAAGCCAACATTAAACCAGAGCAGAAACAAAGCACAATGTAAACAAATGTTACTGCACAGCCCACACTACTACCATCAAGCCTCTCAGTGCTGTGAGTTTTAAGAGGTTAAAGCAGTCTTGCTTTGGCCACTTACAGAAACGGAGGAGAAAAAGTCCTCCCAGATGATGCTGGTCACCCTGTGCACCTTCCTACCTACCTACCTACCTACCAGTATCTACACACAATCAATGACAGTCACAGCATTTTAAATGCAGAGAGCGCACCGTTGCCAGTGGATTGGGGCACTCAAACTCCAGCAACAGCAAAACTGTGATGTTATACAAACTATAATTTTTTCACCTGTGAAGTTCATAAAGTTCACTTGCCCCCACCTCTACCCCCAGTTCCCACCCTTGTTTTTGTTTTTTTTGTTTCTTTTTCAAGCATGTGTTGGGTGTATGGGTCATCTGCATGCTTTAGCACCTCCTTGAAGCAACAGGAACTCAAGTTCAAGGTCTTAAATGGTTTTTATATTTCCGTAAACCTACAGCTGACGCATCACATTTCTTTTTAACCTGCAGTTGATGCGTTATTCTTTTACTGACCTGCAGTTGAAGGATAACTTATTTTTTAACCTGAATTGATGCATAACGTTTTCTTTAAGCATTTTTTTAAAACTTGAATTGATGCATACCTTTTGTTTTAAACCTGCAGCTGATGTGTAACATTCTTTTAAACCTGCAGTTGATGCAAACCTGTGAATGTGCAACATTTGTAGGAATGGGAGCAAATGAGAGATTGTTCTGGTTAGGGAAGCAACCTTTTGTAAACAAAGATAACGTGGAACGCATTTTCTTCAAACAACTATGATCACAAAAGCAAACCTTAAACCACCCAACAATCATGAAATCTAGTACTGAACACAAAAACAAACAAAAAAAACAACAACTACTCACACTACTGTCTCACAATCCACTGCCTGCAATGCACAAAATCCCTCTGCAGATGAGGTGACACCCCTCCAAATCTGCAGACAACTATTTCACACACAAACTCATACAACCATCCTTCTTCACTTCCTTCGTCTTCTTCCCACCCAAAACCCATGCTGAGAAGTCACAGTTTTTTCTTTTACACAGCTACCCTAGTCCCTCATGAAATGGATGTGACTGTCTTCACAAGCTGACTGCACACTTCTCTAAGTTCGTAGGGCCCGTCTGATGTGAGAGGGGTCAGGGCCTGCGTCAGTTGTTGCCGAACACTGGGTGAGATTGTGCCCAGCTGGTTCACTTCTGCAGACACACATCAACAACACAAAATACTGAAAAAGCTTTACTACTGCACACAAACCAACGGCTGCCTTAGTGAAACATGGCATCAAAAATGACAAATGCACTGGAGTTTGAAAAGAGGGGGTAAGTAAACAGTGCACATTTTTGTTGATATATTTTGTTCTCTAGAAAGTGTGTGTAATTTGGAACAGGGGTTGTGTCTAATCTGGATCAGGAGCTGCTATTTTGCTGTGTTTATTTCGCTCTGTTGTGTGTCTCTACATTTTCGTCAGTGGGGGAGCTCTCCATCATGTCCCTGGCTTCACTGAGGGTCTTGTGCAGGGTGTTGAGCTCAGGTGTCCAGTAGAGACGGTAGTTCCTGCGTTTGCCTCATGGAATAGCTGCCTGCGCCGCGTCTAATACTGCCTTATTAAAAGTCTTGGCATTTTCGTTGATGTCTTGGTGCGACAGTGTCAGCGCAGAAGTCCTCTTGTCTGCCTCGTGCTTGAAAAGGTCCCAGTTTGCCTTCTTGTAATTCCAGCTTGCTGGGAGCCTGGTGGGATGGGTTTCAAAATGTCTCTGTACTGTAATGATCACTGGCCTGTGGTCGCTGCCTCCAAGCTGGGGCGACACCTCCCTTTGGGCAATGCTATGGATGTCGTCTGTCGCGAAGGCCAGGTCAGGAGTGCTTGTGGTCCTCCATGCTCGTGAGTAGCACGTAGATGGATCTTCTGGACTGTTGATGAGGATCAGCTGGTTACTGATTGCCCAGTTTTCCACATCTTCTCCCTTCTTGTTGAGATCTTGGTAGCCCCAGCTGGGTGAGTGGCTGTTAAAGTCTCCTGTGATGATCCAGCTGTGGGAATCAACAAGGACAGAGTCGAGCTGTATTTGGTTTGTAGGTGAGTAGACATTAAGGACTGTCACTGACGTGCCTGGCAACACCAACTTGACTCCCAGAAATTCTGTGTCAAGATCAGCTTGACCAGAACTCTGGGTCTCTGCCGCTGGGATGTTGTTTCTTACCAGGGTGGTGAGGCCTCCCTTTGTTCTGTTCTCTCGGTCTTGTCTGAACAGCTCGTAACCTCTTATGAAAAAGCAGTGAGTGTTCTTGAGGTGAGTCTCTTGGATGCAACATACATCAATCGCCTTTTCACGCAGAAACCGCTGGAGCTCAACCTTCTTGCGCTGTACTCCTTCCGCATTCCAGTGGACGATACGAAGTGCTGCTTGCCCATGTGCTCCATTCTGTTCTCCCAAAAGAGTCTGGGAAGCATCGCGTCCGTGGTCGGTAGTAGTGGATGGGCCCCTTTGAGGCTGAGGGCCCAGCACCGTCTCCCCCCGGCCATGGTCCAGGAAGACGACACCACATCGGTCTAACGTTGTCTGCGTAGCCATATGTCATAGAATGTGTGCACAGCCAGTTTTGACTAGATCACGCCCCTTAGAGAGGCCACTGTGGCGCCGTCTTCAGTGATTTCCTGTTCTGGTAATAGTTTACAGTTGGCCAGGTTTTCTCTTGGGAGTTTTCCTTCTCTTGGAAGGACTGCCTGCTGAGGTTAACGGACTCTATCTGCCCGGGTTTGAAATCAGAGTTGTCCTTCTCCTAGACTATGTGGGTCCACGGCACCTTATTCCATATCATTTGGTGCAACCCCCAAAGGGAGGGCTCCCCCATCCGCCACCCGGGGGACACGCCCCTACGCCGTATAGTCCAATATGAATTTGAAGAATAACGAAATCTAGATGTCATCTAATAAAAATTTTGTTTTATAATTTACGCACACGCAAAAAAAAGGACAAAATTTGGGGGAATGTTCATTTGTTTGAATATGCTTAAAAGAAGGGAATATAGTGTTCAAATATAAACACAATACTTTCACCATCTTTGCAGTACACACAAACAACCACACACACACAATGTGCTTGCAAGTACATGCAGTGTCTTTTCTGTCGATCTGTCCATTTGTATAATCTGCCTTTTTCTTCTTCTCTTAAATACAATCATTCCTGTACTTTTTTTTCCAGACAGCAAGCAAAAAGACTGACTACATGCTGATACCACTATGCATATGCTCCAGTACTACTTTGTGTGTGTGTGTGTGTGCACAAAAATATGTGCACAGACAAGAACAAGTCAGCCCAAAAGATGAAGCGCTGATATGACACCACACGACTTTCAACCTTATTTCCAGCATGACTGAGGAAACAACAACAGTAGCACAATATAATGAGAAGCAACAAACTTGATGACATACCTGCTAATCGGGAAACAATGAGCCGGATGATGGAAGCACTTTCTGTTCTGATTGCCGCATACTTCAGATTACCTGCCCAACACATACACATCAAACACCCTCACATACACTTTTGATCATCATATACTTCAGATTACCTGCCCAACACATACACATCAAACACCCTCACATACACTTCTTATCATCATATACTTCAGATTACCTGCCCAACACATACACATCAAACACCCTCACATACACTTTTGATCATCATATACTTCAGATTACCTGCCCAACACATACACATCAAACACCCTCACATACACTTTTGATCATCATATACTTCAGATTACCTGCCCAACACATACACATCAAACACCCTCACTTACACTTCTGATCATCATATACTTCAGATTACCTGCCCAACACATACACATCAAACACCCTCACATACACTTCTGATCATCATATACTTCAGATTACCTGCCCAACACATACACATCAAACACCCTCACTTACACTTCTGATCATCATATACTTCAGATTACCTGCCCAACACATACACATCAAACACCCTCACATACACTTTTGATCATCATATACTTCAGATTACCTGCCCAACATATAAACATCAAACTCTCATATACACACATATACACTTCTGGTTTTGTACAAGCAAGACAAGAATGCATCTGAACAATCTATGTTTAAATCAAGCACATACTTCAAGCATGTGCGGAGTTTCAAACACATGTACAATACATACTTTTAGCATGTTTTGAGTTTTGAACACATGTATAATATTTTCTATACTGGTTTCTTTCAGATGTATCTATTCAAGAAGTCAGATCTTTAGATTCTGAAGTACTGTGCATGAATATACAAGCACTTGTAAAAAACACATGTCTGTTGAATTAATAAAAAAAAAAATTCAAAAAAAGCTTTTTATCAAACATATACACAGACACAGTATGCCCATTTTTAAGTTATAAAAAAATGTTGGCAAGCACTTACTAATTTTGCAGCTGATTTTTAGTTTGTATTTGCGGCCATTGACCAACACTTTGATCCAAGACCTAAGGAGACAGACTGTATCAAAACCCACCTAAACAGGGCAGGACAGCAGAGAACACTGTGTGCATGGTGGAGGAAAACTGGTTTGGTTCTGCTGACAGACGCTCCTTCTCAAATTCTTTCAGTCTGAAAAAAAAAGGAGAAAGATTTTTTTTCATTTGTGTGTAATATACGCTTCCACAGGCAGGTTTTCAAAGACCTTCAGGAACATAAACACCACATAACATGCATGTCTCATTTTCTGTCTTCTCTCCAACTTTTACAATGACTCGAGTTGGCAGGATACTTCAAACAGCCCTGTAGTGCTCTGATGTAACTTTCTAACAACAAAAAGAGGACTCTGTACTTGATGCTGCTTGAATTGACTGGTCTTTGTTCTTGCACAAGACACTTTCGCACGCTTGTACATCCACACATTTCTAGACTTTTGGGGGTAGCATTCATGACAGCTCTGAGGCACTGTGCAGTTAAAAGGAGATACTACAAGCCCAAAGCTTTCAGTTAAGACATGCAGACCACCACAGGAATCAGAAAATGAAACACAGGAACTCAGCAGTCTCCCAGTGCCATCCAGGATCAATTTGTAACCACTCTTTGTGGTCAGGTGAGTGTGTGGGACTGATGACTGTGAGGTTCAAGTTCAAATCCAACTAGGATTCTTCAGTCATGACTGGTCAAGTTCAAATCCCACCAGGATTCTTCAGCCATGACCGACTCTCACCCAACCAGCCAAGAGTGTGCTGAGGGCTAAAAAGGTAAGACTGCTACCACAAATCTGAGTATCATCACATCACATTACCGGTATATTCTCGTGTCACAGTGCTTAAAAACTGATCTGACCGTGAAGGCTGCATAAAAGACCAAAATGAGAGTATGACAGAAAAGAACATTTCAAGTGCAAAATTTTGAGGTGGGGCATGTATGAACAATGCATAATGCCCCCAGCTGAACAGAGAGTCCTATAATACCCCCAGCTGAACAAAGTGTCCTATAATACCCCCAGCTGAACAAAGAGTCCTATAATACCCCCAGCTGAACAAACTGTCATCCACTGCAGGGACATATCTCAGAAGTGCTGCTCAACTTCCTGATCATTACTGAAGCATGGTCCGTCTTTCTCAGGCCTGACTCCATGCTGAGGTATACTGTGCCAACAGCTTTCTTGAAGAGTCCTGAACCAAACCCATCTGAATAATACCATCAGTAACACCCTTCACCCTCACCATCGTAAAATAAAAACGTGTTATCAAGTTCCGTGGCCTTCAGGCCCATCACTGTCCTTATAAACAGCACACAAATAACACTTGAACATGAGCATAATCATACAGAGTTGTTGTTGTTTTTTTTAATCATAAAAAAGTAATACACAGCAAAAGAAACTGCAACTGGAAATCTCACATTTCTTGCACAAACACAAAAAAGTCATCAAAAAGGAGAGACACAGCCTTCAAAACTAGTGTGTAATATCCATTTGATCTACCACATGAATTAGTGGGGGGAAAATGCTTTTAAGGTAGCTTCTTATCATCTTGCAATTGGGCAATTTTCATCGCACTCTGTTGTGACCATCAACTCTGAATCAAAGCCAACACAAATAATTTACCAACCATGCACGCACACTTTCACTAGCATGGACAACCGAGATGACAACTAATTACAAAGACTAACTTTGTTTACACCTGTGAGTCGGTAAAACCGAGTGAATGGAAGAGACCACTCCTCTCAGCTCTAAAAAGACAGGGAAAATGCGTTGGATTTTCCTGGGCGCAGAGTGCTGAATGGACCAGCAAGGCAGAAGGTGAGGTAGAGACAAGAGAAAGAAAAGAAAACACGACAGAAGAAAGGAAAGAAAATAAGACAGAAAAAGAATGTAACAGAAAAAAAGGACATTTCCAGCACAGAATTTTCAATCGGAGATGGGTTTTTTTAACTCACTCGTGACGACAAGTTTTCTCCCTTGCTTTTCCCCACAGACAGCCCATTTGTAAGGGTTTGGAAAAAAATTACAAAAAATACAAAATACAGAGTAAGAAAATGAAACTTTCAGAATTGGTTTATTACGTGTTGAGCTATTACATATAAAAAAAAAATCAAATTTCTCATCTTATTTTTACAGTTTTGCCATATGTAGAAAATACTGCCAATTTTTCACCCCGAATCACCATACCCATGCTCACTTTCTGCATTAAAATTCGCTTTCTTCTTCGTCATCATCCACCTCTTCAATGTCCGACCCTTCAGTTTGTAGCATTTCAAGTACTTCAGCAACCCTAAAATGTTGTCGTCGCTGCCTTGTTCGCTTCACAACATTTTGAGAAGAGCCCACTTTGCTAACAGGCTGGCACGCAAGCAGACGACCGTGTCAGTGACTTTGTCAGCGTGTGTGCGAGACGGGCCACACATGGCAGGCTGACCAATCATACCATTCGATTGTGGAGTGACCCAGAATAGCGCACACTGCTTGGCTAATCACAAAATCACGTGTACAACGCGTGATGGATTTTTATTTCTTGAAAATGCTATTCCATTCCGTCGTCTGAAACCGAATACATTTTATGTAGGAATCCTCATGCATTCCTTCGTCCGGAGAGAGTTAACTAAAAGAAATTCTCTGCATCCCCAAGGGTGTTATATTTCAGCAAGGCCTTGGCTAACAGTCCTAAATACAAATGTGCACTTGCTTTCTCTCTCACTCTTGTTTTCTTGTTCAATATGCAGATACACATATTTTCATCTTACCTGTCAATGTATTTGTACAAAGCCTGTAAAACCACCATCTGCACTTTCCACGTACTGACTGGCAAGGCAGACACCAACTTGTCCAGGTACACTTCTTTAAATTCACCTGGAAAAAACAAAAGTCATCCAGTGATATTCAAGGGTTTTTTTGTTTTCGTTTATATATATGAAATTTATGTTGTTTTTTGCCTGTAAATGGCAGAATGAATTCAAGAAGTTGATTATTAACTTTTAACTGATTTTCAAAATGTAGCAATTACACTCGCATGCATGCAAGAATGCACGTTCATGCACGCACACACAAATGCTTATTTGTAAACCATTTTCAGTGTGTCACAATTACACTCGCATATGACTATCTGTATGAAATGAAACAAGTACACTCATCCGCATACATGCAAACACACACACATACACTTTAATACTACTGATAGGAAAACAAACACTCTTGCAGACAGATTTTAAAAAAAGAAAGAGGTGGTGCTGCACTGTCAAGATGCGCTCTTCCTTGGGAGAGCAGCCCAAATTTCACACAAGAGAAATGTGTTGTGACAAAAGAGTAATACAGGTTGACAATTTGTAACTGCATGTACATGCATGCACAAACCCACACATACACACCTATGTGCACACAGAGATGCAAATGCAACCAGCACCACAAGTAAAGGCATGCAGACAGACACACAAACAATCAGCAGCACATGGTAAAGGGGACAGAGAGAGAGGAGTGGAGGTCTGACCCTGAGTGGTGTGGGCGAGGGGCCAGGCCTGACCCAGGGTGACGTAGCATACTTTGGTCAGCTCCTCCTCCTGCACAGGGCTGCTGTCATCATCCTTCTCCTTCTTCGTCTGCTGACACACACCACACCACACCACACCACACCACAGTCAGTGGGCACCTTACTTCTGCTTCTGCTGCTGCAGGCCATCCACAGTTTGTTGGTACCTAACAGCTTCTGCTTAGTGTCTTCCAAACACCTACACTTTCTTGCAAATGTCACATAAAAACTGGCTCAGAAAAGACTCTCTGCCAGGATTCTCCCTTCCCAGTGATTTATTCTTATTTTGCATCTGTTAGCATGATTGTTTATGTGTGCAAGTGGGTGTGGTGGCTTCAGCTGGATTGGTGTGACTTTCTTTTGCTTTAGTTCCTCTTCAGGATGAAGGCGGATGTGGAAAAAAGCATGTTCCTTCTGTATCTGTTACCCTCACGAATAACAAATTTGTTTCATCTTGTCTTGCATTATCAAACTCTAGCATGGCATGACTGACCGACCCAGTGCAGACAACCCGATGCATGTAAGCAGGGTGGGACATTTTCTCTCTGTGTCTGGCAGTCAAACATCATGCATCTTGCTATGGACGGCACATGTGTTGTACGAAGCAGACTGGTGAGTTGAGAAAGAACATCATTTTTCAGTCAGCATTCTTTTTTTACTTTGTTTTTGAAATACATTTTTGATCTCAAATAAGCAATACTTCAAGCCAGTTTCCACCAGAATTACATCAATTATGACAAACAGTTAACACTGTGATAGTGCTACTCATTTCGTCCTTAATATATTTTCAAAAAGCAAAATATTCCTTACTGATACAAACATGTAACCAATGTAAATGCTACAACACAATTGTGTATACATCATAAAACCACGCTCTCTGACATCAGATTTCCTTCCAGTTTGAGAGGTGAATGTTGAAAACTGAAAGACTACACTGGCTGTTAAGTGACAGCACTACTGGTCACCTGTGAGAGATGGGGGGTGACGATGTCCCAGACCCGTTGGAAGAGGTCGCGTTGGAAGGTCTCCACAATGCTGCCCAGACAGGCCAGGGCTGACAGTCTGTACACCGGCTGGTCCTTGCCACTCTCCCTCAATGCTGTGTCCACAATCTGTCAGGTACCAACACACTGTAAACCATCTCCCTCAATGCCTTGTCCACAATCTGTCAGGTACCAACACACTGTAAACCATCTCCCTCAATGCTGTGTCCACAATCTGTCAGGTACCAACACACTGTAAACCATCTCCCTCAATGCCTTGTCCACAATCTGTCAGGTACCAACACACTGTAAACCATCTCCCTCACTCCACTTCGAAGTATCCAACAAAAGCTTAAGTAGTGTCATCACACTTGTTTATCAATGTGTCTTTCTTTTGTGAGTCACAGTTGTGAAAGTGTAACATTGATGTAATATGTGTGTCAGAAGCACATGCATGTGAGCTGCACACTGGTGACTTTGGAGTTGATTGTCACCATTGACAGATGAGGAATCAGTCCCATTAATGATCACCGACATCCATTCAAGGTACTATTACAATATAAGACATGATTTATATGATTTATACGATCCAGAAAAAAACTCTCTTAGCCCCATCCACACTTTTATCTCATGTCATCAATTTCAGTGTGCCAGTACTGTCTACTTGTTTTCCATGATTGAAATGATGGTCTTCATATAGTAATGGTGGTAAAATTAAACAACAGTATTTCTATGATCAGAAATGACCCATGTCAATACACCTTTAAACATTATGTTAATGTTTCTTGAGAAATGTGATTGTCATTTTTTTTAAGATTATTTATTTGATCTTCAAATACAGATATACTAAAACACAAAGTCACTGAGATACAATGAGTTGTTGTGGGATTAAGTGTATAAAACTGGGCACTGCCTGCTTATAATGTATCAGTAAGAAATGAAAGCTCGGATGAGTCAAAAAAACAAAACAGCATAAGTCAAAAAAGCTTTACCTTCTGAACCAAGGTGTCATCTTGCAGAACAGCATCTCTGTAAACAATATAACATAATGAAAATATATGTTTTCAGAGTAACAAGCCACGCTGGAAAAAAAAAAAAACAAGGGGAAAAAAAAGCCTCAAACTCAGATACGTTTAGACAAATGAAAACAATTAACAGGCAACGAGAAAAGTACTCCAACAATAATTCCTTGCTTTCATGTCAACACCCTTTTCAAGGGACATAATGATAGATAACAGTCTGTCACATACACCTGGAAGGAGGAGCAACTGTTTCCAGCATATACAGTATTACAGAGATAAAATGAATGCAAGTCATTACAGTGTGAAGGCTCTCTGTTCTGTCCTACAGACTCATCATAACTCAACATAATCATATAATCATCATATGCAGTGATGTGCGCTATCATGGGTACAATACTGATGGTTTCATTTGTTAAAACACACACACAAACACATACACTCTCTCTCTCTCTCTCTATTCACACCACACATGCATGGACAAACACAGATACATGAACATGAACACCTCACAAACACTGACAGCATCTTACTTGCAGGATAGGCAGATTGTTGACAGTGTGTTGAGCAGAGCTTCCTGAAAGGTACATCATCTTATGCATGATGTTTATTGCATATTCCAATCATATTTTACACCAAATTATACAACACTTTTAGCATGGTGCTTATTGCACCATTCCAATCACATTTTGCACCATCATTTTAAACTTACACAGTATTGTAAGCATGTTGTTTATTCCACTATTCCAATCAAATTTTACATCAACTATCATTTTTAAACTTATACAATATTGTAAGCATGATGTTTATTGCACTATTCCTATCAAATTTTAGATCAACTATCAATCAAACTTTTACATATGTAAACATGATTTTGAAGAAAAAAAAATCCCACCACTTCATACAGTACTTTCTGTCACAGAGCACATCCAAAGAACTGATCAGGACAGCGGCTGACAGACAAACATTACACAGCTATGCATGAACTCCTATCTACTTACCAAAAAATACTTAAAAGTTATCTAGAACCATAAATAATGTGAACAATGGCTCTGGGTTGAGCAAAAACCCTTCTAGGACTTTCAACCTCTGACTTATACAGACTGCAAGACAGGTGCTGTGGCCAAATGGGTAGTGTGCCGGGTTCTCTCCCTACTTCCCTGAGTTTGATCCCTGCTTTCAGTGCAACTGGTGGTTTAAGGGTGGCGATTTTTTCCAATCACCCAGTCAACATATTATGTGCAGACTAGCTTGTGCCTGAACCCTCTTCATGTGTATACACACGCAGAACATCAAATAAGCACATTAAAGATCCTGTAATCCAAGTCAGTGTTCGGTGCATTATGGAAACAATAACATTATCAACATGCACACCCCAGAAAATGGAGTAATGGCTGCCTACATGGCAGGGTAAAAACAGCCATACACATAAAAGCCCACTTGTGCATACAAGTGAACATGGGAGTTGCAGCACACGAACAAAGAAGAAAGAAAGAATAAGATGTGTACACACACCTAAGTGTGTATGTGCATGCCTGTCACATTTGAAAAATCCCACACATCCACAGTCAAAAAAGGTACCAACTCAACAGGGCACACCTTTCCTGTCCAGGTCCGACTCAGAAGAGCCCCAAGCAGGGCATCTAACATCTGTCCCAAATGGGGGGATCCCAACTGGGCCCCCAGTCGCTCAGCAACCGTTGCCATGGCGCGGGCTGCCTGGGCTTTGGTGGTCCAGGCTGAGGCGTCGATCAGCTCCACCAACATGGCTGTGATTTCCGACAGGTACAGTCGGATTCCACCCTCCATACCTGCCACACCGGATACTTGACAACATCGACTGTATCACATTGCATTGCATTTCTTTTTTGTCATAACAGATTTCTCTGTGTGAAATTCAGGATGCTCATCCCCTGGGGAGAGCACATCGCCACAGTGCAGCACCACCATAATTTTCTTCTTCCTTTTTTTTGTCTGTAAGTACATTGGTTTTACTATCAAAGTGGATTTTTCTACAGAATTTTGCCAGGTTTTGCCAGAATTTTGTTGCTCTTTCATGTGTGCCAAGTGCATGCTGCACATAGGACCTCAGTCTATTATTGGGATGAATATTGTCTCATGGCTAGCATCCAAACCACCACTCAAGGTCTAGTGGAGGGGAAGAAAATACTGGTGAGCATGGAATTTGAACCCATGCTCTCAGATTCTCTCACTTTCAAGGCTGACGCATTACCAACAGGCCACCACTCCACATACAACCAGGAACAGACTGACCTTGGTATCAAAGTGATGAGGTGTTGTTCATACATTTCCTTTCAGAAAATACACAACACTAGATTGCACAAGAAAGGTATCGCACTATGATGTGAAGTATACAAGCTCTTTTAACACCAGTCCTGTGAAGCAGTAAAAAAAGAAATCATGCACCTAAGCCAGAGTTTTCTCACAGAATCGTTGGATAAACAGCATGATAAGAAACAGCATGGCAAGTCCAGATCCACACTTGCTCTGGGTACTGAGTGGAGACAGGACTACTTCAGCGGCAAGGATAATTGTCTGTACCCTATGTCTATTGATCTGGAACAACTGTTTTGTATCAACCTGCAGTTCATCATCTATGACTGGTGTAAGGGCAGATGTGTCATCGGTAGTCTTTGCTGCATTAATAATATGACAAGGAATCTGGTTTGAGTAGTGGTGTGTTTTCTTTTAAGCTTGCCTGTCTCACTCCATCAGTCATTTCAAAAAGCTCAAGACCTGAGCTACACAGAGAGACATTGTGGTGTTGATGTTTCATGAGAACTGGTTTGGGGAATATTTACTGCATTCCACAAACATCTGTTTTTGTCAATGTTATCAATGGGACATTTAGAAAACCGGTTCAAATGAGCTTACTTTCAAATCATTTCACACACACTAACATGTGTGGAAACACCTATGTGTATGCACCCCCCCAATCACATACAAACACATGAGTGTACATACCCCACATGCACACACATGTTCATAAATGTTCATGAAGAATATGCCCCACCTGGTGTAATCTCATTCCACACATCCTCCCATTCAGTGGACTCGTTACTCTTCTTTTCTTCTGCACAATGAAAAACATACAACTTCAGTTTCACCACTGTTACTGATCAAACATGTTCAACCACACACACACACCGACACACAAACACAACCTTACTGATCTTATTTTGGAAAAATCAAATAGAAACAGCCATGTACTTCTGCACAAAAACAAGATATGCCAATATATGTACACATGAATGTGCACTCTGTGTTTGCAAAGCTCTTAGAGTTTGGTATCTGACCGAAGATAGGTGCTATACAAGTATCCAAACCATCATCATCATCTTCTTCACACCCGAAGATAGTTGCTATACAAGTATTCAAACCATCATCATCATCTTCATCACACCCGAAGATAGATGCTATACAAGTATCCAAACCATCATCATCATCTTCATCACACCCGAAGATAGATGCTATACAAGTATCCAAACCATCATCATCATCTTCATCACACCCGAAGATAGATGCTATACAAGTATCCAAACCATCATCATCATCTTCATCACACCCGAAGATAGGTGCTATACAAGTATCCAAACCATCATCATCTTCATCACACCCGAAGATAGATGCTATACAAGTATCCAAACCATCATCATCATCTTCTTCACACATGCAAACAAACAACAAGCAACAAACACACACAGACACAAACACACATACATGCACCTAATCTTCTGGCAGTGAACAGAAAACAAACCAACAAGAAGGACATACACACACACGCTCACTTGCACACACACACACACACACACACACACAAATACACACAAACACACACACACTCAAGTACACACACACACACACACACACTCAAATACACACACACATATCACATCACAGCGCACCTTCTGTCTTTTCCTGGTGCAGTGCAAAGAAGGCGAGCGGCATGGCCAGACTGGCATGGCGACGCAGGTGGTCTGGTGCGGTCTGACTGATGGCATGTAATGTCACTCCACACGCCTGCTGTGCACTCTCGTCTGCACACAGCCAAACACAAAGCACCTTCACTACTCTTCTCCGCTGCTGCAACAAAGCGTTCTTTCCCATTTTTTGTTATCCTTTGCCTTGACTGGTGAAGCATCTTTTTAAAAAAATGATTCAGAGGCATCTTATACAGTATCCCAAAGCCTTGAGGGACTCAACAGATTCCAAACTGGTACAGGAAAGCTAACGGTTTTAACCCTCTTACCCCCAGGTCCCTCAGCACTGGTGGTGGTGTGTCCATCGAGATCGATGATGACCATCGTTGTCATCCAGATGGGGGATGGGGGATGGGGGGAGGGTGGTGGTGGGGTGGGGGGAAGGATGCTCATGAGTCTATCTGTGAGTGCGCAGATGGCTGAATAGTCCAATCTGCGCACGAAATGTTCGCTGACAGTTGGGGCAGACAAAGACAGGCATATCATTGTCAGGGAGCTTGTTTGCCCGTGACTTTCTGGCCTGCCTCTTCTGAACAGCTGCAGCAGTCCTGTTGGCCTCGCACAACCTGGCGCCTTTGTGCACAGCAGCGCGCCATTTGTCACGGTCCACTGCAGATTCCTCCCAGGAGTCAGGGTTGATATCAAACGCTTTCAGAGAGACTTTCAGAGTATCTCTGAAGCGCTTCTTCTGACCTCCGTGTGATCTCTTCCCTTGTTGCAGCTCGCCATAGAAGAGCCTTTTGGGCAGCCGATGGTCTGGCATACGCGCCACGTGTCCAGCCCAGCGAAGCTGGGACTGCATCAGGATGGTGAAGATGCTGGGAAGGGTGGCTTTTGCGAGCACCTCTGTGTCTGGGGTCTTGTCTTGCCACTTGATGTTCAGTAGCTTCCTGAGGCATGTTGTGTGGAAGTGGTTCAGCTTCTTGGCATGTCGTTGGTACACTGTCCAAGTTTCGCAGGCGTACAGTAGTGTGGGGAGAACTACTGCTCTGTAGACCTTTAGCTTGGTCTCAAGACTAATGCCTCTTCTGTTCCAGACATTTGCATTGAGTCTACCAAAAGTTGCGCTTGCTCTTGCAATCCTGACGTTCACTTCATCGTCGATGGTCGCATTTCGTGACAGTGTGCTGCCAAGGTATGTGAACCGCTCCACCGCACTGAGTCTCTGACCGTTGACTGTGATGTTGGGCTCAACGTAGGGTTTCCCTGGGGCTGGCTGATGGAGAACTTCAGTTTTCCTCGTGCTGATGGTAAGGCCGAAGTTCCTGCTGGCAGTGGCAAACTTGTCGACGCTGAGTTGCATGTCAGCTTCAGATCCAGCGTTGAGGGCACAATCATCAGCAAACAAAAAGTCTCTGATGATGTCTGTCATGACCTTCGTTTTTGCTTGAAGCCTTCTGAGGTTAAACAGCTTGCCATCTGTTCGGTACTTTAGGCCGATTCCAACATCGCCATCTCTGAAGGCATCAGTAAGCATTGCAGAGAACATGAGGCTGAACAGCGTTGGAGCCAGGACGCAGCCTTGCTTGACACCATTTGTGACAGCAAAAGGAGCAGATGTTTCACCATTGTCCTGGACTCGAGCCTGCATGCCTTCATGGAATTGGCTGACCAAGGAAATAAATTTCCGAGGGCATCCGTACTTGGCCATGATCTTCCACAGTCCCTCTCTACTCACGGTGTCGAAGGCCTTAGTGAGGTCGACATAGGTGGAGAACAGATCAGCATTTTGCTCCTGACATTTCTCTTGCAGCTGCCTTGCAGCAAACACCATGTCAGTGGTTCCGCGCTCTTTCCGGAATCCACATTGGCTCTCAGGCAAATGACCTTGGTCAAGGTGTGCTGTGAGGCGGTTAAGTAGGATCCTGGCAAGTATCTTGCCTGCGATGGAGAGCAAGGAAATGCCCCGATGGTTATCACAGGCTTGCCGGTTCCCCTTTCGCTTGTACAAGTGAATGATACATGCATCTTTGAAATCCTGGGGGATCGTCTCTTCTTTCCACATGAGTGAGTACAGCTGATGAAGCTTCTCAGTCAGCACAGTGCCTCCATCCTTGTAGACCTCTGCTGGTATGGAGTCTGAGCCAGGTGCTTTGCCACTGGATAACAGACGGATTGCTTTCTGGGTCTCAAGAAGTGTTGGCGGATCGTCCAGTGCTTCGTTGATGGGGACTTGTGGGAGACGGTCTATGGCTTCATCATTTATGGAGGAAGGGCGATTTAAGACACTGTTGAAGTGCTCAGCCCATCGTTCGAGAATGTTCTCCTTCTCGGTGATCAAGGTATTCCCATCTGCACTGAGGAGGGGGGATGATCCTGAGGATGTGGGGCCGTAGACTTCTTTTAAGGCATCATAGAACCTCTTTATATCGTGCCTGTCAGCATATCCCTGGATCTCATCAGCTTTGTCACTCAGCCACTTATCCTGCATCTGGCGTAACTTTTGCTGAACAGTCCTGCGGATGGCATCATACGCATCCTTTTTTGATGTGGACTTTGGGTTGCTCAGGTGGGCTTGATGCAGACGGCGTTTCTCATCCAGAAGCTGCTTGATTTCATCACAGTTTTCATCAAACCAGTCTTTGTGCTTTCTGGTCATGGGTCCCAGGGTCTCTGAAGCTGTACTATAGATCAGCTCACGCAGGGTCCTCCAGTCAGACTCCACATTCTGGTTGTCCAGAGAGGCGGATTCCAGACGATCTTCCAGCAGCTCCACAAAGGACTGTTTGATGGTGATGCTTTTCAGCTTAGCGATGTTGAGCCGTTTTGGAGCCTTCTGGCCTTGGGGGCGTCTCTTGGGTTGGATTCGAATATTCAACTTCGAGACTACAAGACGATGGTCTGTCCAACACTCGGCGCCGCACATGGTCTTTGTTACACGTACATCTTGCCTATCCCTTTTCCTGACGATGACATAATCGATGAGATGCCAATGCTTTGAGCGAGGGTGCATCCATGACGTCCTGTTACGGGTGGGGAGGCAGAAAACTGTGTTGGTTATCAGCAGTTCGTGCTCTGCACAGGTCTGAAGCAAAAGCAATCCATTTGGGTTGCAGTGGCCCACACCGTGCTTTCCAATCACTCCATCCCAGGAGATGTAGTCAGAGCCAACTCTAGCATTGAAGTCCCCAAGAATGATGAGCTTGTCTGCTTTAGGGATGGCAGCAATGACAGAGTGAAGGTCCTCGTAGAACTTCGCCTTCACTTCATCCGGGTTGGTCATGGTTGGGGCGTAGGCACTGACAATGGTGAGGTGCTTCTGGCCAGATGCCAGTGGGAGTTTCATGGTCATAAGCCTATCGTTGACTCCCTTTGGGATTCCAGCTAGCTTGCTGACAAGTGCTGTTTTTACTGCAAAACCAACACCAGCCTCACGTCGCTCTTCGCTTCCTCGTCCACTCCAGAAGAAGGTGTAACCAGATCCCCGTTCACAGAGCTCGCCTTCGCCTGCAAGCCGAGTCTCACTCAAGGCTGCGATGTCGATGTTGTATCTGGCGAGTTCGGATGCAACTAGTGCTGTTCTCCTTTGGGGTCTGTCCGCATTATCTCTGTCCAGGAGAGTCCTTATGTTCCAAGCACCAATGGTGAGAGGAACGATCCTTGTTTTTTTCTTTTCTTTCTCTTTGTTTCGACCGCTGATGTAGGGTCCCCGCCAGCCGCGGTATGCTGGCCAGGGTGATATGGAGCAGGCAATTTTTAGGGCACCTTTTCTAGCCCCTTCCTCATGCCAGGGAGGTGAGCAGTGCATTCCTAAAGAGGGCTGCTCAGACGCTCAGACGGCTGCCGAGCTCCATCGCTGCTCCTGTCGACGAAGAACGACCCTATGGCCTGAGCCGCCTGCGTGCAGGTCTGCGGCTGCGACTGCCAGTGTACCCACACCTGTCGTTTCGTCGCTCGCCTGTCGCCACAGGACTTGGGGGTGATGAAATGAAGGATGAAAGGTCATTTTGGATGACTGATGACTTGCGCGATGAGTTTGTTTAAAGTGAAGAGGAGTTGCGCAACGTCAACCTCACTCTCTCGTCCGGGTCCACCAATTTCCAGTGGCAAGACTAAGTCGAGACGACTGGAGGATGAGCACGGATGCAGTGGATGACCAAGATATCCTTTCGGTGTCTCATCTTGCTCTCTGCACTCCACAGTGCGTTGCTGTAATCGCCTTCCTCTCCGTTGAACCGATAGGTTTCTTCCGCAGATTCTGCCGGATCCAGACTTCGCATACATGGGTAGACACACCCCGGAGGCCAACTGCGTGTGGCATGCACACAGCACAGTGGAGCTAGATGGCCGTCGGTGGCTCTCCCGAGCCGACGCCCTTTTATGGATCTCCATAAGGGTGTCTAGCCACCCGCCTCACCAGTCCCAGAAGGGAGCGGTGGAAGTGCCGGTTTAGTCGTCGGCAACCCGACCCTGAACAGGTTGTACTGGATTACAGGTTACCAGTAGCAGATCTAATGACCTGACCTGACAAAAAATGCAGCACTAATCACCCATGAAATCCCATGCCAAGGGGAATATCCCTTGCGATTTTCGGTAGTGGGTAATTATAAATATTGATTAAAAATATAATCACCTTCTTTTGTTGCACAGATTTATTTTTCCTGCATTCTACACAAAATAAAGTTGCAGAAGAATTTTTGTTTCCAGGCTCATGTTGCAAAAAAACAAAAGTGTTAAATTTGATGGTTAACTTTGAAAAAATTCTTTTATTGCAGTATGATTTTCTTTGAAATAAGTTTATCTGGTCTGCAGTGTCTTCTAACACATCTTTTTTTTTTCTTACTCAACTTGAATTCCAACAATGAACATGCTGATTTTCATGTTCTTTTCATTTTGAGGGATGATGCTGGTGGGAAGAAAAACAACAGCAAACAAACAAAAACAAACAACAAACCTACCTCACATGAAATTTCTCCTTAATGAAAAGAAAAAATATAATCCATTTAACTAGCAAAATCAGGAAGATTGTGCAGAATGTCAATAAGTATCAGTGCAATCAACAACTGACAGTATCGATTCTGATGGTCTGGCGATCAATCCACGATTTCAGAGGTCCGGCGATCGATTCACCATTTCTGAAGTCCAGCGATTGATTAACACTCAAGTACCAACTACACTCTCAATATCAGTAAAACTCAGTCAGTGAATGTCTAGGTCACTCAGTATGATTGAATTTGACAAAATTCTCACGCAGAAATCATCTTCAGAATAGTTGTTTGGATTACGCTACTACTCTCGACAGTCATCAAACTCATCTTGCAACTTTGAAACTTCAAAACTTTGGCAAAACTTACCTAAATCTGTAATATATTCCACTGAACTAGCACAATCAGGAAAATCATGCACAATGCCAATAAATATCAGTGAAATCAAGACTAACTCACTGACAGTATCGATTTCAGAGGTCCAGAGTTTGATTCATGATTTGGGAGGTCTGGCGATCGGTTCACATTTCAAGTGACCAACTTCACTCTCATTGATGGCAAAACTCGGTCAGTCAATATCTAGGTCACTCAGTTTGATTAATTTTTACAAGATTCTCAAGCTAAAATCATTAAAATGGTTCAAAATCATCTTCAGAATTGTCGTTCAGATTGCACTAAAGCTCTCGGCAATCATCCAACTCGTCTTCACAACTTTGTCAAAATTCAAGCAAATCAGACTCTGAAAAGTGCAAAATGCATGGCAGGAAGTACCAAAAATGAGGCTGTGAATCTCGCCCGAGTCTCGTTTATGTAAACAACAATGGCTGCGCCCACAGTAAGCATGCGTTTAGCCGGCGGTACCGGGCTGGTTCGGGTGTTACACTGCAAGCCACTATTGGGCGAGTACGGTGGATAAGAGTAAAGGGCGTCAGGGGAGGGGGGAAGGTTGGGAGGGGGAAAAGTAGCTTCGCCAATGATTCCAAGCAGGTAGACGGTTGATTAAGCTGAATTATCGACAAGGTGATGAATTTAACGCAATACCAATAAAACAGGCAGTCTAGACACATTTGACCTCTTCTGAATTCATATGAAAAGCACTCCATCATGTACTTTAAGTATGAACCAGGACCACTGCTTGGAACTGCAACTACTGCAGGGTGGAGATTAGGAAAGAAGAAAGAAATGGGAAAGGTGGTGGAGTGGACGGAGAGGAGGGGTGAGGTGGGGATAGAGGAATGAAAAGTGTGTTAAACTTTACACACTGAAATGTTCAAAGGAGAGGAAATCACCATTCACCACCAGGTGACCAACTCACTTTCATGGTCCAGGTACCAGGTCTTCAGTTTGGTGATCAGCTTCTCTGTACTGCTGTCTTTTCCCACCTGGAGACACACACATGTCTTGTACTGTATTGCATGCTCACACACTGCACTGTATTGCTCACATGCATGCATACACTGTACTGTAATGCACAAAGATGAATACACACTATGTATCTATAAACATATAAAAGCATACAAATATAAAAACATAGTAAAAACAAATACATCTGTACACAAGCACAGTATACACATACCAAATTACTTCAAAAGAAGTAATCTGTAAAAACCACAGTAAGGCACAGCAGTCCTGTCGTGACAGCATGCAACCCATGCCTCACATGTTACATCACTACACTGTGTTTTCCAGGGCAGTGACCACAAAGAAACATCAGACAATAAAATCAAGCAGAACAGTGCTAAGGCACACCAACTCTGAATGCCATGTTCTGACTTTATACAAACATACATACATGCATACATGTATTTAGTTTTATCCTTTGTAAGAGATGAAAGCAATGCTTACTCTTTATTTAAGCATATCAATTCAGATATATACATGTGTATATATCTAGACTGTTTTGTCCTTTTTTTATAAGATATAAATAAAATGTTTACCCTTGTATTCAAGAAAATCAGTTAAAACCGACCTATATTTGTACATATATCTATTCAGCTGCATCCTTTGTCAGTCATGAATGGAACTCTTGCTCTTGTATTTATCAGTTCAGATAGACATATTCTGATACATCAGACACTTAATCCAACAACAACACTACGTCTGTCTGATTAAAGTGAAAAACAACAACAACAACAAAAATGAAGTAATGCTGAAGAGACCTTAACGAGATGGGCCAGAGCGGTGGCATAGTTCTTGCGCACAGAGCTGTTCCTGTCGTTCAAGCCCTGCAGGAAAGCCCCCATGAGCTTCCCTGCAACACCGTCAACCATGCACTTGGTTTCTCAAAAAACTAAACCTTATACATTTCTGCTGATGCATAAAAACAAGAGCAACAAACCCCTCACCCCCCAAAAAAATAAAATAAAAAGAAAAGAAAGAAGTCATCTGCTGGTAACAGTTGAGAAAAAGAACAAGCAATAAACTAAAAACAAAGCAAAAGATAAGAGGAAACAATACCTCATTACCTGATGGATGGAAAGACAACTTCAGTCATGACACATTTTCACTTCATCTCTTTTCATCTAAAAGAATAACAATCTATCTTCAATATTGAAAATCCAGGTTCAACATAATCATTAAATGCCCATACCCTTTTACCCTGCACATGTAAATGCATGTAAACAGCCAAGGAACAAAATAATAACATCCAATAAATAACCATTTATACATCTCACTCAACAAAGGCTGAACATATATCATCCTGGTCTTAAATGTTTATTTACAAGAACGTAGAAAACTCCTGTGGATTGTCAGTGCTGGGTCTACAGCAGATGAATCCAGGTGTGGGGTGTGTATTGGGGGGCAGGGTGAGGACTGGGAATGAACGCCAAGTAAAGTAATGCCTCTTAAACGTTGCAGATGATGGAGCAGTGTGAAAAAAAACAAACAAAAAAAACATTACACAGGAATGTAGGAACAACAAAGGAAGACAGGTTAGCAGCAGTGCTCACCTGCATGGGGAGCCAGATCCTGAGGACAGTGGAGCACCAAGGAGACGACGAAGCTGGAGCAGGCGGCTTTGGTTCCCACACCGATGCTGCGTTTGACCAGGTCAGTCAGACGGGGCACCAGCTCCGTCAACACTGATTCATCCACATACTGTACACACTGCAAGTCACACGTGATTCGTTCATGTACTGTCCACACTGCAAGTTACATGTAATATGTCCACACACTGTATACACTGCTAGTTAACATGATTCATCCATGTACTGTACACACTGCAAGTCACATGATTCACACTGCAAATCACATGATTCATCCACATACTGTACACACTGCAAGTCACATGATTCATCCACATACTGTACACACTACAAGTCACATGATTCATCCACATACTGTACACACTACAAGTCACATGGTTCATCCACATACTGTACACACTACAAGTCACATGATTCATCCACATACTGTACACACTACAAGTCACATGATTCACACTGCAAGTCACATGATTCATCCACATACTGTACACACTGCAAGTCACATGATTCACACTGCACGTCACATGATTCATCCACATACTGTACACACTGCAAGTCACATGATTCATCCACATACTGTACACACTGCAAGTCACATGATTCACACTGCACGTCACATGATTCATCCACATACTGTACACACTGCAAGCTAACATGATTCACACTGCACGTCATACGATTCATCCACATACTGTACACACTGCAAGTCACATGATTCACACTGCACGTCACATGATTCATCCACATACTGTACACACTGCAAGTCACATGATTCACACTGCACGTCACATGATTCATCCACATACTGTACACACTGCAAGTCACATGATTCACACTGCAACTCACATGATTCATCCACGTACTGTACACACTGCAAGCTAACATGATTCATCCACGTACTGTACACACTGCAAGCTAACATGATTCATCCACGTACTGTACACACTGCAACTCACATGATTCATCCACGTACTGTACACACTGCAAGCTAACATGATACACACTGCAAATCACATGATTCATCCACATACTGTACACACTGCAAGTCACATGATTCACACTGCACGTCATACGATTCATCCACATACTGTACACACTGCAAGTTAACATGATTCATTCACATACTGTACACACTGGAAGTCACATGATTCACACTGCAACTCACATGATTCATCCACATACTGTACACACTGCAAGTCACATGATTCATCCACGTACTGTACACACTGCAAGTCACACGAGTGGTCCATGTACTGTACACACAGCTAATCAGTTTTCCCACAAGCCACCATTTTTTGTTTGCTTTTTTCCTAGCTGGCATTGTTCACCTGAAATCTGTTTCTCCGTTTTTGAAACACTGGACTAACAGTGTGCTCTTCAGTCGATGGATATCAACTCACAATACTTCTCTTCATACAATTAAGATACAGATAAAAAGAATTATTGAGACATTTTGCCTTGTAGAGTGTTAACTGTACAACAAACAATTTCTGAATCTGAGATCAATTCTGATTGATAAGAAAACATCACAAATATCCAGTAAGTATAAAAAATCAAGGTATAAACACAAAACAAATGAAAACTCCAGCAACATTTTTTACAGTCTGCCCACACAGATCAAAAAACGAAAGAAAACAACAGAACCTACTTACCCGATTGACTGTTTCCATCATGGGCGATGACTTTGATGCAGCAATGCGTGCTTTGTCCAACTGAAAGGAACATCACACTGTTCATGCAACCATCCAAATATAGATACCACTGATCACCCAATGTGATGTGGCACCAAATGTGATGTGTTGTTTTTCTCATACATTAGCATCTTGCAACTGTGGTAATGGTTCTGGATGTTAATGGTCTTTTTTTTTCTTTCTTTTTCTTTTCTTTTTTTTTCTTTTTAAAGCGAAATGCTTAAAGATTCTAACATCAGAACATTCAAGCACTTGACCAACTGTCAAAATAATCAGTTACCCAACTGTAGTAGTAGCAAAATAAAACTCTGATACTTTTTTTAATATAGTCTTTTATGTGACAAAAATCCTTAGAGACTACATTTACAGATCTTTTTTTCCTTATTTCTGCTCATACATTCCACGAATTAGGAGCAAAAAATAATGAAAAGGTGAGAAAAAGGAAAGTAGATGGCGCACCTTGTCCTGTGTGGCCTGACTGCTGGTGTGGAAGCTGAGGTAGTTGAGGACCTGGGGTTCCAGTCCACTGACAGCTTCCAGCAGAGCGACAACCAGTGCAGGGATGTGGGGTTTCAGCAGTTCCCCTGCCTTCTTGCTGATCTCCAGAATGGTGGACAGCCTGTAGTGCAGTCATCAGATACACAGTCATAATAATAATAATAATGGTATTTATATAGTGCTGAATCTTGTGCAGAGACAAATCAAAGTACTTTCGCACCAGTCATTCACATGTATGCATAACTCTAAAACTGGAGAAACTGAAGACAAGGAAGTGGCAGGGAAGGGAGGCTATTTTGGGAAGAGGTGGGTTTTAAGGCCAGACTTGAAAGAGCTGACTGTGGAGACCTGACGAAGCGAAAGAGGAAGTTCATTCCAATTGCAAGGTCCAGAAACAGAGAAAGAACGGTGGCCAACAGTCGAGTGCATCACAACAGTACAGTGTAACCCATATCATGGGGACAGAATTTTGCCACTGACAATCTTTTAACTGTGGGTTCTTTTACAAGCGCCAAGTTCATGCTGCACATGGGACCTTGGTTTATTTTCTCAAACAAATTACCATTGTCACTGTAAACCTACCGACAGACACTGTGACAGACAGACAACAAAAAAAAGAAAAAAAAAGAAGGAAGTAAAAACATAATCTCCCTGAGGGATACCACAACAACTGTCAATGCAGGCAGACAGTATGTGGAAGCCTCTTCAGCCCCCCCCAAAAAGAATTAAATTCCACTGAACTTTAAAAAATAAATAAATACAAAAAAAATTCTATTGAACTGAATTTTCTTTCATGAGGGAAGTTGAAAAGCAACGTTAAAGAAAGACAGGGCAGGAGGGGGAGGGAGAGAGGAGTGACTGACCCGATGGCGCGGACCTCCTTGACGTTGGTGTTGAGCGTGATGTTCAGCAGACATGGCAGCACTGCCCGCGTGGCCCGCCCACCTGCCTGCCCGTTCTCCGGGTCACAGATTCTGATTGACACCTGCACAGCCATACACCCCCAACTTTTGTTGTTACAGAAAAAAAAGGTAATTAACAGGCATCTCTAGAAAGGGAAAACCAATATTACAAAGTTGAAATACAAGACATTTTTTTTATTACCAATATGTTCCAATAGCATCATCAGGCTCATTAACCACGTTTGCTTTCATCACATACTAGAACATTAGATGATGATGAAACTTTCATCATATCCCGGCATTTTAATGACAAAATTGAAATTTTCATCATGTACTGGAACATCAGATGATGACAAAACATTCATCATATTTATCCTGGAACATTAGTGATTATGATTAAATTTTCATCATATATTGAAACAACAGATGATGATGCAACTTTTATCATATACTGGAACATCAATAATGATAATGAAATTTTCACTAAAATCAACTGATGAAGAAGTTCGTTCAAAACTGAACGTATTTTGTTATGTTTCCACCTTACATTTGCGTCACTGCTCTTTTTCTCTCTATTTCTTTCTCTCTCTCATCTTTTCCTTTCTCTGCCTCTCTCTCTCTGTGTGCTGATGCACAGCAGGTTATTTCTCTCACCTTGCTCAGAGTTTTACACGACTGGTCAGCTGCAGTGCGCACCGACTCCTGGCAAGACACACATCACGAATGTCAACACAGCTGTCATCTCAAGTAGAACACACAGATATAAGTCCCTTGCCCCCTCTCAAATTGTACATACTCATTCTTCAAGTCCCAATCCCATCAACTCACAAAATGAAAAGTAAAACATCACACAGAATTATCAGAACTGTACTGAGTTATATCACCAGGACTGTACTGAGTTATCAATCAATGACATTCATCTTGACACACAGGGTTTTTTGGTCTTCTCTGCAGCACTTCCTCATTACAGAGAGACACACACAGAGTGTGTGTGCGCACGCATCTATGTCTGGGTATGTGTGTGAGTGTCTGTCATGTATGTGTGCGCATGTCTGTGTGTGTGTGTGTGTGTGTGTGTGTGTGTGTGCGTGCGTGAAAGTGAGACTTGTGCAAGTGTAACAGCAGCGATATCCACAAATACATATGCACATTTGTGAACATATAGTTTCATACATACTGGTCTTGCTGTGATCACGCACATAATTTTTTCAATGAACTTTTTCACTGTCTTTTCTTTAAGTACTGCCATAGCTGTCATCAGTGCAAGTGGGTACCTTGATATCATCACGGACTCGAAGACACTGTTCCCATAACTCTGGCAGATCGTCCACAACACTGTCCAACACTCTGCCCCTCAGCAGGTCGGTGACTGCATTACAACTGGACTCTCGCACACGCCACTGATTGCTGGTCAGGTTCTTCAGGAGGTCGCTCAAGATCTCTTTTAAATACAGGTCCACCTGAGGTACACACACACACACACAGTGTCCATAATTCAACAGATACCAGTAAGAAAAATACATCAAGCTATCAAATTCATGTTAATCTCTTTCAGCTCAATGGGTCATACAGTTCTCTAATAATCATTTTTTCTCCAAACAACTAAAACCGGTCTTCTTCAAAATGGTGACACCTTGGCAGTCTCAGACTGATAATCCTTTTAAAAGTCTGAGAAAATTATGAATGATGTACACAAAGATAAAAAAACAAAACAACTGAACAATGATTCAGAAAACAATTCTAATAATTCTGATGAAGAAGAGACTGAGGCTCACAGCTCATTTTTTGTTTGCTTCTATGTTGTGAGTTGTTTATTTTACAGAAATACTCATAAAATATCATAAGCATGTCAAAATATGTCAACAAATACTCCACAAATCATGAAGCAACTCATTTTATCTTATTCTGCCTGTGAAAGAAGAACTTATGGCGCAGTCCATGTAATTTCATGCATAAATCCCCACAACAGAGAGGCTACAGTAATTTCAGTGTACACAGGACTGACACAGCTTTTTTCCTCGGCTTATGGGATACAGCTGACCTCAAGACATGTTGGTAGTCAAGGGGTTAACTCAAAGGAAAAAGTTATTGAGCTACCAGACTCGAGTGAAACGATGTCCACTGCACGTCATCAATTCAGAAAAGGGAAACTCATTTATCTAATGATCAGGTCAGATTGAGAGCAAGAAAGAATGGACACTTAAACTGGTTGGAGACCACAGGCAAACAAAAAACAGAGAGTAAGCAAACAAAAACAAAAAAGAAGAAAAAACCCAACAATCTTCTGACATGCTCACAAGGACAATAACACATGCACAGCTTTTTCTATCCACAGCCTGAAGACAGACAGAAGGCCAGCGCTGATGACACCACCACCCACCGTCTTCTTGTTGTCCTTGACCAGAGCGTTCCAGATGCCGGCCATGGCCTGCTGGATGCGGGGGTTGGGGTCAAACTGGTAGCGGTACAGGCGAGGCACGATCTGACCCATGTACGGAGCCAGCTGCTCCCCGGCCTGGGTGGCAATGGTGGAGAACCCAAAAGCGGCTCCCTGCAGTATCACAGACACTGAATATGTGGTGCTTCACGAAATGAGCAACACACAGGTGTTTGTGCTCTGTGTTTTAGTCAATGTTTTGTTTTTATCGAACCTGATGTAATTTCTCTACATGAGAATATCAATTCATTCTTTCTCTTTATGAGAATATAATGTTATTCTTTCTCTTTATGAAATAATCCAGTTATCCTTATCTTTATGAAATAACAAAGTTATGCTAATCTTTTCATCACCAGCTTTATCATAATGTGTCCAACCAAACTTCTTCTTGTGACCTTAATGTTACAGCATTTTGTTAGTCAACCCAAAATACCTACTGCAGTAATAATATATTTCCAGAGCACAAAATCTGACAAACACTCAGCACTCAAACATTTCAACATTAAAGGTGCAATCAGGAGAAAAAAATAGTCATATTTCATAAGCCAAAATCTTTCTAACAATAAAATTCAGATATCAGATCACAACCCAAAAAAAACAAGGAAACAGACAAAAACAGCCAGGTTGGCTCACTTTGCGCGTGTTCCAGGTGGCATTGTGGTTGGCCAGGTGCATGAACTTGTAGATGAGGTCAGGCTGGTTCAGATCGTTGGCGATGGCACACAGCTCTTTGTAGGTGGACAGCCCTCCTCTTCACAACACAGACAACAACATCACTGTAGGTGGACAGCCCTCCTCTTCACAACACAGACAACAACATCACTGTAGGTGGACAGCCCTCCTCTTCACAACACAGACAACAACATCACTGTAGGTGGACAACCCTCCTCTTCACAACACAGACAACAACATCACTGTAGGTGGACAGCCCCCCTCTTCACAACACAACAACATCACTTTAGGTGGACAGCCCTCCTCTTCACAACACAACAACATCACTTTAGGTGGACAGCCCTCCTCTTCACAATACAAAGAACAACACTACTGTAGGTGGACAGCCCCCCTCTTCACAACACAGACAACATCACTGTAGGTGGACAGCCCTCCTCTTTACAACACAAACAACATCACTGTAGGTGGACAGCCCTCCTCTTCACAACACAGACAACAACATCACTGTAGGTGGACAGCCCTCCTCTTTACAACACAAACAACAACATCACTGTAGGTGGACAGCCCTCCTCTTCCCAATACAAAGAACAACACTACTGTAGGTGGACAGCCCCCCTCTTCACAACACAGACAACAACATCACTGTAGGTGGACAGCCCTTCTCTTCACAACACAGACAACAACATCACTGTAGGTGGACAGCCCTCCTCTTCACAACACAGACAACAACATCACTGTAGGTGGACAGCCCTCCTCTTCACAACACAAACAACATCACTGTAGGTGGACAGCCCTCCTCTTCACAACACAAAGAACAATCACTGTAGGTGGACAGCCCTCCTCTTCACAACACAGACAACAACATCACTGTAGGTGGACAGCCCTCCTCTTCACAACACAGACAACAACATCACTGTAGGTGGACAGCCCTCCTCTTCACAACACAGACAACAACATCACTGTAGGTGGACAGCCCTCCTCTTCACAACACAGACAACATCACCGTAGGTGGACAGCCCTCCTCTTCACAACACAGACAACATCACTGTAGGTGGACAGCCCTCCTCTTTACAAAACAGACAACAACATCACTGTAGGTGGACAGCCCTCCTCTTCCCAATACAAAGAACAACACTACTGTAGGTGGACAGCCCCCCTCTTCACAACACAGACAACAACATCACTGTAGGTGGACAGCCCTCCTCTTCACAACACAGACAACATCACCGTAGGTGGACAGCCCTCCTCTTCTCAACACAAACAACAACATCACTGTAGGTGGACAGCCCTCCTCTTCACAATACAGACAACAACATCACTGTAGGTGGACAGCCCTCCTCTTCACAACACAAACAACAACATCACTGTAGGTGGACAGCCCTCCTCTTCACAACACAAAGAACAATCACTGTAGGTGGACAGCCCTCCTCTTCACAACACAAACAACATCACTGTAGGTGGACAGCCCTCCTCTTCACAACACAACATCACTGTAGGTGGACAGCCCTCCTCTTCACAACACAAACAACATCACTGTAGGTGGACAGCCCTCCTCTTTACAACACAAACAACAACATCACTGTAGGTGGACAGCCCTCCTCTTCACAACACAAACAACATCACTGTAGGTGGACAGCCCTCCTCTTTACAACACAAACAACATCACTGTAGGTGGACAGCCCTCCTCTTCCCAATACAAAGAACAACACTACTGTAGGTGGACAGCCCCCCTCTTCACAACACAAACAACAACATCACTGTAGGTGGACAGCCCTTCTCTTCACAACACAAACAACAACATCACTGTAGGTGGACAGCCCTCCTCTTTACAACACAAACAACATCATCACTGTAGGTGGACAGCCCTCCTCTTCACAACACAAGAACAATCACTGTAGGTGGACAGCCCTCCTCTTTACAACACAAACAACAACATCACTGTAGGTGGACAGCCCTCCTCTTCACAACACAGACAACAACATCACTGTAGGTGGACAGCCCCCCTCTTCACAACACAAACAACAACATCACTGTAGGTGGACAGCCCCCCTCTTCACAACACAAACAACAACATCACTGTAGGTGGACAGCCCTCCTCTTTACAACACAAACAACATCACTGTAGATGGACAGCCCTCCTCTTCACAACACAAACAACAACATCACTGTAGGTGGACAGCCCCCCTCTTCACAACACAAACAACAACATCACTGTAGGTGGACAGCCCTCCTCTTCCCAATACAAAGAACAACACTAATGTAGGTGGACAGCCCTCCTCTTCACAACACAAAGAACAACACTACTGTAGGTGGACAGCCCTCCTCTTCACAACACAGACAACAACATCACTGTAGGTGGACAGCCCCCCTCTTCACAACACAAACAACAACATCACTGTAGGTGGACAGCCCTCCTCTTCCCAATACAAAGAACAACACTAATGTAGGTGGACAGCCCTCCTCTTCACAACACAAAGAACAACACTACTGTAGGTGGACAGCCCTCCTCTTCACAACACAGACAACAACATCACTGTAGGTGGACAGCCCTCCTCTTCACAACACAAACAACAACATCACTGTAGGTGGACAGCCCTCCTCTTCACAACACAAACAACATCACTGTAGGTGGACAGCCCTCCTCTTTACAACACAAACAACAACTGTCATACTCACTGTCATACTCTACTTCCGATAAATCATCAAGCATATCAATTACTTGCTGCGTTGTGTACAGTTGTTTTCTCACACGTTTTGTCCCTGATTTCTGCCCTGATGGGCCAGGTTGAGACTCTGCACGCTTCAAGTGTTTACGCACCGCTCAACCGGTGGCTGGGGTTTAATACCAATTATTTGCAAATTTTGGCTCAGGAGCTCAGGCATAAGGGTTAAAATTGCTCAGGAACTCAGGGCTCAAAGGGTTAAGAAAGAACAACCAAGTCAAATAGTCTTCAACCCAAATGAACCCCCATAACTTCATCCCCATCATTCATCATCACTGAAATATAGAAAACAAAAACGTCCCAAATTCTGTGGCATGCGCAAATCCACACACACACACACACACACACATACACACTCATACACATGCACACACAAGAACCTCACCCCCCCCCCCCACCCCCGTCCCAAATTCTAGGGCAAGCACACATCCACACACACACACACACACACACACACTCACATACACACACACACACACATACAAAATCTTACCCGTCTGGTGTCTTGCCCAGGCTCTCATCTTCAAACAACTTGGTGTCCTCACTCACTGTCTGTTTGGCCCTGGAAGGCAAACACCACTCTGTCCTTCACACACTGTGCATGTATGACGAATAAACATTCAGTGTACCTCTGAATAATGTTTGTTTCTGAGTGCACTGGTTTGACTAGAAAGATGTGTATGCCTGTTAGCACATACATGATCTCTCAAACAGACATTAAAACTACACGATTTTGAACACAGACAAAAACACTAAATTCATACTGCCAAAACTCAGCCACTGTTTTCGACTCACTCACTCAAACCAATGTTGATAACACTACCTGATCTTGTAGAAACTCTTCTCCTCAACCTTTTCTATATAACTCTTTCTTGAAACAAGAAAAAAAGAAGACTGATCAGTCAAGAAAGAGTAAATGATCTCATGAACTGATTCTTTCGCAACAAATTTTGGAAAAAGACAAAACAGAACAAATGAAAGGATAAAAAAAAAAAAGACAACAACAAAAAAGCAAAGCAATAACAACAGCCTGATGAAAGTCTTGTACTTCTTTCCAAACTGTCAACAGACAGGAATCCATCATTTATTGGCAAGAAGTTAGGGAAGTGAAGTGACTGAAGGGTGGTGCACCTTTTTCCAGTGAGCAGGGTGTCGACCAGCTCAGAGACCAGCAGGTCCTTCTGCTCGGGGGTGCAGATCTCATAGCCATGACCCAGACCTTTGGAGGCTATGTCCTGGGTCACCTCTGGCAACAGCAGATACTAAACCATTCAGATAATCCAACACGTACTAATTCATAACCTATCAATCCATCTGATAACCCATCGTGTATCAATTCATCAAATAATCCATCACTTATCAATCTATCAGATAATCTGTCACATATCAATCCGTCAAATAATCATCACATATCAATCCATCAGATAATCACATATCAATCCATCAGATAATCGACCATTTATCAATCTATTAGATAATCCATCACATATCAATCAAGCGGTCAACAGTGCACATATCAATCCAAATAATCCATTACATATCAATCCACCAGATAAACCATCGCGTATCAATCAAGCAGATAATCATGCACATATCAATCCAAACAATCCATTACATATCAATCCATCAAACGATTAATCATATATCAATCCATCAGATAATCTGTCACATACCAATCTGTTAGTGAACTGGATCAATTCATAAAGTCTTGATGCACAGACACATGTCTCTCAAATCAAGGGAATGAACCTCTCAGACTATCTCATGGGTCAGTCAGTCAGTCAGTCAGTCCATCTACCACCCATTCATGCTGTGTTCTTGTTGCAGCGTGGACCCTAGGCTTTCTCACCCCTGAACTAAACCCGCTCGATCCTCTGTCATCTCACCAAGTATATCAACCACCAATTTACCCATCACTTCCCACCTACTGATCAACCATCCAACAACTGGTAGACAGTCGCTTCTGTGAGTCTTTTCTATACTATACATCAACAGATCAATTAATCAATCAACAGATCAATTAATCAATAAGCCAAACAGTAGCCCTCAGTAAACCAGTCAGCCACCATTCATCCATCAATCAGTCACTGACATCTGTGCACCAGTCCTAAGTGTCCACTGACCATCAGTATCGGACAGGAGGCGGATGAATCCTCGCTGAATGTCCAGCAGACGGGACTGAACTGCCTTGTGCTGACTGCACTGCTTCACAAGGGTCAGCAGCCAGATGCAGGATGCCTGCCAGGAACACGCACCATGGACTGGTCAGTTTCTCTGTGTGTGTGTGTGTGCGTGTGTGTTTGTGTATGTGTCTGTGTGTGTGAATGTGTGTGTGTGTGTGTGTGTGTGTGTGTGTGTGTGTGTGTGTGTGTGTGTGTGTGTGTGTGCATGCATGTGTCTTTATGTGTCTGTGTGTGCATCTGTGAGTGAGGGGGAGAGAGAAAAAAAAGAAAACTGGAGAGGAAAGAGAGTATGACAGAGAATACCACACCCTCCAACTATTTGGATATTGTAAGCTTTTCGACAAAATTCAACTTCATTTATGTCAAGACAGTGCAATGTGAGCTTTCCTATTTCTTTCCATTTGCAATGCTGATGACCATCAAAAAGTGTTTCAAAATATTTTCACTCTTTTTCTCTTCATGCTTCCGGAAGAGAAGTTTTTGGGCATGTGCACGTTAAGTTTGCTGCAGAGAAAAAACTGCTAAAAATCCATTCTTTAAAAAAATATAAAGAACTAGTATGAAAAATAGACAATAAATGCCTTCCCAATAAGAAGCAATGAACAAAGGTATTGACACAATGATCATTTGGTGTTACCAATACTACTATAAATCATAAATCACAATTTTCATTTTGAATGCTCAAAGCCATCAGACCCAAGACAAATGGCAGTTACCTGTCGAAGGTGAGGGTTCACGTGGCAGACATAGGTCTGCAGAAGTTGTGCCAGGTACCACTCCACTTCGTCTGGAAACCCCGACATTTTCACCTGCACAGGTACCACACACACACACAGATCAGACTACACTGAATGCTCTTCTTTTTCTTCGCTTACTTTTTAACAGTTATTCTCTCTTCTTTTCCACACCATTCCAACTTACAAAATTAAACACACTAACATACGCACACTTGCAAACACAAACACGCATATAATGTATGAAACACGTAAGGATGCACACCCATTTTTACCTCAAAATCTGCCTCAGTCTGGGACCAAGCATCTCGAGCAACTGGAGCTTTCCGTCCCTGAGCAGCCCAAGACAGGGCAAGGGCAATGCTGAACTGAAGCTCTACTTGTTTGCTCTGAGGATAACACAAAAGAAAAACAAATAAACAAATAAATAAAACGAACTTGTATCAAATTACCAGAACATAACTTTTGTTTATGAATTTCTAGGGCTTTTTTGGTTAAGGTACTGATGGTGCTTTATTGTGTGGATTGTTTTGAGTGCTGTGAGTTTTGCTGCATTATGTGTGGGTGTAGGTCTTGATGCAAACATAAATTGTATGATTCCCAAATTTCTTTCCATAATATCTATATAAGCAGACACAGACACACAACAAAACAATATTCCAAACAATGTAAAGAACAACAGCAATTGTGAATTTCTTGTGAGTTTTAGTGGATGGTCAATTAACATGTGAACCATGCAGTACTGTACTGTTTCACATATGGGTGTAAGTCTGGATGCAAACATGTCTTTTTGTGTTATTTTTTGCAGCCCCACAATCTGCATGGTCTAAGAAGCATTACTGATGGCTCATTCCAAGTCCAAACATCTTCACACCCAGCCACATTCGCCTGCTGTGCTCCAGCGACAGCAGTCTGGGGAGAACCATCAACGTTAAGTCGTCTGGAGGCCACACACCAGAGGAGACCCTGCAGTAGTTCTGAGTCACTTCAGTGGCATTCAGTTATGCCTGTTCTGATTCAACATATGCAGGAAACCATCCAATAAGACCCACACTGAGGACATTAAATGCTTATTTGCAGAGCAAGACTGAGTGAGCATCCCCTCCAGAGTGAAGATCGCTTTGTTCCCCATGATTCTGCTGACACCAAAGACTCTGACAGGAACTCACCCCAAAGCATGGAAGTGGAGGGGACTGAAACTGAGGTCTAACCACTTCCCCACTGCAGCTGGTAACATGCATTATTTGACTCATAGGTTTCTTTTTAACACATTCATGCATAGAAGTGACTACACACACACACACACACACACACACACACCACACACACAAGCTACCTGCACTGCAGTAAACAGCTCTTCCATGGCCTTTTTTCTGTGTGGAAAGTCTGCCTCTCCCACACACAGGCATCCAAGGCATAGAGCTGCTCTCTCCTTTGTCTGTTACAAAAAAAACAGTAACCACATCCAAGCATTCATAACTTGGTACAGTAGATCCTGGCCAGTTTTGCCTCAGATGCTTATTATTGACCCCACAGATCTGCTCACAATATCCAATGTTAAACATCTTGAATATTTTCTCAGCATCAATTCTACGTGAACAATTACAGGATAAAACATTAAAGCAAATTAATTCATACATGATTCTTTTTTTCCATGGATATGGAAGAGAAAAAAAAGAAGAAGCAAAAATCAAAACAGTATACAAAAAAGATCAAATCCCCTGGAGAGTAATACACCATTCATAACAACAAATAAAAAGCAAACAATAAAAAAAAAACATATTCATTTTGTTCTTGTCAGCTGGTTGGCAGTTACCAACTGTAAGAACTCTATTTTTTTCTTCTTAATATCACCACCAAACTCAACACAATACTAAACAATTAAAAAAACCTCCTTAATGAGGAAAAACAGGTGTGACCAGAACCCACTTTGTTGGTTTCCTTGGCAGTCTTGACCATGCCTATCAGTTTCTTGAGAAGGGACAGTTTGGTGATCTCTTCAGCTGAGTCCTCTTCTTCGCCTGAAGGCAGTGGCAACGCTGTGCTCTTGGCGATCTCTCCCAGCGCTATGCACACAGCACCTTTCAGTCCTGCGTTCTCTGAGTTCAGGAACGGATCTGAAAAAGACAACAGAACAACATGAGAATATGAGAACCAAGGTGGCTCAAGACAAGTTTTAACTGATTTGCAGTTGATGGCATCTTGCTTGTTTCAAATCCAAGCACTGTATGTCACACTGAGTGTGTTCTTGGGGAGCGAGTTGTTAATTCTTGTTTGCTTAACCTCTTGACTGCGCTGTTGACGTACGGCGTACGTCATGAAATGTCGCTCAGCAATGCTGTATTGACGTGCGCCGTACGTCATGTTACAACGTTCTATGTTTCGAGTCCCGCATTGCAGAAAATACAGTCTGCTAACCATTAAATTAGCTCCCCTGAGAGCTCTTTATCTCCTGAGTTCCATAAGCTAAAATTATTCATTGGATTGTCATATTTATGGCGAAAGTTTTGCAAGTTTGTGCGAAGCTCAAGTTGTGTTTGCAAAGCCATGGCTGAACGCAGACAAACCCCAACACTTGCACTTGTATTGAAAGAATTCTTTCGCGATGCAAACAGTAGAGATGAAGATTGTGGACTGAATGAGACAGAACTGCGTGAAGTTGATGCCGAAGACGCTGATTTTGACAGTGGAGGGGGGTGGGAACTCGCATTGTTTGACGAAACTGAAGACAGACAAGCTCAGCTGATTCAAGATGCAGGTGGGTGTTTTCGAGGTTTGTCAGTTTATTATTTGCTCTCCGTTTGTTGTAACAATGAATATGACTGCATTGTGTGTGTTTTGAATGTGTCAGCTGTGGTAAGTGGCTTCGTCAGTCACTGATCAGTGTGTGTGTGTGAGAGTCAGTCACGTGGGTACTGTTTCTGACCATCACAGCCCAGGGGGGCGTGGCTTGCTGGCTGGCTCATTGTTGATGACAGCGTGTGTCGCTCGCCTGCAGCTTTCTGTGTGTTCGTTCCTGAGTGTGTATTGGTTTGTTGTTGTTGTTATTGTTGTTGTTGTTGTTGTTGTTGTGTGTGTGTGTGTGTGTGTGTGAGAGAGAGAGAGAGGTGTTTATAAAACTGAAATCAGAGAATGATACACAGAACTGTATGCCTAAATTACTTTGTAAATGCAACACTTGTAGAAGTGTGTGTGTGTGCGTGTGTGTGTGTGTGTGTGTGTGATGTGTTGTCATTTTGTTTTGTATGAGAAAGAGAAAATGAAGGGGGTGTGGCATACCATGAACCAGTTTCAGTGTGTGTGTGTTTTGGGGGGTTGGGGTGGGGGGAGGGGCAGGTATGTGTGTGTTTGTATTTCAGCTTCTGAAAACAGTCAGAAATAAAATGGTACCATTTCATGATCTTTTTATATGTAAAAAAAACAAAACAAACAAAACAAACAAACCCCAAACCCAACAGACTTAGTCTTTTATGCAATGTGTTTCAGGTATGCAGCATGCTGATGATCATGATGTTCATCCTGGACCATCTGGAGTTGACAACTTGCCACAAACCTACAACTGAAGACCAGCAGCAGCAAGACCAAAGGGCAGTAAACAAGCCTCCAGCAATTCTGGATTACAACAAAAACATGGGTGCCATGGACCATCATGACCAACAGTTGCAGCCCTACGATGTCACAAGGAAAACCTTGAAGTGGTACAAATAGCTGTGTGTGCATTTTCTACAAACTGCCATGCTGAATGCACACATCCTCTGCAAAAAAGCAGGCAACAGCACTACACTCCTGGACTTCAGAAGGATGTAATTAGTGCCATGATTTTTGGTGACCAAGACACTGCTAAAGATGACCACGCTGTTTGTCTTGTGTGGACGACACTTCATCCCACCTACCCCACAGAAGGCCTGGCCACAAAGGAGGTGCAGAGTCTGCTGGAAGAAAGGACAAAGAAAGGGTGTGGGGTTCTACTGCCCAGACTGCCCCAGCAAACCAGCACTGTGTCTTGAAGACTGTTTCTGCAAGTACCCCACACAGCGTTTTTACTGGCGGTAGATCCTGGGTGAGTACACCCTTTTCATTCTTTGTGTGGACTGTGTTGGAGTCTTATGCACCTGGACACTGTTGCTCAGCCTTGACAGTGTGTGTGGTTGATCACAACAGTCACAAGAAAGACAGGTTGATAACCTGGTTGATATTGTAGCACCTACGTGATGGAATGACAGTCCCAATTTTTTTTTATTAATGCATTTGATGGAAATTTTCTGTCAGATTGACTCATTATTTGAACATGTGAGTATCAAAAACAAAATCTTGGTTCATTTTCCTTTCATTTGATATATACTTTTATGCACTTATCTTCAGTACTTTTTGAAATATAAGCAAATTAAAATCATTGGCGTGTTTTTCTTGTTTTTCTGAAAATTTTCTCAGCATAGGCCATAGCAAAACGTACTAGCAGTGAAGGGGTTAAATGGAGGGTGGAATCGTTTTTGTTTTTGACTCACTTGTGTAAACAAAGTGAGTCTATGTTTTAACCCAGTGTTCGGTTGTCTGTGTGTGTGTGTGTGTGTGTGTGTGTGTGTGTCTGTGTGTCCGTGGTAAACTTTAACACTGACATTTTCTCTGCAAATACTTTGTCAGTTGACAACACCAAATTAGGCATAAAAATAAGAAAAATTCAGTTCTTTCCAGTCATCTTGTTTAAAACAATATTGCACCTCTGGGATGGGCACAAAATTTTTTTTTTTAAATGAAGCCTAATTATATGCAAACTGCATTTACTGTTATATTTATTTTTTTTGTATTCTCTAAACTTGGCACTCTGATCTGATATTCTGACCCAACAACAAGAGCAGTCATTATTATCATTTTTTGTTCAAACAGGAACTTTTTTTGCTAAGCATGGAAGTTTTATTTATTTTGCAAACGTTTTTGATGCAGATAGTAAAAAAGGGAAATTACTCCGTAATTAATGCTAGGGGACTTAATTTGCTTTAAACTGATTTTTCTCATCTTAAACATTACATTTTGAAAGTATACTCAATACATAAAAAGCTTGGATTTTTTTTTAAAGTGTATCACAAGTGAGTCTTGAAGGCCTTGCCTCTCTTGTTGTTTTTTTTTGTTGTTTTTTAACTGAGTTGGCAAATGCAAGTTTGACTTGGTTTGCAGCAAAATTTTCTTGATGTTAGGTCCAGAATACTGTACATCAGACAGAGTGATTTTTGTATGTGTGTGTGTGTGTTTTCTGAAAAAATCCATTTGACTTGCTACTGATTTATTAACACTAGAATAACTAGCAACTGTATAAAAACACCAAAAGACAAACCAATAGAATCATGTATGATAACTTTCATTGTTTTTGCTCACGGTGATGCTGCTTTTTGCAGCATGCTGTTCTGTGCGGAGTTGTGCAGTGTGGTGCTGTGCTTTGCTATAATATGCTCTGTTGTTTACTGTGCTGTACTATGCTGTACTGTGATTTACTGTGCTGCACTATGTTGTGCTGTGCCGGGAGTACTGTGACTTATTGTTCTCTAATTTGCTGTGCTGCGCAGCACTGTAATATGTTGAGCTGTGCTGTACTTAGCATTGCTGGACAGAGCTGCACTGTACCATGCTGTAACATGCTTTGCTGTGATGTGCTGTGATGTGGCTTTACTGTGCTGTTTCACTATGCTGTGCTGCACTGTAGTGTGCTGTGCTTTACTGTCTGTCCTACTTAGCATTGCTGTACAGAGCTGCACTGTACCATGCTGTAACATGCTTTGCTGTGATGTGCTGTGATGTGGCTTTACTGTGCTGTTTCACTATGCTGTGCTGCACTGTAGTGTGCTGTGCTTTACTGTCTGTCCTACTTAGCATTGCTGGACAGAGCTGCACTGTACTATGCTGTAACATGCTTTGCTGTGATGTGCTGTGATGTGGCTTTACTGTGCTGTTTCACTATGCTGTGCTGCACTGTAGTGTGCTGTGCTTTACTGTCCTGCAGTATGCTGTACTGTACTGCATTGTGCTGTGGTGCACTGTACTGTGTTTTACTATGCTGCACTGCATGTCACTACACTGCACAATGCGAAGCTGTGCTTTACTGTACTGTGCAGAGCTGTGGTTTGAATGTGCTGTACTGTGCTTCAGGTTCTCTATTTCTCTGACTGCCCCCCCACCCCCACCCCCCACTAACCCCCCCTCCCCCACACACACACCACCTTCCCCTGCCACAAACACACACACAAGCAGACAGAAGAAGAACTCACAGAGCATCTTCACGCAGGACAACAGAGCAGTCTCCCGGTCCTTCAGACGGTCGCCCTGATCGGTCATCTCCCCATCATGCTCCATGTCCTCCACCTGCAGGTCGCCGTGGCAACCGGGACGGCACCACTGACCCAACAGGTGACCTAGGGTCAGTATCGTGCCCTGCTGCACCTCTGTGTTCTGCACAGAGACACAGGAACGTTGAAAATTATACTGGCTTTCTGCTTCTGTCTTCCTCTCACTCTCATCTTGGACCCTTTGTGTGTGTGTGTGTGTTATGGAAAGATTAATCAGTTCATGTAATTCATTCTTCATTCTAACTCTCAGTGAATGAGTAAAACATCGAAGTAACTGACAGCTATATCTAAATTTCCTGTTATGGAAACTTGATCCAACATGTAATTATTATTATTATGATGATGAGCATTTACGCCTAATCTTGAAAACAAGCCCTAGGTGTTTACAAATAGAACACATATGTGAATATCAAAAAGGAAAAATTGACACAAGATACCAAACATCGCTGAAAATTATTCATCCCCCCCTTCCCCACACAATACACACAAGCACACACAAGTCACAGCACACAATCGTAAATAGTACACAATTAAAAATACCACCAACAAATCCCGAAACTATCAAAACTCACTCACTTACAAATAGTCATTTTAGTTCATACTGGAAACGGATGAGCTGTTGAGAATTAATCTGGAGGGAGAAAAGGTGGGTCTTCAGACTGGATTTGAAAGATTGCAGCGAAGATGAGTGACAGAGAGGCTGAGGAAGTTGATTCCAAAGAACGGGGGTTTGGTATGAAAAACTGCGTTGGCCATACGTTTTGGTTCAAGCTGGGGGGATCCTATACACAGTATTACAGATTCACTTCCATATCACATCCCCCAAATATTCCACTCTAAAAACATCAGCCTACAGATGCTCACCTTGTCTTTCAAGTTTGCCATCAGTTCTTTGACAGCAGCAATGATGTCCTCTGTTCCTGAGGTGGCCACAGTGACGATAGCGAACATCTCAGCAGCATACTGCTTTATCTCGTCCTTGGGGGAGGAAATGAAGCCCTGAAACATGTCAGACCACAGCAGCAGCGTCACATGGGGCTGTTCCAACTCACATCATGTGAACCAAACACCGAAACTGCAGAGTTTTTTTTTAATATGGAGAACTGGACTGAAGAAAGAAAGGAACACCGCTCCATAACCTGAACCACAATACACATCAACACTGACAAAAGTGATATATCTGTCACTTATTAAATTTCAACACAAAAGATCCATGTGTTTCAAGGACTCCAGTAAAACCACAAAGCTTTCAGGCCTGCAGCACTGTTGTTTAGGCTGCAGACTGGCCTCCAGCCTGCTCTGCTTGTTGTGTTTTGTTTGAAAACATTAACTTCAACTAGAACCAAAATCAGCTCTCATTCCCTGTCAATGATGACACTTGTAAAAGGCTTCTGGAACAGTGATCGTTGAGAAGAAAATTTGTAAACATGCTTTTTTTTTCCTTTTTTTTTTTTTTAAAGAAAAAGGTCAACATATGTGGAAAAAGTAATAGCAGTACAGTAGGCTTTTGTTGTTGATGTTGCACAAACCATTCTAGCAGCTTATAACCCGATATGCATTTCACATATGATGACAACATAACATGGTTTGTTTTCAAAGCTTGACCATACTTATCAGGTCTACGCTCTTCACATGTAAATCTCTCTTTCAAAATTTTACATTTTCCATAACATCCTTGGCTGAAAATCCTAATGATTTGCTCTCACATTTCTATAATCTATCTAAAAAAATATTCTGTAAATACAAGAAGAAAAAAAAACACAGTACAAACCACGCCATGCACAGTCCCTCCACCGACTATCATTCTTCCCAAACTCACACATCACACTGTCACAATCCATCCTTAAACCCTCCTGAACAAGAACATTTACAAGGTTAACAACCAGATCTAAATATATCCATCACAGGGTTAACAAATGGTAGCTACCTTCAGCCAATCCAAGTGTTTGAGGAAGTAGGGTGCCAACTGTTTAGGTGCCATGGCAACGACCTCCAGCAGACAGTACATTGCCTCCTGACCTGAATGTTGCAAAATGAAATTCACTGAAAATGTGTAACAACCAACTCCTTTCCAGTAAACTTCAAATAATCATATACTGAATGACTCTGAACACCGATCAGACTTATGTGTCCTGGTCTGTGTGCTCCAACTGATTCTGGTTCTAAAAACATACACAGGAAAATCCTAAAAACTTTCTGACAAACAACTCTTTGCAGCAGTAATTAACAACAAATCGAAACGTTTGTGTGGCTGTTATCAAGGACAATTCAAGCAGAATACAATTTACCTAAGTATGCTGCATATTACTTTTATCATTATTCTGCAAAAATGTTTCTTTCTCTGAGTTATCTTTATTTTCTATTATTGAATACAAAAGCAGACCGCATACACACACACACACACACACACACACACACACATGCACGCACACAACCTCCTTGTACAAATTTTCATGAACCAGTTCACTCATCACTTTTATTTTTCAATCTGATGAAGAGGTTTAAAACTTACCATACATTCTCAAAGTATAGGATACTTCATTGATGATGTTACAAGATGTTGGTGAAGATGGTTTGGGGACCGTTGTTAGTTGATGGTTATGATGATGGTGGTACAAGATTTTGTATTAGTTGATGGTGGAACAAGAAAAAAAATTGCAATGAATAATTGAATTATTGGTCATACAAACTGAAACCGAAATTCACAAACTGCATTCTCTCAATGAAACAACCACACTTGGTCATATCTTCTATACAATTAATCACCAGTAAATACAAAATTGAAATGGACTAACATTTACAACAAAATGTGACCCAATCATTTTTGGGGAAGCTTTCTGGTTATGTTGATGGGGAGGTTAACTGTAGTCAAGACAGGCAGCTTAGTTATTTCTTTCTTGGCCAATGGTTCATTTGTTGTTTGTACAGGCATGTCAATGTCTCTGAGCTTTGATGTGGACGTTTGAGAAGTGACTCCTTTTTTCTGAATGTCAAGTGAAATATTTTCAAGTTTTGCACACACCTTTTTCCTCAATGTCAAGAGAAATATTTTCAAGTTTTGCATTTGTGTACTCACTTCCATCAAAATTATAGGTGCATATGAATGGCTGGTCTGAATGTGTGCTTTGATTTATCTCTGCACAAGATTTAACACTAATACTTAGTAGTAGCAGCAGCAGCAGCAGCAGAAGCAGTAGTAGTAGAAGTACTAGTCGAAGCATCAGATTCCTTGAAGGGTAGGGGAAAGGATGCATCCCTCACTAGCTAAGCATCTCTAATCTTTTGCACAGTATTTTTTCTGTCTGTGGACTTTAGGTCTGTCTGATGGTGGGATTGTGCCGTGACTGCTATCAGAGACTAGTCAACAGTTTTCTGGAATTGTTTTGTAAACATTCCCGTACATGCTGCCATATTTCGGATGATCTCAGCTGTCTTCGTCCTTGTTGTAAACTCTCAGCAGTTTGGGATCTTGAAGGATGAACACTCTTTTGACCACCAATACTGTCATTAGTGCTGTGGACAACAATAAGCACTCTATATATCACCATTATCACTGATAGTACTCTGGGCTCTTGTTGAATAAACACTCTATGCATTACCATTATCATCGTTAGCACTTTGGATTCTTGAAGAATAAGCCACTCTATACATCATCATTATCACTGTTGATGCTACTTTGGGCTCTAGAAGGAAAAGCAGCCTATACATCATCATTATCAATGTTAGTGCTTTGGGTGCTTAAAGAATCAGCACTCTACACATCACCATCATTATCATTGTCGTCATCACCTGAAATTGCAGTGAGAAGCTGTCGCAGCATAGCAACGTAGGACTGCACGGGGCCAGTGTCAGTGGGATGCTGGGACAGCAGGGAGGACAGGAAACTGGCCACAGCGGGGGCCTGGTCCTGCAACTCCGACAGCTGGGGTGTGGGGGGCTGGCCCGCGTCCTGAGCCAGGCACATCCTCAGGTACAGCACGATCTGGTGGCAACAGTCCACCAGTCATTCACCTGCCAGGCACTTCCAGAACATGGACAGGAGATAGCACAACAGTCTGCCATCGTCACTGCCCTTCTGCCACTGCATGGACTATTTCGGCATACAAGATCTAATCATCACAAAACACAATTCTATTTATCAGAACATTTGCATCAAAAGGTTAGTGTCAACATTCCTTTATGTGAAAGTTTCCTATGCAATATTGCTACTTTCAATGAATTTGCTGAGTCCTGATAAAATGTGTTTGCCTACAGAAAACATGTTACAAAACGAAAATACAGATTTTGGCTGTAGATATTTATCTGCACAATCTTCCTGATTTTGCTAGTTAAATGGATTATATTTTTCTTTTCATTAAGGAGAAAATACATGTGAGGTAGGTTTGTTGTTTGTTTTTGTTTGTTTGCTGTTGTTTTTCTCCTGACCATCATAGGAAAACACACCATCCCTCAAAATGAAAAGAACATAAAAATCAGAATGTTCATTGTTGGAATTCAAGCTGAGTAAGAAAAAGAATAGAAAGAAGATGTGTTAGAAGTCACTGCAGACCAGATAAACTTATTCAAAAGAAAATCATACTGTAATTAAAAGAATTTTTTTTCAAAGTTGACCATCAAATTTGATGCATTTATTTTTTTTTGTGTAAATACAAAGCAACATGAGCCTGGAAACAAAAATTCTTCTGCAACTTTATTATGTGTAGAATACAGGAAAAATAAACATGTGCAACAAAAGAAGGTAATTATATTTTTAATCAATGTTTATAATTACCCACTATCGAAAATCGGAAGAGTTATTCACCTTGGCATGTGATTTCAGGGGTGATTAGTGCTGAGCGACCTGGGGGTAAGAGGGTTAACAATGATTGTTTTTACAATGATCAAGCTTTGGCAAAGTGTGTCAGGTCTGCCAACAGCCTACCTCAGTGTAGGTGAGGGGGTTGAAGGGCATCACCACATTTCCCACCACATACTTGTGCTGACTCTTCTCTCTCAGGGCCGCCTGCAGCCACGCCACATGGGAATGAAGTCATGAATGAATGGATCAAACATTTGTTCTATTAAACATACACCGTTACTTAGCATTTCAATAAAACAACAACAACAGATCATCAATACACTCTGAAAGCACACTTCATAAACACCAGATGCAATGCATCAAATATAATCTTGTGTGTTCTTCCCAAAACAATGCTCACAACAAAAAGTGTGAGTTTAACATAGCTTCTCTGAGATGTCAAGACTTAATCTTACTTATATCTATGCACAGAACTTACTCTTTGTTTCATCAAAAGAGAGACTGACCACCGGTTAGCTCTTTAACACATCTTACTAAATTTGCCCTTCACAACTGAGAGGTAACCTTGGTGTGTGAGTCAGTCCTGTCAGTTCAATATATGTCTTTACAATCTATCTTGAAAACCCAATGTATCTAAAACAATCCATAACACAACATGTGAATAGTGAATGATCTTGTTCATCAACTGTGTACATAACTGCATAAAAAAAAAATCTATCTATGCTGTCCTTTTTCAGGGGTAATCAACAGAAGAGCTTTTCATTTCTCTCAATAAAGAATCAACATACATTCTTCATTAACATACAGACTACATCTCAAACCTGACCTTTTCTTTGATGAAACTGATCATGCTGACAAAGTCTGGCAGCCTGTCGCCATTTTTTCTCTGTGACTTCTCTGTGGGATCTTCAGTACTGGCAACACCTCGCAGCGCCTTCACCGACTCCAAGCGAATGTCATCTTTTCTGTTTGGAAAAAGCGAAAGGAGCAAAACTGTCACTTGGTATAGGAGCAACAATAAAGTTATAGGCAGCACTCACAAGTGATTTCATATTCCAGAGAGCTCCCTAGCTTTAAGGCCATGTGCAAACAGGGCAAAGGGACCCCAATCCAAATCACTGTGTTTGAAACTTTTTCAGACGGAACAGAAATCCACTGATTCTTCAACAATCTAATCTTGGAATCCTCCTGCTGCCATAGTCAAGCTGAATATCCATAAATTCTCTGTACGTGGGACCATATCAAAGTACTTACAAATGCTTCTACACTGCCACTGATTGAAAACAAAGCATGGTCACAATAACTGTCAGATAAAGTCAGTTTATTGACAGGTGCAGCAAGTGAGTGGATAGGCATTGGACTTTCAAAATAAGAGTCCTGGATTGAAATCCTGGTCACAGCACCTGGTGTGGGTTAAGGTGGAGATTTTTCCAATCTCCCAGGTGAACAGATGTGCAGACCCGCTAATGCCTCAGATCCCTTTGTGTGTATACGCAAGCTATCAAATATGCATATTAAATTCCAGTTGTCCACATCCGATTTGGCTTGTTATGGAAACAAGACCATACCCAGCAATGTACACCCTGAAAAACGTTTGAAAAGTTTGGCTGCCAACATGTTGGGCTATAAACAGTCATACAAGTAAAAGCCTGCATGCACATACAAGGGAATGTGGAATATACAGCGCAAGAACAAAGAAGAAGTGAACTCACACATCGCCAGCTCCCAGCATCAGGATGTATCTGGAAGGGACGTGGTTGGCTGGGAACACAGCCGCCGCATACTGCGCTGCCACCACACGAGCCTGTGGCTCCACCTGGCATGGCAAAACAAAGACTTTGTTTCAGTACCAAAAACCATTTTCATTTAACCCTCTGAGTCCCAGAAGTACTTTTGCCCCCCAAATCACAAACTCTCAAAAATTAAAATAGTACTCAAAAGTATGTAAGAGTACACTGAAGGAAAATGAATGGAGAAAGTAATCATTCGTTCAATCATGACAGGATATCTCAACTCTCAATCATGGGAAAACAATACAAATCTTTGTTCTGAATATAAAAAGTAATTTGCTTCAACAAACAGAGAATGGAATTGTGTCAACCTGCATGTACATCTGAATACTGAAACATGCTACCTTTCACTGTATGTAAACCAATCTGTGTTGATCAAGAACACTATATATATATGTCAACATAACACAAGCTAACACAAGCAAACAGTTCTTTTCCATTATCTTGATGAAACCGTCCGCATGCATGCGTGCATGTGCAGTTTGTTTCTGATGGACCTGTGGTAAGCAAGTGCTACGTGCTTACATGACAAGGGCGTATACATGTCTGTGTGTTTAAGTGTGTCTCTGTATCTCTGTGTCTGTCTGTGCATGCATATATGTGCAAGTGTTTGCATGCGTGCAGTGTGGTGGGTGAACAAATAAGTGAGCCAGCTACTGAAGTCACTGAGTGTGGATGTGAATGTGAGTGTCCTGTGTTGTTTGTGCATGTTTCTAACCATGCCTGCGAGTGCACGCACGCACACACACACACACACACACACACACACACACAAACACACACACACACACACACACACACATGCCCAGGCCCATGATTTGCCGTGATGTTGCATACCTTGTCAATGTTCTGCATGAGGAGGGCCTCCAGCAGCTGCAGGTTGGTCTCATCGATCTGACGGAAGGAGCTGGACATCATGGACAGGGCTTCCTGCACCGCCAGGCGAGTCTCTGTGTCCTCCTGAATGACAATGACACACTGGTAAGGAGGAGGGGGGGGAGGGGATGGGAGAGGGGGAGGGAGAGGGGTCTCTGTGTCCTCCTGAATTACAACGACACACTGGTAAGGAGGGGGGGGGGGGAGGGGAGAGGGGGAGGGAGAGGGGTCTCTGTGTCCTCCTGAATGACAACAACACACTGGTGAGGAGGAGGGGGGGGGAGGGGATGGGAGAGGGGGAGGGAGAGGGGTCTCTGTGTCCTCCTGAATGACAACAACACACTGGTAAGGAGGAGGGGGGGGGGAGGGGATGGGAGAGGGGGAGGGAGAGGGGTCTCCGTGTCCTCCTGAATGACAACGACACACTGGTAAGGAGGAGGGGGGGGACGGGATGGGAGAGGGGGAGGGAGAGGGGTCTCTGTGTCCTCCTGAATGACAACACACTGGTAAGGAGGAGGGGGGGGACGGGATGGGGGAGGGGGAGGGAGAGGGGTCTCTGTGTCCTCCTGAATGACAACGACACACTGGTAAGGAGGAGGGGGGGGCCGGGGGGGGGGAGGGGATGGGAGAGGGGGAGGGAGAGGGGTCTCCGTGTCCTCCTGAATGACAACGACACACTGGTAAGGAGGGGGGGGGGATGGGGGGGGGGAGGGAGAGGGGTCTCCGTGTCCTCCTGAATGACAACGACACACTGGTAAGGAGGAGGGGGGGGGGGATGGGGGGGGGAGGGAGAGGGGTCTCCGTGTCCTCCTGAATGACAACGACACACTGGTAAGGAGGAGGAGGGGGAGGGGATGGGAGAGGGGGAGGGAGAGGGGTCTCCGTGTCCTCCCGAATGACAACAACACACTGGTAAGGAGGAGGGGGAGGGGATGGGAGAGGGGGGAGGGAGAGGGGTCTCCGTGTCCTCCCGAATGACAACGACACGCTGGTAAGGAGGAGGGGGAGGGGATGGGAGAGGGGGAGGGAGAGGGGTCTCTGTGTCCTCCTGAATGACAATGACACACTGGTAAGGAGGAGGGGGGGGGGGGATGGGAGAGGGGAAGGGAGAGGGGTCTCTGTGTCCTCCTGAATGACAACACACTGGTAAGGAGGAGGGGGGGAGGGGATGGGGGAGGGGGAGGGGGAGGGGTCTCTGTGTTCTCCTGAATGACAACAACACACTGGTAAGGAGGAGGAGGGGGAGGGGATGGGAGAGGGGGAGGGAGAGGGGTCTCTGTGTCCTCCTGAATGACAACACACTGGTAAGGAGGAGGGGGGGAGGGGATGGGGGAGGGGGAGGGGGAGGGGTCTCTGTGTCCTCCTGAATGACAACAACACACTGGTAAGGAGGAGGAGGGGGAGGGGATGGGGGAAGAGGGCACTCAAGGGGTTAATTCATCATCATCATCATTAATATCTTATCATTATCATTCTTATTATTATTAGTGGCGAGGGCAACCAAGACAAGGACAGAAAAATTGTAACAATCCTTGAACTGCAAAGATGTGATCTGGGGAGATGCTGAAATCAGTCAGAGGAAGTCCTGGCAGGGGTGGGGAAGGATGTGTATTGATCAGAGGAAGTGGGGCCCCTGTGTGGGTATAAACAGTGGTATAGGAAAATGGGGCTGAGGGACTCAAATGCCCATCAATCAGGTACAATCTGGGCTTATGCTTAGTCTGATTGCCCAAACAAGAAAGATACTCTTGCTCCCTGCAGAAACACATGATCAACAATGACAGCAAGCTGACAAACTGATAGAAACAAAGAATACACACACACACACACACACACACACACACATATATATATATATACATAATAGCCACAGGCTGCACAAACAGAAGATAGCTGCTAGAAAAGAGGGTGCTGCATACTTTAAAAGGAAAGTAAAATACCACATCAGCTGCAGCTATATTTCTTTTCTTTTATTTTCTCAGGAGGACCTGCAGTTTCCACAGGACAGGAAACTCCCTGCTGTAGTCTGCACCAGATGGTCACGTAGTGTATGCGAAATCAAAATTCCCTGTACACCTGTCATTTCTTAGAAAAAGTTGTCCCACCTGACACATGGCCTCGAAGAATCGCTGGATAAGTGCGATGTCTTTGGCGACGCGGTGAGGCGAGCGACGCGCTATCTTCCCCACTGCCACATATGCCAGACTGCGGAGCTTGGGATCCTGAAAAGATAGTCATCCAGATCATAAATACACCTCAGCTGTTTCATGTTTTGTCTGCATTCATGACAAGCTGCAGATTCCCAGACCTGTGCTCTCATGTACTGACTGGTATTAGCACATGCAACAGCAATCATGGAAAAGAAAGAAACAAACTCATGTCAACTGCATTATCAACCATAACAAAACATATCACAACTGGTTGATGCTTAGCGAATTTTTTTCCACAATATCAGTGAATACACTCACAGACACACACACACACACACATACACATTTACAGAATAAATCAAACTGTTTTCCAAGCACTAACATCAAGCGATACAAAAACCACAACATCTACTTTCAAGCATTTAGACATGACAGTAAAACTAAAAAATAATTTTAATGCAAAGCAAAACAAGCTGCATTCTCTGCACTTTTGTTCATGCTTAGAGTAACTCTTGATTCCTACAGTGCACACGCTTTGCATACAAACAATAATATACATACACCAAAACACTTGGGACACAAGAACAAATATGAAGATCATCCTCACTGATAAAACAACAGAAATACACAAACACATTCAAAAGATATCCACCAAAGCATATTATTGACAACAACAAAATTATATATGTATCTATATATATATGTCAAAAACAAGTAAGAAAGAAAATGTATCTCTTGCACAGGTTGCGACAATAATTCTCACAAGCCATCAAGTCCATCTCCAATCTTTTCGGATCATTCAAAGAAAGGAGTGACAGTGAAAAGTCAGGAGGAAAACTATCGTTAGATCTGGCAGAAAAAGAAAAAACAAGAAAGACAAAGTCTTCAAGACTCACTTGCGATACACACTTAAAGAAAAAAATAAAAATAAAACTTTAAAAAATCAAAAATTATTTGTTGAAATGTGTTCTCCATTCGTTATTATGATTATATATAGCTTCACGAAAAAAAAAAAAAAAGAAAAAAAAAAGGATTCAAGACAGATTCGAACCATGGATGTTTGGATCGAGAATGAGTGGTTTTACCTACTGCACTAACGAGAGTGCAATGTTGAGCATGTTCTTTTAGCGGAATGAATCGACTGCAGCAGTAGAAGTTACAACCCAGTTTAAATCATGTTATTCTGGTTTATCTCAGGCATTCAAAAAATTTCTTTCAAGTCCGAAGTAAAGGTGACATTCCCATTGTCTCAAAAACACTGCAATATATGTCCGTTTTTGTAGATCTGCAGAGATCTGTGATTAACAAGCTTTGTCTTTCCACTCACTGAGAAACGACAACATCTTCCATTCAATTTCTTTTTTCTGTTCATTCTAGTTAATTCAGTATCCACTTTTAAACATTCATATGCACTAAACACGACAATGATTATTTAAGAAATTCTTTTAATTCGGTGGTAAAGGAGACGTTGCTATCACGTCAGGCTTTGAAACATGTTTTGTCAAGATCTGCACTGACCAGTGCCGTGTAGACAAGGCAGTCAAACGGTCAATTCAAATTTTCTTTTCTGTTCATTCTAGTTAATTCAGTGTCAATTCAAATTTTCTTTTCTGTTCGTTCTAGTTAATTCAGTGTCCACTTTAGAATATTCATATGCAGTAAACACATCAATAATGTAGTGTCACTGTATGTGTTTGTCCAGCATGTGTATTTCTTTGCTTTTAATTGCTAACAAGAAAAATGAGGTCATGGCGTGTTATCACCAGACAATCGGGAAGCTGCAATGGGGTAACAGCGGTTTTTGGAATGTGGAACGAACATCAATGAAATAACTGTTAATGATTCAGAAATATGGCTAACTTTGGGAGACTTACAACCTATTATTGGTATGACTTTGTGAAGATTTTTTTCTACTGTTTTTAAACCAAATTTGGTATTGGCAGACAAAGTTTTTTCAGAGAAAATGGCAATGTTAAAGTTTACCATGGACACAGACACACACACACACAGACAACCGAACACAGGTTATAACATAGACTCACTTTGTTTACACAAGTGAGTCAAAAAATAAAGGGGGGCGGGGCGGGGCGGGGCTGGGGGGGGGGGGGGGGGGGTGCGGGACACACAACTCAAAATACTTGCTCAGCTTTTCCATCAACGGCCTCCACAAGGAAGGTACAAGGAATGACAGCAAGCAATGCAAGTTATTCTAATTTTGTGTTGTCCCTCATTTCTGAACTTTAATTTTCTGCCAAATCAATCTGTCCTCTTTCCACACACACCTCTTCACTTTCACTCTTCACCATGAGACGACCAAAACCTCTAAGACTAAGCTGATGGCCTGCATGTGGGGAGACGTGGTGCAGAAAGCCTGAGTTCAGGGAGGAGGGAACAAGAAAGAACCGATAGTAATGTCCCCTTATCTCCAACCCATCTCAATGTTTGGTCTGCACAGCTACCAATGAAGAAGAGCTGGAGAAAAAACCCAAACCAACATAACCTTGCACATCAATACAACATACTCTTTATCCCTACTTTGGAAGGGATGGAGTAAGGAGATATGGTGGCAAAAGGGAGGCAGATGGGTGGACAGGTTTCCCTGGCAGCCAAGAGTATGAATTAGAGTCTAAGGAGGTAACAGGTGCTTCGAAAACATAGACAGGACAAAGCACAGCAGTCTGCCATCATCCCTGTTCTCCTGCCATTGCACTGCAAAAACTTCCAACTAATGACAAGTTAAACATGAATTAACGATAACTGAGATAAATAATATTTCAACAATACCCAGATGACAGAAATAAACCTCTCTCACACACACCCACACACAAAGACATCCCCCACTCCCCCCCTGCCTGCATTATAACAAAAAAACCAAGGTACCTCCCCATCCCTCCTCCATTCCTACCCCATTTGCTCATAAATACTAAATCATGCTAAACACACACAATAATCAATCCAGTACACACAATAATTTAATCCTCACATCAATCAATCCACTAAATCCATCAGTACGAAATCCATCAGTAAGCATGCGTATGTTCACAGCTATCCTAAATCCACCTGTCACTGGCTCAACTATTCAGGTACATGTTGGTCAAAGAGCAAGCATGATGAAGCATACACAACAGTGACCACACTGTACAATATCAACTTCCTCACAATTCACAGAGTGATTGACAATCAGGCACTCTCTTATGACAGTCACACCACAAAGTGAAATCCCACATCTAACTACTGAAAACTGCATCACTACTCGGGACAATCTGATGCCTGATGAAGATCCAAGCGCTCTTTTTCCATATGACAAGGACACATAATGACAGAAGTGCAAACTGCATGATCTTGGACACACCTTCTCCCATGACCTTTCCGGCTCAAGTTTCACAACAGTGGATGTTTCCAGCACTTAAGAATTCATTCTCGTTGAGCTTTGCTGCACAATTTCCATGTTCCAACATTTTGCAATCAATAACTGTGGTCAAACAGCAATGCAACAAGAAAGGGAGCTTCTTCCAAAACGCCTACACTCATTTACAGCATCCACCACATGTTGTTTTCTGGTGGTGGACAGCAGGAACAAATGATCGTGGTACCAGTTTCTGTACAACACTGCCTTGTCCTGTCTAGACTTGCATCACTGAATCTGCAAGGCACATTGGTATAAAGTACAAGTCATACTAAGCAGTCACGTGACAATGCCTGATTGTCAACCAACCCCTTCTGTCTGACAATGGCAAAAAATACTAACAAGCTAAGAAAAAATATAACATAAAACAAAAAAACATAAAACAAAACCCAAAAGGGATTACTCCACACAAATACAGCAATTTCCCACTGGTCTTGGCACAAACCCAAGCTGCAATGTCAAATGAAAGATGACAGCCATGACACCTACATCTTCATCCAGTGTTACTGAAGAAAGGACTTTCAAACATCAATTCTGAAAATGTTTTATCCAAAAATGTGTAGTAAAAAAAATAAATAAATAAATAAATAAATAAAAATAATAAAAAAACCAACAATGTATAAGCTTTCAAAAACAACATTTAAATTCAAGATGTATAAGAAAAAAATTGGTATTCCAAAAACAAAAAGGGGGCATTCACAGAAAAGACACTGCAATACGGAGGTGGTATAATAAAATTTAAAAAGAATAATAAATGACATTAAATTTTTCAAACAAGTAAAAAAACTAAATAAAAAAAGGAACAGAATAAAAGGAAACAGGTATGACCGATACAAATACAGAATCATACCAACAGAAACAAATACTCCAAGAAAAAAAAGGACCAAAAAAGTCAGAAAGACCCAAACATAAAAATCTGGGTAAAAGTTCTCAAGCAAATGACTGTCTTGTGTTGTGCAAAACTCATGCCTCCTGATACAAGTACACTTGTAATATAATGCAAGTGAAGAGACTGGCATGGAACTAAGCAAATCCACCCAGAGAGCTCAAAACACCAATACTATGCAGAGAAAGAACTGCTGAAATCTGTTTTTTAAGCAAAAGAAGACTGTCCTGCCATACAGCTTGAAGAAATTCTGTGCATATGCATTTCATTCGTATGGCAACTGATTTGATGTTGAACATTAGAACAGGCATTATGCTAATATGACAATGCAATGCTGCTAAATAAAAACCTATTCAAACTTGTCTGGACTTTCCATTCAGTTTTAATCAAATATGCCTCAGAAACCAAATTCTTACTTGCCAAACCAAAGTATCCAACAATACTACTAAACACTCTGAACACGCACACACATAAATGCATGCATGTGCACACACACTCACAGAACTTTACAAGCTCTTTTATGAGTTTTTTGAAGAATTATCTTTCCTAAAATGTAAAAAGAAAATGGAAGAAAGAAACTAAAATCTAAGGAGAAAAATGGGGAGGGGGTTCAGCATTTTCCCCCAAACAGTTCAGAATGGCCAGGAAAATTGTCATGGCAACAGAGGGGAAAAAGGTATGGTTTGTGTGTGTGTGCTGTGTGTGTGTGTGTGCGCGCGCGCGCGTGCTAGTATGCATGTGTGTGCATGCATGTGTGGTGTGCACACACACGTGTGCGCATACACGCATGTGTGCATGCTACTGTGCATATATCTGCAGATTCATGATTCCTGTCATGTTTACGTTTTCCCCATATACAGCTGGACAGTAAGACCAGCTGCTTTCTGGAAGAGCTGGCGAAGACAGGGCTAAGCAAGGACAGATGGAATCCAAAACAACCCACAACACACAGAACACCTCACAGCGTTGTACTCAAAAGGGGAGACAGAGGAGGGGGAGTGGGGGGGGGCTGGGGCATGGAAGGGGGTGGGCGAAGTAGAGGACCTACATTAGATGGAAAAAGACGCACACTACGGCACTAAAAATGAGAAAGTGATGATCAGGTGAATGACATTGGGCCACGCCCACTGGGAGGGCGATGCGAGGCGAGGCGCACACCGTGTCACTCATGCACCACTTGCCTGTAACCTGGCCGCCATGCGGCGCCACCTGCCCCCACCTCCACCTCGCTGAAAACATCATCGGCAACAGCAACTGCTGTACAAACCTACAACTTTTTGATGAAAAATTACAATAACTACAACAAAAATGGGCATGCATTCTGTGAAATCACATCAAAGAATCATACTCTCCTCGTTTTTGTTCCCACCACACTCATGACAAAGACAAACACTACATATCACAACAACAAACACTTTCTTTTCAAAACATCTAGATTACACCAATGAAAAAGAAGAAAAAAAGGCTAATAAGTCCGTTAAAACTATATCAAAAGATAAACAAAAACAAGCCAGAAACCAAAAAACAAAATAAAAATAAATTATTCAAAACCAATAGCAGATACATAATAAATTACCTCAGTCTTTTTTGTCATATAGTTTCCTTGCCACACAGACACAACCATCTCACTCGCTCCAAAAACCACATTAAAGATAGGAAAGGGAGATATACATTCAACCCCATTTCAAACCCCTTGGTCACAAAGTAATCATACACAAGCATCAGAGTCTGTGCTATGACTCCCAGTTCTGCAATTCACACAGAAGACAGTCCAAAGATAACATCCACACTTCGTGTTGCAACTGAAAACGCATTCCAAAACCGCATTTCCATGGGTAGTTTAATCCTGCTCAGAGCTTACAGGGCAAGGTCACGTGGACATGTTCCCTGGCTTCCCTTGAGAAATATTTTGAACAACATTAAATATATACCCCAGATTGCCTCTTAGTTCCCACACTCCCCCAAACACACAGACACATACACACACACACACACACACACACAAACGAAAGACAAAAAAGGTGATAATTATGTAGACCTGATTTCAAGATGAATAAAACAAAAATGCATCACTTGCTCAATGTCAGCATATATCCATTTTTGGTTCAGTGATTTAGCAAAAAATGTATGTTGCAGCTAAAGAGAACTGCTTTTCATTCCCACACAATCCATCACCCACCCACCCCATCTTCTACCCCTGTCCATGAACTTGCCATCTCTTCCACACAAAGAAAAAAAAAACAAAAAGAAGAGAAGAAAAGTCTTCATGGCTTATGTGTGATTCTTACTGATTTTCAAAGGAAAACAAAGACAAAACAGAAAACTGGGCAGGGTGCAGGCTTACTACTTCTTACTTTTTTCCTTTTTTTTTTCACTCATGAAAATCATCCATGTATTAAAAAAAATCAGAAAACAAAATGTGTGAACTGCATTTAATCATCAAAATCACTTTCATTCAACATCAGAAACGAGCGTTTGCTGAACAAAAGAATATGCACTGGAAAGGGAACAATTCTGCCTAAAGCAGACTACATTCATCATTGATCTGAATTATCAATTTACTATCGTATCTATCAAAGTTTCAAACTTTCCATGTCTTTATTACAACTTTTTTTCTGGTTTGGACAAATGACAACAAAAACACTTGTGCAACATTCCACACAAAAACTAACTGTGGACACGCAAGAATGGTGGTGGAATAAGAGCCTGGAATAAGTTTTGTTTATAAATTTTAAAAAATAAAATAAAATAATAGTTTCATTAAAACAACAGCTGAATAACTGCAATCTGACAATGTGTAAACTGCATTATAAGTTGATCCAAATCATATTTTGTATCATTTAAAAAAAGATATAGTGCAGTTCTGAAAAATTGTGCTAGATTGTGAAGAACATTACCAACAAATCCCTAAGCTGGATAGTCCTGGACATATCATCAGCAATCTTTTAAAATGTCAAAGTGTAAAACAAGAAAGTCAGTCTGAAACCAAAAAAATATTATCATAAATATCACAATGTGAGACAAAAATGTGTCAATCACTGTCATAGTGCGGCACAAAAATGTCATAATCACTGTCACACTGTAAAACAAAAATATCACAATCACTGTCACAGTGTAACACAAATGACAAAATCACTTCCATGGTGGAACTACAAAACTACACACCCATTCACCCACAAACATCCTTCCTTCCCTTTCTGTTTTGCACACACAATTCGGCTGTCTGAATGACAACACCACAAAGACACAGGACTCACCTCTTTGGCTTCTCCAATCACCTTCACCATCCCCGAAAGCAGAACAGCATCAAACATAGCGAACTTGGTTTCCTCACAACTGTCAGAAATAAACCGCATGGGCATTGCTACAGCAACAGCAAGTATGAAGCTATGACATAATGTGCCTGTATGTGAACGCATGTGTCACGATTTGTTATACTTCATATGGGTGCATCTGTGTCCATTAGCATGCAGTGGGCATGCAAGCAGTAGGGTGATTGGAATCTTTTTCAAGTGATTTAATTTCTGCAACTGCATTTTACGCTGATTATCAGCTGAATTAAAATTATTCAATTACTCCAATTTCTTTCCTAATTTTAAACAAAACAGATGAAGCGTTTTGAACAAGGCTATAAAAAACAGATGACCATGGATCAAGAAATAAACAGTGTTCAGGTGTGTAAAAAAAAAAAAAAAAAATCCATAATTTTTTTTTTTTTTTTTATCTTTCTTGTAGTGACATGGCAAACCTTTGCAACCATCTTTTAATCCAATACTATCCAGAAAGACAACTGATATTTCTTCACATATGAACTAATAATAAAGCAAATAAAATAACAGTAATCTCAAATACAAAATAAATCTCACCAAGAGAATAATGGTAACTGTAACAAAAACTCTGACTTGTATAAAAAGGCAATTCAATCAATACTATGAATCCAAGAAACTCTGCTCACTCAAGACATATATGCTACAGAAGAAATCAACCCTCAAGCACAAGAAAGCACAAACACATGGGAGTTAAGGAAGCCCACTCACTTCAAACACATGTGATGAACAAACTGTACAGCCATGGAACGCAGCTTGGCATTGGGGTTGGCCCCGAACAGGCAGTCAAACACCACCTGACAACAGATGGATCCCTCTGGCATCACCATACAATGTACTTCTAATTGTACTTCCTCCATGGCAATGGCTAAAATTATTTCTTCCTCTTCTGCATTCCAGCTACCATGCTATATCATCAGGTTTGTTGCAGTGATGAACTCAAAAGTTTCTCCACAGGTCCACCTCATCAGGTCAGAAATGACATTGGTAATAAGTATCATTATACTGCACTGACCTGAATACAAGAAGGGAACATGCTGACAGCTGGTAATAAGTATCATTATCTTGCACTGACCTGAATATAAGAAGGGAACATGCTGACAGCTGGTAATAAGTATCATTATCTTCAACTGACCTGAATATAAGAAAGGAACATGTTGACAGCTGGTAATAAGTATCATTATCTTGCACTGACCTGACAAAAAGGGAACATGTTGACAGCTGGTAATAAGTATCATTATCTTGCACTGACCTGAATATAAGAAGGGAACATGTTGACAGCTGGTAATAAATATTATTATCTTGCACTGACCTGAATATAAGAAGGGAACATGCTGACAGCTGGTAATAACTATCATTATCTTGCACTGACCTGAATATAAGAAGGGAACATGTTGACAGCTGGTAATAAGTATCACTATCTTGCACTGACCTGAATACAAGAAGGGAACATACTGACAGCTGGTAATAAATATTATTATCTTGCAATGACCTGAATATAAGAAGGGAACATGCTGACAGCTGGTAATCAGTATCATTATCTTGCAGTGACCTGAATATAAGAAGGGAACATGCTGACAGCTGGTAAAAAGCATCATTATACTGGACTGACCTGAATATAAGAAGGGAACATGCTGACAGCTGGTAATAAGTATCACTATCTTGCACTGACCTGACAAAAAGGGAACATGTTGACAGCTGGTAATAAGTGTCACTATCTTGCACTGACCTGAATATAAGAAGGGAACATGCTGACAGCTGGTAATAAGTATCACTATCTTGCACTGACCTGAATATAAGAAGGGAACATGCTGACAGCTGGTAATAAGTATCACTATCTTGCACTGACCTGAATATAAGAAGGGAACATGTTGACAGCTGGTAATAAGTATCATTATCTTGCACTGACCTGAATATAAGAAGGGAACATGCTGACAGCTGGTAATAAGTATCATTATCTTCAACTGACCTGACAAAAAGGGAACAAGTTGACAGCTGGTAATAAGTATCATTATCTTGCACTGACCTGAATATAAGACGGGAACATGCTAACAGCTGGTAATAAGTATCATTATCTTGCACTGACCTGAATATAAGAAGGGAACATGTTGACAGCTGGTAATAAGTATCATTATCTTGCACTGACCTGAATATAAGAAGGGAACATGCTGACAGCTGGTAATAAGTATCACTATCTTGCACTGACCTGAATATAAGAAGGAAATATGTTGACAGCTGGTAATAAGTATCATTATCTTGCACTGACCTGAATACAAGAAGGGAACATGTTGACAGCTGGTAATAAATATCATTATCTTCAACTGACCTGAATATAAGAAGGGAACATGTTGACAGCTGGTAATAAGTATCATTATCTTGCACTGACCTGAATACAAGAAGGGAACATGTTGACAGCTAGTAATAAATATCATTATCTTCAACTGACCTAACAAAAAGTGAACATGCTGACAGCTGGTAATAAGTATCATTATCTTGCACTGACCTGAATACAAGAAGGGAACATGTTGACAGCCTCTCTAGCACGCAGAAAGAAGGGGAAGATTTTCAGACGTATCCTGGTGCAGACTGGAGACCGTCTTTCCTCAGCTTTGATCTGGGGCTACACACACACACGCACACACACACACACAAACTTCCATTGATTATCAATGAAAACAGTTTGCTGACCACGCAATCATCAATCAACAACTGATCATCAAAGAAAAATCAATAAAAAACCAACTGATCAATGTTAAAAAAAAAAAAAATTTAATTCCAAATAAGTTGCAGAAATAGAAACAGGAAATATATTCTACAAGATGAAAAACAAGCAAGAAGAAAGCTCCAAAAGGTAAATGAAATACCTTTTCCCAAACAGAGTAACTGTTATTTCTATGGTAATGCTTTACCAAAATGACTGATTCTGAAATGAAACAATTTACCATGTTTAACACACACACACACACACATATCCTTGCTCACTCTCAAACGAGAGACACACCAGACCTTGCTCTACACAATTCAGATGTTCCCCAAATCTTCCTCCTCCTTTCCATCTACTGGTCTCACTCTGAGATTTAGCCTACCTGTCCTTTCACTGCCACTGTTCCTTGGAAAATGGAAAAGAGCTTGGTCAGGATCTCTGTCGAGTTCCAGTCCACACTTCTGCAAAATGGAGAAAAAATACACATGAAAATAATACAATAAAAAATAAACAGATATATAAAAGAATGCTGATTAATAAAGAAGCTGAATATACAAATCAGGCATCTCTTGATCAAGGAAATCTCATGTCATAAAGAGCATAGGTGACTGTCTTCCTACTTGCACTGAAAATCATACAATACACAGCAACCTTAAAAACCAATGGGGTAGGAGGTGAGTGGGTGGAGGCAGCTGGATGGATGAGAGGCATTTTGAAGGGTTTTTCTCTCCATTACTGCATGCCTCTTTGGCAAAGACTCCACTAACAGCAAAATTCAGACAAACATGATAACCTGTTTATGGAAACCATTAACACAAACATTTCCTCTTAGTCTTACGTTAAAAAATCCATCCAATACAAATGTCATTCTCTTATTAGTACAGTACCCCTGGAAAATGCATGGAAGAATACAACCTATCTTCAAACACCTACATTATTTTTTGTCCTCATCAAGAACTGAAGGCTCAATGACCACTCCAAAATAAACAAACACATCAGTATACATTCAAGCTGATTCCAGTCAATTTTTGTTTTTAAATCAATGAAAGCTAGGCACCCATTTATGCAACAAACTACAAAATAAAATGTGAACACTGCAATTCCTTTGCCACATCTAAAACAAATATATATAGCTTTTTAAAAAATATCCCCATTTCTGTTTTGAAAAAAAAAATCATTCAAAAAGTTGGGGGATTCTTCAAAAGTAATCAAATTTCTTTGTAACATTTTGCATCACATAAACACTGATGATTTTTTGCTTTTGAACAAGAGAAACATCCCTCACCCGGTAATTTTCTTCAACTCCATGTCTGCTGATGTGGCCACACTGAAACAAAACAACAAAGTCTACAAGTGAGCAATTACAAAAGACAAATGACACCAGGAAAAAGACAGAAATGTTAAAATAGCCAAAGATAAGTCAAATAACACAACAGTCTGAGAAATCAGTATGAGTGAGCAAAATGGAGAAATAATAAAAACACACAAAGATGAAAGATAAGAAACATTAAAAAAAAACAACAAAAAAAACAAAAAAAAACACCTCACCCCCACCCCCAGAAAAAGAGAGAGTGATGGAATCAATGACAAAAAAAATACCCTGAGCTTCAGACATGGGAACACTCATCGGAACGCTGGCAACACAGCTGACTGTCATCCACTGACTAAATAAGTCTTTCATCATGTTGCTCAATTTTCCTGATCAACACTGCATAGTCTAACCGTTCAGCACTGGTATTCTGAAAAAGGAAGTGTATGGTATTGCCCTGTCATGCAGTCCACACTAAATGGACCCAGAACCCTTTTTTTTTTTTAAGGATATTTCTTCGCATATTACCTGTATTTAGAAAAGACATATCCAAACATACTAATGATACATGTAAATCACTAAATGCATCCACTGTTGAACTAATTTAACAAATTAACACACACAAAAAAACAACAAAAAAGCCCTCAAAAATGTTTCATGCAAACAATGACAACAACTCGACTCCACAAATAGGTACTGGTAGGTGGTTCACAGCAACCTATCAATGAAAGCTCATGTGAATTTTCTGCCTGCACCAAAACAACCCTCAGGTGTAGTAAGTATGGGGGAGCTAGAATTAACAGCATAGAAGCAACACTGCTCTGAGAATATGTGGAAGAGAAAGCAGCCTAAATAACTAACACTGCTCTGAGTATATTCAACAGCAAAATAGGTATATTCAAATGCAAAATCAGCCCAAAATGATAAATCAAAACACCACCACAATCTCCTCTTTACCTGTGTCGGGTATCCGAAGAGCCAATGACATAGTGACACACCACTTCTGACTCAGAGAAGATTTCGCTGCCCAGGAAGTTGAGAACTCCCATCTTGGCTTTCTCCAGATTCTCTGGGGTCAAAGGTGACTCACCAAGCACTCGTTTCAATGCTTTCTCACTCACCCCTGGTGGGGGTGCAGGTGTAGGTGGTGGGGGTCCTTCCCCTGAGGGGGCGACATTGTGGTAGCTGAAATCGTATTCATAAATGATAAAGCAATGGTCAAGACAGACTGACTGAATGTAAAACAACATGTGTGCATAAGACAAGAGAATCACATTATAAATATAATGGTCACCTAGGAGAGAGAAAGAGATCGCAAAAGAGAAGGCCAGGCTCAAACAAAGAGTGAAAAGTTCTACGTAATGTCAGTCTGTCATCCATTTTTTATTCTTTATTTGACTCAATGTCTGTCTGGCTTGTGTGTGTTATACTGTGGGTTTTTTGTTGTTGTTGTTGTTCTGTGCGTGCATGTGTGTGTGTGTGTGTGTGAGGTAGGACCTGTAAGGCAGCAGCAGGAGGTCCATCATATAATCCAGAAGCAGCTGTCTTGTCACTGGTTTGTCCCCCAACTGGAACTTCTGCCGTCGTTCCTCCACTGTCCTTGGCATCTTCACATGCTGAAGTGCCGGGATCATCAGCTGCATCAGCCTGCAACGATGGGCACAACAGCCCAGTGGTTAAAAGAGCTGGCCTTTTAATCTGAATGTCTTGGGTTCAAATCCCAGCCATGTAGATTACAGGTGGAGATTTTTTCCTATCTCCCAGGTATACAGACATGCAGATCTGCAAGTAAATGAACTCTCTTTTGAGTGTATATGCACACAGAAGATTAAAAAAAAAATGTATGTTAATGATGCCATAATCTGTGTAAGCATTTGCTGGGTTATGGAAATATCATATCCAGAATGCACATTCCCAACAACACAGATGGGCAAAAAACAGTCATACGTGTAAAAGTATATGTGCATACAGATGAATGTGGGAATTGCAGCCCAAAAACACACAAGAAGAATCAGCCTAGAACAGCTATGCTGCCACAGGGTGAATGAGGATGCCAGCTGTAATGGTGGCAGCACTTTGGATCTGGCTGGCTATTTAGTATTATCAATGCTCCCCCCCCTTTTTTTTCTAAAAGAAAACATTAACAAAGAAAAAAAAAAGCATTCAGAAAGCAGAAAAAGCAGTACTGATATAAACTTTGATCTATATACAGCTTAAGTTCCTCACAATCAGTTTTCATGAAAACCAATAAGGAAAACTTTCTTCTATACACATGAGCAATAGAAATGTAATTGTAGAAGGAAAAAAATCAGTGCACTCAACAAGCAATTTAACACAAAAAAAGTACAAAAACTGTTATTTCCATCTAAAAAAAAAAAAAAAAAAAAAAAGAGAGAGAGAGAGTAAAAACACATGGTGTCACGCCATTCATTGCTGCTCTGCACTTCCCATCAGACTGTGTTCAGCTAAATAACAATTATCGAGAGGTACAAAGAAAAAAACCCCAAAAACTCCTCTCTCTATCTAATTTAGATTTCCATAAGAAGGTCAATAAAGATTCACTGTCTGGTAAGTTCAGGTACATAATTTTTTTTTTAAACTTGATTGTTGGTCTTGAACATCGTGCTGAAAATGATCATTTTTAAAACTTTCCATGCAGCAAAACATATCATGAACCATGAAGTAAAGAATATGTACAGAGACTCAGAAGCACACATTAACATGGAAAGAAACCAACCTCCACATTTCAACAACTATGACAATGAAAAGGGGGAAAAAAACTCACAAATCCTGATGGTTAGCAGGTCTGCTTTCCAAGCAACTCATCAGCAGAGGAATCAGTTCTGCTTGCTTCTCAAAATCCATGCGAGGATAGCCCATTTTGATGTACAAAATGGTGAAGTTCTACAGGACAAAACAACAGAGATCACATTTTGAAATATTTACGGATTAATTTCATTTTCACAAACATAAATTCTTACTGTCATGTTCAAATGTGAGCCAGAGCAAAACCTTGCATGGCATCTTGTCCACTGTTGGCAACTGAATTAACAGACTGAGTTGACTCAGTTCTTATGGGAAAGAAAAGGTAGTGACTGGCTTGACCAATTCCAGGCCTTGGGACATCTCATTTCTATACTGTCAACAAAATGTAGCCAGACAGAGCCAGTACATTGTCCACAGCTTGCACCAGTTAGGTTGGCACAGAGAAATATTAAACACCAAACAGACTTTTCTCCCAAAAAGTCCAAGAACACTTACTGTGACGAAAGGCGTGGCTTCTTTGTCCTGAAACAGTGAGAGCAAGGCTTCCACAGGCAGCTGAATCCTGCTGCGACTCTTCAGCCGTTTGTTCACATGTACCAGCAGTTCCATCACCTGCAATCAGTAGGTAACATTACATTTACAGTATCATCATCCTTCCCTTGAAGCTAGATCAGTTTGACATTAATCTGAGGTGCAGTTACTACACTTTTCAGTGTGACTGATCTTGCAAAACAAAAGTAATGCAATCACAAGAGAAAAAAGTTAAAGAATGGTACCTGACAACCTGACCTGTAAGCCTGATTTTGCTTCAGTGTGGCAGCACCCTTCACTGGCAAGCCAAGTGGGGCTCAAAACTGTGGACATAAACTGTACGCATGTGCGGTGATTTCTACAAATTGATGTGTGAGACCAATCCTTTCTATCTAACACTGCATGTCCAATGTCCAACCAATGTTCATACAGTACTGCCTAATGACTAAAACTGTTAAATGTGATTTTTTTAAACATGTAAGACTGAGAGACAGGATCAATAATAAACATTTTGTAACCAATGTCCAAGTAGTGTTCAGACAGTACCGGTTTGATACCGGTTACATTTTCTGGTAGGTTTTTTGTTGTTTTTTTCCTGCTGCATCCCAGATATATGTATATATATATATATACCTGTTTATAGTCTTGACTGATTAAAACTGAGCATTTTGTGTGCCTGTGTTTGTGTATAGGTGTAATGTGTGGATGTGATCCTAAGCTACAACTCTTGACATACCTTTTTCCTTATGACTTCATCACTGCTGTTGAGTTTGAGCAGCACTGGGGCCAGGAATTTGCTAAGCGTTGTTTCCAGCTGGTCATCTGTTTCTGCAGATCCGATTCGCAGAAACACACGTTCCACTAACACTGAAAGCACAGTAATTTTATATTACCATGAAATCAATATGTAATGAATCATATGATATTGTATGTACAAAACAGACAAACCAAAACAAACGTTAAACTTACATCTTGCCTCAGGTCGAAGTAACAAAACAACTCAGTGTTGATTCTGGTGATGTGACATTAACATGAAAGTCTTACTTTATATTTCCAGAACAGCAGTCAACTGCAATAAGAAATGCATGCAAAGCGTTCACCTCTAACCCACTTCCTATAACAAGAGAGACAGAGACAGAGAGACAAAGACAGAGAGAGAGAGAACAGGACAGAGACTGTGACAGATCAAAAAGAGATTTGAAACTTTAATCTGTGCAAAACCTTGTGCTAATAAAAAGTAATATTATTGACATGACAGACTGAAGTCCGAATGCATCCAAATATATGGTATACAAAAATGCACAAATATCCATAAATAACAGCTGATTAAAATTTTACACACACACACACCACACACAAAATATGCATAGTCCTGAGGAAAAAATAGTAAACCAAATCCTGATCTGATCAGCTTCCACATTTTCCTTATCTGGTTAACAGCAGCATTATAAGACACAAATTCATACATCAGAGGATACATATAGTATGATATACACAGTTGTGTATCTTTATTTCAGTTTGCCATGAACGTGGCGTCTAGCATGTTACTCAGTCTATTGTATTTGGAAAAGCCCACAGAGACTCTGTTCCGTTTTAAAGAAATTTGCGCAACGTTGGTTTGGAAATGATGCCGATATTCATTTGATTTGCAAAGCATCATGCTCTACCTTTCATGCTAGACTTACAGCCGCTCCCTCTCTCTACCTCAATTTCTTTGCGGCGATCGATGGTGTGATGGCCTTGTATCTGTTCTTTCTGGTATTCTTGGACTTTTCTGAGGATTTCCGATTTTCCTAGATGTAGGCCACTCGTTATTGTTGTGTTACCAGCAAGTCTGTCAGCTCGCTCATTTCCCTTAACACCTGTATGTCCCATCAGAGATCTTTTCCCACCCCTCTTGCGGCCAACCAGTGGCAGTCTCTGTGTGTGTGTGTATGTGTGTGTCTGTGTCAGTGTGTTTGTGTGTGTGCATGAGTGTGTAAGTGTATACGTGTGTCAGGAGAGCTCTGTACAAATGCATGTGTGTGTGTGTGTGTGTGTGTGTAGAGGACGATGTGTGTGTATGCATGTCTGTACTGTGGGAGCAACAGAATATTGGAACGTGCAGGTGTGCATATATATATTTGTATACATGTGCATGGGGTTGGGAGTGGGGGATGTGGGTGTATGTGTGTGTGCTTGTACAAGTGTGTGTGTGTGTGTGTGCATGTGTGTGTGTGTGTGTGTGTGTGTATGTGTCGGGGCTATGTACGTTTATGTGTATTTGTTTGTGCTTTCATATCTGTGAAACTGCATGTTTGTTGCATATATGTTATGCATGTGTATGTTTATGTGTATTTGTTTGTGCTTTCATATCTATGAAACTGCATGTTTGCTGCATATCTGTTATGCATGTGTGTGTGTGTATGTGTGAATGTGTGTCTGCATGTTTTACATTTATTTGCTTATTTATCAACATTAGTGGGGTTTTTTGGTTTTTTATTATCATTATTATTTATTATTATTTTCAAGGACTGACTAAGCGCGTTGGGTTACGCTGCTGGTCAGGCATCTGCCTAGCAGATGTGGTGTAGCATATATGGATTTGTCTGAACGCTGTGATGCCTCCTTGAGCTACTGATACTGATATTTCAGTTTGCACAAGACATAATTATTATATGCAGCTGGTGCATGGCAAAACATTGCATAAGTAATAAATACAAATAACCCAGAGTTCGAATTTAACAGGTGCCTGGGTGCAAATACTATGAAAAGTTGGCTCGGGCATGCACATTTTCTGTCAAGAATGCCCAGTTGGCACTCAAAATCTGATACTGTGATAGAGGAGAAAGAAAATTAATTAAAAGACACACCAAGAAAGCAAGCTCGAACGCGGTCAATCGAAATATAGTGTTGTCTGCTGCAGCTCACTTCGCAGCACCCAAAACAACAATTGGGCACTCAAATGTTTTGTCCAGAGTGCCCGACACAATAAAAAAAAAACAACAAAAAACCAATAAAAAAAATAAATTAAAAAAAAGTTAAATTTGAAACCTGTAACCCAACTAACAAGGGAACTAAATCAGTACAATTGAATAGCCTCCCTTGCAAGTTGAGCAGTTGACAGCTTCATAAGACGGTTTTACTTGCCTTGTTCTCTATTTTTCACTGTTTTTTTTGTTTTGTTTTGTTTTGTTTTGTTTTTGTCTTGATTATAATTACATATTGATATTGCACCTAAAACTATAACATGAAAGCTCTGGTGAAGCAAAATTACTGGAATTGTACAGTGCTGTATACTGGGAGGAGAACCAACAGGCTTCACAATATGTCTGGTGTTTCAGGTCCGATTCCAACAAAAGAGCCTGTGACTGACTTTGTTCAGAGCACATTTTAAAGTGACATGTTACTGTTGCTTCAAAAGACTGACTCATTCAACATGAAGTGATTTCATAATGTTTTAATGCAAAATCAAAAAGGATGCTCTATCAAAATATGAAAAAATAAAAGAAGTTATGTTCTCAACAGTGAGAACACCTTATGTGTTTAATAACAGCTTCACCCCTCAATATTGTCTTAGCATATGACTAATCCTAATACTAACTAACAATCAAACTCAAACCACAACTTTACAGAGGACATTTTGGTATTATGTGTATCTATTATTCATTTATTGTATTGTTAATATTATCATAAACACAATATTGCAAACATAACAGTTAAAACAAGAACAAATGACAAAAAAGCAAAAACTTACACAATAAAATTACTTGGTCTACAACCAGTTAAACTACAATCAAAATCAAGAAAACTGGAATCATACTGAAAACAAAACACTAAAATTACTGCAGAGGTTACAATTCAATTGATCCATACCAAACCCACACCTCCACTTGCTCTACCCTCTTCCCAAATATCTAAGGGCATTGGATGCTTTTACTTCAAGTTTAACTAGTTGTACAGTACACAGACACAGTGGCACACACACACACACACACACACTTGCAGTTGCAGTGTTTGTGTTGTGGGAGAACAAAATGCTCCTACAATGGATGCTTCTACATTTTTTATTTTCAAAAGAAGATGAGGAATGGGAAATCGAGGGGAATGGGGAATCGAGGGGGTTGGGGGGAGGGGGGAAGCGGGGTAACGTGAGGGAGGAACAGGCTGAAACAGTGAAAGCGATTCACAAATCAAAAAGAGGAAAAAAAAAAAGAAAAAAAAAAGAGTGAGCGACAGCCAGTCACACAAACAGGGCGAGAGAAAATGGAGAGTATATGATTCAAAAAGCGTCCGAGAGCTTCTTACAGTTTAGTGGAGACTAAAACCTCATTAATAGAGAGAAAGTTGCTCGATACATAAGCTTAGTCCAAACAAAAAGTAAGTGCCCAAGCCTCCACCACAGCCAATGTACAGACGCGGACTAACAATAACTGCTGACATTCATTTGCTTTAGACACAGAATCAATACATTTTCACTAAAATCTAAGTCTTGGAACACCATCAAGATCTATAGGTATGACACGTTTTTCAACTTGTTTCTGATTGACTGCTCACCCGTCGATCGAAAGCAGACGAACGAGACTTTGAAATCAGAAAAAGTAACCTTTCAGCTTCTTCGGAAAATTCCAATAACCTATGAAACAAATTTACAGTAGACATACTCGAAACTTCATCTCGGTTCCTATTTTTTAAGCCTATCGGGACAAATAACAAGACAGTGGATCTTATTTACCGTTTTCGTCTTGCGCAGTTGAAGAAGCCATTTTGACGATGATGACGCCGATTTGGTCGCTAGATTTTCCCGGCAGATGCTGCAAAAATTAGATCGGACCGGAAACGAAGTGGAAAACGAAAGTTACGCATCTTTTGTTACTAAACTTGTTACTGTTCTTGTTGCTTGTGTCCCAGCCACGGACGTGGGCTCAGCCAACCGGACAAAATGAAAGCTTTTGTAACGCAGCCACGGTTCCGGCACATACGAAGTACTGTCAGCCAGATTCCGCCGGCTCTAGGTCTGTCGGTTTAAAGCCCAGCATAGCTCTTATTTCAGTCCAAGGCCTTGTGTCACGCAGCTTTTGGAGGTGATGGAAGAGACACAATCGATTACGTAAAATATATTTTTAGATTTTCGTAGAACTTTCGATAGTGTACAACACAACAGACCGTTGATGAAAATTAATTAGAAACTTGAGGTGTAGTCGGTAGCTTACTGCAGACATGGACAAGATTTTTGACAAGAACTCAAAATTATTTGTCTGAGTTTGTGAAGAGTGAAGGCTACTCCTCGGAGGCTGTGTGTATTATGTGTGTACGTGTGGGGGGGGGCGGGGGATATGGGGGCGCGCATGTGTGTGTGTGTGTGTGTGTGTGTGTGTGTGTGGTGTGTGTGTGTGTGTGTGCGTGTGGTGTGTGTGTGTGTGTGTGTGTGTGTGTGTGTGTGTGTGCCAGTGTGTGTGTCCGGTGTGTGTGTGTGTGTGTGTGTGTGTGTGTGTGTGTGTGTGTGTGTGTGTGTGTGCAGTGTCAGTGTGCGTGCGTGTCTGTATATTTATTTACATTTATTTGCTTTTTTGTTTATTTATTTATTATCATTATTGTCGTTTTACTCTCATATATGATTATTTTTCCTGCATTTCATTTTTATTTCATTATCTATCTGACTACTTTTTTTTATATATGATTCCAATATTCATTTATTCATTTTTGTCAGCTCATTTATTTATGTATCTATATTTATTCATTAATTTATTCATTCATTTAATTATGTATCCATTTACTATGATTTGTTTATGCACCGGCTTTTTTTCTCCCGTCAAGGCCTGATTAAGCACGTTGGGTTACGCTGCTAGTCAGGCATCTGCCGCTTAGCAGATGTGGTGTCGCGTATATGGATTTGTACGCGAGCAGTGACGCCTCCTTGAGTAACTGAACTGAACTGAACTCGATCAGAGGCTGACGTTCTCTTTCTTCTTCTTCCTCTATAGCGACCACATTCATCATTGTGGTTATTCTGTCACTCAAAAACGGAGACTGGTTTGGCCCCCCCAAAATTTTTTTAACCGATAATAATGATAACAGAAGCAGCAGAACTACAACCGTTTAGCACCCCAAGTTCAGCCAGGGGAGCCCAAGCTGCCCAATTGAAGTTCAGTTGCCGCGGGGAGGCGCTTGACACGAAAGTGTCGATGGTCTTGTCCTCAGTCCACTGTACATGTTCAGGTAAACTTTTCCAATCCCTGATGGTCCTTGGAAGGAAAGAGGACTGCATGTACTGAGGTGCTGGGTTCGAAACTGGCCGGGACAGCTTGAACTTTTGGCCCTGCGTGACCGTGGTGCTGTCGTTGTGTTTCGTGGAATCGCGCAGGGAAGTATTCTGGGACTAATACTGTTTACTATCTTTATAAACGACCTTCCTGACTGTGAAGAATCATCTTTTCTTCTCCTTCTTCTTCAGTGTGATGATGATACAAAAATATAAGACACATGACAGTAAAATAGGTATACTTATCTTGCGACAAGATGTACACAAACTCCAAGCTTGGACAGGACTGATAGTGATTTTTTATTAATGCTGACAAATGTAAAGTATTGCATGCTGGCAGAAGAAATCAAACAAAACATACACTATGCAACTACTCAGTGAAATAATGCCACATACACAGTGCGAAAATCATGTAAAAATCAGTGAAAAAGACCATGGAGTCACTTTTGATAAATTGTTCACCTGCACGTATTCGAAGAACTGCATAGATAAAGCGAACTAAATAATTGGAACAATTAAAATAACTTTTACCCGTCTTGACCGTGACATTTTTCACAGTGTGTGTAAAACAATACAAAGCTCTTGTGTGACTGATCTCACTTGGAAACACTCTGAGGTGCCATTACTACCTGAAGCGTCATGCATATGGTTTCTATCGCAATTGAGAGGTTGTGGAGAACAGGGGCCACAATTCAACGCCGGCCGGGAAACATGTACAAAAATGTAGGCACATGACTTATAATGATCGATTCACTTATTCAAAATTATTTTCCCTTAAGGGTAGAAGGATACGTGGTGATCTCATTTGGACATCATGTGTAAACATTTTAACGGTTTTGTTGATGGGTGCCAACGGTTTCACTGATCAACATGGATCGACTGACCCACTCCCTGAACTGTGGGCCCCACACCAGCAAGCCAAGAAAGACTTTGGACGACACGCCACAGTAGAGCAACCTATTCGTACCCTCCTGTGATACCTGGTTAGGACACCAGTCCTGGTATTCTTCATTTTGACGAAAGCAACGAAACGCGTGACCTTGAGAGCGGAAGCAATAGGGTCGTAAAACTCCTTTCGATCTCACCAATGGTGCCATTGACGTCAACGTTACTTCGCGACGAAATTCTCTCTCTCTCTCTCTCTCTCTGTCTGTCACTGTCTTTCTCCAAACTGGGTGGTTGGACGGATGTGTTCTCTCCCTTTTCCTTTCAAGAATTCCAAGAATCTGGTAACAAGCGTTGCATTTTCTTTCTCAGCGGGAATCATATAGTCGAATCATTTTCCTCAAAATGAGCAAAATATATCCATTGGTCCGTGAACATACTTTGGCATAGTTCAAGTGTCCATGTGCGTACCTGTCCGCCAGTTCTATGTATGTGCGTGCGTGCTTATGTGTACGTGTGTGTGTGTGTTAGCGTGCGTGCATGCGTGCGTGCATGTAGAATCCTGTCCGAACGCAACCACCCTGCCATCTAAGCAGACACAATGGGATGATTCCTGTTTATTTCATGCATAATGCAGATTTCACTGTCTCGCGAGAGCCGTCAGTGAAAGACGTCTCTTTCCGGCTCTCTCCGGAAACCAACCGTTTAACTTGTCGACATGTGAAGCAGGTCGCTTCAGTCGCTCACACCTTATCGTGAGTGAAAAAAAAAGTGTTTGTTCAAGCTTCTGTCGCCTGAAATTCTGTTCTGAACTCATACTGTCGGACACAGTGAAAAGAGGTTTCCTAATCATCTGAAACGGTAGTGTGTTGCTAAATAGACCATTATTACTAGAATTAGGCGTGGGGACTGAAACAGTTGGAACGCACGCATGCACAAACACGGCAATGAGGGAACAATCTCACTCCACTGATTGGTTGCATTCTATTGGCTGCATCAACATAGAGAGAGAGAGAGAGAGAGAGAGAGAGATCCAGGCCACTAAGCTACATAATAAATGAATTGGTATTTTATTGTATGATGTATACCTGTGTGTCACTGGCGTCATTGTATTTGGATACTGGGGAGGAGAGCGTGTTGACACTAGCAATTCATTGGCATCCACATGGACGTTCTTGCATTCTTATCAGCCAAGGTACAGAGAGAGAGAGAGAGAGAGAGAGAGAGAGAGAGAGAGAGAGAGAGAGAGAGCATGCTAATGTCAAATAATTATGTTAGCGTTACATCGACATCATAATATCCTAACGTTGTGAAATGGATCAAGTTACATCCACCTAACTTTGCTTTCTACAGTAATGTTTTACGGTGGCCAATGATTAGGCCTGTGTATCGTTGACAATCAAACAGGTTGCTACACACAGACCAACACAGCGATGTCAACGTTCTCGATCAGAACAGCTGTTTGAACAATACCACCCCCACAACCTGCATAATCAGACATGTAGGGTCTGCGCACGTGCAGCCCCAGATCGAGGGCCAAAAGCTGAAACTCTCTCATCAATCTTCGTGCATTGATCACTCGCAGCCAGTGAGAAACAGTGACGGAATGGGGGCGGGGTTGGGGGGGGGGGGGGGGGGGGTGGGGGGGGGGGGGGCACAAGAACACGCATCAAGTAGAATGTACATGCACGGTGCGACAAGGATCAGGCAGTAAGGTGACAGTATTATTACACTTGACCAGCGTTTGTGAGATTTATTGCAACTCGCGGTGTGTTAATTGTAACCTGATTTACCAGGACTAGATTGTTGTGCTGTTGTACTGTAGTGTTGTGTAGTGTAGTGTAGTGTAGTGCCCTGTGCTGTGTTGTGTTGTGCTGTGCTGTGCTGTGCTGTGTTGTATTGTGTTGTACTGTACTGTACTGTACTGTACTGTACTGTGTATTGTGCTGCAGCGTAGTGTACTGTACTGTTGGCTACTATACTGTATTTCACAAGTTGTGAAATTCAGGATGTTGTCCACAAGGACAGAGAGTCTCCACAACGCAAGATATATCTAAAATAAAATGATGATATCAATAATATTAACAAGATGAAAAGAGTATGGTTTGAGGCAACGGAAAATATAGCAAACGATTTTTTAATGAAGGGAAACTAGAAACTAGGGCGCAACAGCCGACTGGTTAAAACGTTGGACTTTTAGTCTGAGGGTCCCGGGGTCCCAGGATCGAATTTCGGTGACGGCGCCTGGTGGGAAAAGGGAGGAGATTTTTCCGATCTCTCAGGTCAGCATATGTGCAGACCTGCTAGTGCCTGAACCCCCTTCGTATGCATACGCAAGCAGAAGATCAAATACGCACGTTAAAGATCCTCTAATCCATGTCAGCGTTCGGTGGGTTATGAAAACAAGAACATACCCAGTATGCACACCTCTAAAAACGGAGTATGGCTGCCTACATGGCGGGGTAAATAAACAAAACGGTCATACACGTACAATGTTAAATGTTTGTCTGAGTGTGTATGTGTGTGCCTGAAATGTGATTGAATGACACAGGAAACGAATGATGAGCGCCCAGTGGCAGCCGTCAGTCGGCTCTACCCAGGTAGGCAGCCTGTTGTGCAAATGACCCCGTGTTTGTGTATATATATATATATATATATATATATATATATATATATATATATATATATATATATATATATATATATAACGGACATTGATATTCCCTCCACATGGACCCTCGTGCATTCTGACAGACTCATGAACCACACTGGTCTGTACAGTACATCAGTACATCGTACATCGTATTAGTTGCATCAGTAACTTTAAGAACTTCGATCGAAGACCCGGGATAGGCCATACATATTCCAAACGATCTTAGAGTATTGATCGCATGCTTGTTGTACTGGGGTGTTTTAACAGGCCCTCTTTCTCCAGGGCGAGGGAAGTGGAGGCGGGGGCGAGGCGGAGAGGGTGGGGGGGGGGGGTGCCTGCAGGATAGGGATTTTATGTCGCAGTCTGTGATCATGTCCATATGTGTACCCGTTTGTCGGTGAACGCTACACATGGCCATATTCCTGAACCGACCATGCCCAAATTCAACACAGTGACAAATCACGATATCCTATCAGAAAAAAAAGGTTCGTGGTTAACTCCGTTCTCCCAGAGTCACCTCTCACCATCTGGGCAAAAGACATCCCCGTTCCAAGAAAACAGTCTCAGTTGTGGTAGAGTTGTGGTAGGTAGTGTGAGGGTGGCAACAGGGAAGACAGAACAGGGAAGCAAAGTTGGGTACAGGGAAGCAGGAGGCACTGCGCGCGGGAAGAGGGAGGAGGAAGCGCAGAGGCAAGGGGGAGGTTTGGCAGAGATTTTTTACACGTCTGAACACACACACACACACACACACATATATATATAATATATATATATATACATATATGCTCACACACACACACGTGCGCGCACGCATGCACGCACGCACGCACGCACACACACACACACACACACAGGGGTGTGTGTGGGGGGGGACTCCAAATCAGCTCATTTCGTTCATCGATTGCCTTAGAAAAGTCAAAATCCAAACACGGCAATTCAAACTCTCTGCATGCACATACCCCTCTGGACATCACAATGGAAAATACGATGATAAGAACCACTCCTCAAGCCTTCACATGTGGCATTCTCCTCTGGCTTCTCAACAGAACACACCAGAACAGCAAGTCTTTGCCAACCAAGACACGTAACTACACTTCCTGAGAGCGATGTCAAATTACCTCCCAGCCTTACTGTTGGCCATTTGAATGCCTTGACGATTCAGACCCCTTGGGCCGAACGTTTCCGGACTCCTTCCTTTACCACCTCGCTTCATCAAGGGCCTCAGCGGGGGATCAATACTGCAGGGAGGGAGAACGAACGAGCGGCTTCTTTTTCACGGTCGTATAGCCACGCAATGTGCATGATGATTTTTTATGAGGTTGTCGTTTCTTTAGTATGGTGATACTCTGAATTTAGGACTGATTTTCTGAAGGAGTTGGTAGTGGGGGCGGGGTGGAGTGGAATGATAAATACAATGGCTTGGATCAGCAGGACGGTCAAGTTGTCTGGATTCACATCCAGGGACAATGAATTCAAGGCTTCTGCATCATGATGCTTTGATGTCAGATGTGCAGGCACTCTTCTTGTAGGCCTGCTTTGGCTCTGTGTGTGTGTGTGTGTGTGTGTGTGTGTGTGTGTGTGTGTGTGTGTGTGTGTGTGTGTTAGTGTTAGTGTCAGTGTGTGTGCGGTGTGTGTGTGTGTGTGTGTGTGTGTGTCTGTGTGTGGAAAGAAGTGGCCAGTCAGATGGGTGGGTGAGGGGTAAATTGGCTATCATTTTGTAGCTGACAGGTATAATTGTCACTCATATAACTAATACAGGTTAATGTCTTTCTTAAAAGCTCCGTGTCTTGCCAACACAGAACGGCGGAAGAAGAAGATGGAGGAGGAGGAAGGAAATCCTGTTTGACTGATGATGTGTCAAACTCCATTGCAGTCATTGACTATGCATAGCCTAGCCCTCCCTCCACCTCCCCCCTCCCCTTTCAGGTCAGTCTCTGCCCCCTCAACCCCCCCCCCCCCCCCCCCCCCCCCCCCCCCCCCCACCGTCTCTCTCTCTCTCTCATTTTCTTTCTGTTGTCAATCATGGTATGGAGCACATACTCATTACCTCTGCCAACGATTATTGTTTTCATTCCAATTGTGACAGGTGCAATAGTTAAAACATTGGACTCTTAATCTGACGGTCGTGAGATCGATCCTAGCATTAGCGCATGCCCAGTCATCACTATTATGTACAGATCTGCTTGTGTTTTATCCCCCACCCCACCCCACCTCATGTGTGCAAACATGCAAACAATTAGATACGAAAGTTAAAGATCCCGTAATTCGTGTCAATGTTCGTAGAATTATAGAAACACGAACATATCCAGCAAATATACTCCCAGAAAACGGAATATGGCTGCCTATATTGTGGGGTAGAGATGGTCCAAAACATAAAAGCCAACTTGTATATTCAAGAGAACAAGGGAATTGTGGCCACGACTTACAGAAAAAAAAAAGAAAGAAGTAAGTGTTGTATCATTCGACATGAAACAAGAATTCTTACAGTAAAATTAGTAAGTGTTGGTTGGAAGTATGCATGCTGTGGCGTGGCCTGAAGTTAAAAATAATCTCTTTTATTGAATTCTGATGTTGTTGATCATACATCTGTTGTTGTGGTCCTCTTCTTCTTCTCCCTTAACTCTGTTAAGAGGGCGCTGTACGGAAGGTCTGTAAAAGTATCATACTTAGTGTTACAATATACTTATTGGTAACGTTCGCCTCTTTTATTCCTTTTGAAGTTGTTGATGATGTTTCATTACGATTATTCTTTCCATTAGTTATTTCATAATATTTATCGATTATGATGCTGTCATCATTGTACTTTTTTCTATGATATTTTTCCCCTTTGTTTGTTTTAGGCATTACTTCCATTCAGAAATTCAGCTTGTTTACTAGACTTAATCAGGAAGTTGTCTTTCCATGACTGACTTTTTCACGGCAAACTCTGTGTCACACACACACACACACACACACACACACACACACACACACACACACACACCGAGTAGGAGAGAGTTACAGAAAGAGAACCCAAATCACCATATCTGGTTCACCCACAGCCTTTCAACAGTCCAGATCAAACATTTCTAAAGCCTTGCACGCACACACTGCCCCGAACATCAAAAAGGAAAACACAGCAACAAGAACCACTCCTCAAGCCTTTACATGTTGCATTCTCCTCCAGGCCTCTCAATAGAACACACCAGAACACCAAGTCTTTGCCAACCAAGACACGTAACTACACTTCCTGAGAGCGATGTCAAAGAACCTCCCAGCCTTACTGCTGGCCATTTGTATGCCTTGACGATTCAGACCCCTTGGGCCGAACGTTTCCGGACTCCTTCCTTTACCACCTCGCTTCATCAAGGGCCTCAGCGGGAGATCAATACTGCAGGGAAGGAGAACGAACGAGCGGCTTCTTTTTCACGGCTGTGTAGCCACGCAATGTGCATGATGACATTGTATGAGCTTGTCGGTTCTTGAGAAGTGTAATATCTAGACCGATTTCGTGGTGGAGGGGGTGAGGATCTGCCCTCCCCTCCACACACACACACACACACACACACACACACACACACACACACCGCTTCCCCCTTCCGCCCCCCCCCAATCCCCCCCCCCCCCCCCCCATCCCGACACACACTCCGCACCCCCCTCTCTGTTAGTTTTTTTGTTGCTTTTGCTGCTGCTGCTATATTATGTTGCCTTAGTTATTGTTGTTGTCACCGATGATGAAAGAAATTGCGCTATGAGGTGTTCTCAATCTCTCTTACACACATTTTTCTCTCTGTTATTGTTGTATTTGTATTTGTATTTATTTTATCACAACAGATTTCTCTGTGCGAAACTCAGGCTGCTCTCCCCAGGGAGAGCGCGTCGCTATACTACAGCGCCACCCTTTTTTTTTCTGCGTGCAGTTTTATTTGTTTTTCCTATCGAAGTGGATTTTTTCTACTGTATTTTGCCAGGAATAACCCTTTTGCTGCCGTGGGTTCTTTTACGTGCGCTAAGTGCATGCTGCTCACGGGACCTCGGTTTATCGTCTCATCCGAATGAGTAGAATAGAACAGAATATGTCTTTATTATTACCAAGTGTACCGGGGTCACAAGGAATATTACTAGCGTCCAGATCACCACTCAATGTTTTGTGAAGGGGGGAGAAAATATCGGCGGCTGAGCCGTGATTCGAACCAGCGCGCTCAGATTCTCTCGCTCCCTAGGCGGACGCGTTACCTCAAGGCCATCACTCCACACTGTTGTTGTTGTTGTTGATAGAAGTCATGTTTTTATTGTGTATGATTGCAACAGCTACTGTTGTTGAATTGTTTAGTTTGGAAGATGTCTTCAGTGTTGTTCAATGCGTGTGACTTGTTCTTTTTTCTTTTCTTTTTTCTTTTTTTTTTTTTTATATAGTAGATTCAGGGTTTGGGTGAGTGTGGTGTGCAAATGGTAATTGTTGTGGCTGTCAGTGGTAATGCTAGTAGTGGTAGTTTTGATGAAGAAGTGTTGATGCATTTAATTTACCGATATTTCTAGTGGAGAAAAATTGCGTGGAATTTTTGTTGTTGATTTTGGGCGTGAGTGTGTAGTGTGTGTGTGTGTGTGTGTGTGTGTGTGTGTGTGTGTGTGTGTGTGTGTGTGTGTGTGTGTGTGTGTGTGTGTGTGAGTGTGTGTGTGTTTTGTTTTGTTTTGTTTTTTTCGCTGTTGATGTTTTGTTTTGCCACTCCATCTGCTTGGCAGATGTGGTGTAGCGTATATGGATCTGTCCGAACGCAGTGACGCCTCCTTGAGCTACTGAAACTGAAACGTGTGTGTGTGTGTGTGTGTGTGTGTGTGTGTGTGTGTGTGTGTGTGTGTGTGTGTGTGTGTGTGTGTGTGTTTTCGCTGTTGATGTTTGTTTTGCTGTTCCATCACCTGCACTGTATCAGCAGCGTTACTTCCTCGCCGCTTATTCCGAGCCCCCCAAACCATACACATCCTCACCTGGATTCACCTGCTGCAGTCCCATCATTGACAGTCACAGGAAACGATCAATGGTAGGTCGCCACACCAGAGGTAGAAAACAGGAAAACCTGGGGTCAGACAGAAACTGTGCGGCTTCAGACAGGAACGCAATGCCGATGACAACATCGGTGATGATGATCATGATCATGATGACGACGACGATGATGATGATGACGATAGTGATAATCTTGTAATGGGAGAAAAAGCAAGGACAGTAACTGTAGAATACACAGGAGAAAAATGATAGCATTTTTGCTTAAAAGAAAAAAAAAAAGTAAATGGATAAGAATGAAAAGGAGAAAAGAGGAGAAAATGAACATGTGCACAATGACAAAGATTTTTTCTTAACTTACTCAGTACGGCCAGTCCTCTCTTCTCCTCTACACAGACCCCTCGGATGTCCAGTGGGTGTCTGAATGACCCAACCTTTAGCTTCCGTCGTCAGAATTGTGGTATTCTTTGTCAACATTCACCTCTTCAGTATAAGAGCCTTCCGCTTGCAATATTTTGATGATGGTAACTGGGGTGAAACGCTGTTAACGTCATCTCTTTCGCCGTTCGTATGGAGAGAGTTAAAGAAAGAAGAAGACGGAGAACATGTATACAATAACAACGGGGACAGCAAGATCAAGAACAGCAAGAACAGTGGGATGAAGAACAAACATAGAAGAAGAACAACAGCAGCAGCAGCAGCAGCAGCAGCCACAACTACATCACTGTAAAGACAAGGCAAAGAATAACGGGGTGAGTAAGGTGAGATGAGAACTGGCGGAGAAGGAAAAGCAAAGAACTTCTTCTTCTTCTTCTTCTGCGTTCGTGGGCTGCAACTCCCACGTTACTCGTATATACGCGAGTGGGCTTTTACGTGCATGACCGTTTTTAACCCGCCATGTAGGCAGCCATACTCCGCTTTTAGGGGTGTGCATTGCTGGGTGTGTTCTTGTTTCCATAACCCACCGAACGCTGACATGGATTACAGGATCTTTAACGTGCGTAGCAAAGAACGTAAAGGGAAGAAAAGAGGTGCGTAGGGGTATGGGGGAGGGGGGGGGGGGTCGGGAAGGAGCAGTGTTGGTGGGTACTCTGGCCATTTCTGACCATTTCGTTGCCTCGTGTTTGTCATGTGATATCCTAAAGGCCCATAAGCTGTCCTGCCTTTTCTTCATTGCATTTAATTCTGTTCTCATTTTAAAAAAATTAATGTCTAGGGTCAATATTATACAATGTCTGTGTGTTGGTGATGACGACTGACTGTGATGACGGAGGGGAAGGATAAAAGACGATGTCATTTTTTTTGCAAAGAAGAAGAAATTTTGTTTTAAAATCAGGAAGAGGACAGAAAAAAATGAGCACAAAAGCGAAAACAAAAACCCAAAACAATAAAACAACAGCGGTAGCAACAACAACAACAACAACAAACAAAATCAACAAACAACAGTGCCAGCAGCCACAACAAGAACAAAAACAAGAACAATAACACACACACACACACACACACACACACACACACACACACACACACACACACACACACAAACAGCAACAACATGGCAACATAAGTGTTTTCCGCTGGTAACATTCCATTGAAGAAACACAAATATAACAGGCATGCACTCAAGGCCTGACCAAACGTGTTCTAACGGTTGTACCGTTGGTCAGGCATCTGCCCCCTTTGAGAAAATGAAACAAACTGCAGCAGCAGCAGCAGCAATAACATCACTACCAGCAACAACAGTGGCAACAACACCATGACTTTAACACGCAGATTCATGGGGGAGAGGTGGGGTGACATCTGATCAGTGCAGAAGCGGGAAAAGCAGAAAGCTATACTCTGTGTGTGTGTGTGTGTGTGTGTGTGTGTGTGTGTGTGTGTGTGTGTGTGATAATGATGACGATGACTGACTGATCATCAGAATGATACACCAGTCTTATTCGATTGGAACCTTGTCGTGCACAGTGTTCATGCGGTTTGTATTTATGTTGTTAGCATAGGCGCACATAAATGCTCACGTTGCTAGTTGTATCAGTGTACGCGCACGCACGCACGCACGCAATCACACACACACACACACACACACACACACACACACACACACACACACGCGCGCGCGCGCGCGCGCGATATCACCACCGTCACCATCACCATCACCATCGTCATCACTTCACCCAGCAACCGATATCACACCATCCCACACCACACCAACACAAGCGCACCCACAGTGTCGTCAGTGAAAACCCAGTAGGGTTTCCAGCCACAACAAGACCCCCTCCTTCTCCACCTCCTTCCCCACCACACACAAAAACCAAACACAGCAAAGCACCCCCAGCAACCCCCCATACTTCCCCCACCCCTACGCAGCAAACCCCCCTCCCCAACCACAACCACCACCGCCATCCATGCGCCCCCCAATCCCTCCGCCCACCTCCTCCCTCCCCCGCCCCCCTCCTCCCCCCCCCCCCAAAAAAAAAAGAAAAAAAAGGAATCATAAGAGAGAGACACACACACACCAAAACGGGCAGTATAGAGGCTTACATTCGATCGTTCCAGCAGCAGAAAAGTCGCGACGGATTGGCCAGTTTTCTGTGGTGGCCAAGTAGGGGGAGGGGTTGGGTGGGGGGGGGGGGGGGCGAATTTCGCCAAATGAAGAGCCGTCAGGCGGGTTATTTACAGACAGGCTCTGGTCAATACTGGACTGAGGAGATGGTAACAAGTCTTCTTCGGCCTAGATCAGTCATCGGGTGGGTAGGGGAAAGGAGATAGTGCACCATGTTGTCTCTCCTCCTCTGTCTGTACTGTGGACGATCAAGGGATTAATTTACAAGGCTTAGCTCAGCCGTGGTGTTCAGTTGTCAACATGGCTTGCTGCAGACCTGATTTCCTATTTTAAGCTGTTGCTATCGACGGAGATTTTCTTGTGTGTGTATGTGTGTGTGTGTGTGTTTGTTTTTCAAATCGTCTGTCTTGGACGATCTAGTCTGCGTATATGTTGGGTGAAGCGTGTGTGAGACATCCTGTGTCTTGCAGCGTCAGGGGATTGCGTTGTGTGCATGTTTGTATCTGATTTCGGTAGAAGTGGATTTGTCTTTCACGGGATGCTGACTTAAAAAACAAAACAAAACAAAACAAAAACAAACAAAAAACAAGTTGGCATCAACTCAGTAAGGTAGGCCCTGACCTTTTCATTTGGCGTTGATCTAGACAATGAGATATTTTACCCCAAAATATATGAAAATCTTCAAGTTAAATGAAGATTATAATCATCCTCCCTGATTCTCCGCGCAGTCATTTAAAAAAAATTTTTTTTATAATGTTTTTATATGTGACACTATCACAGTGCTGTATTTGTGCGGATATATATGTTTTTAATCTTCGATGATACATACATACATACATACATATATACATATACATATATATATATATATATGTGTGTGTGTGTGTGTGTGTGTGTGTGTGTTTTACAGTAAGAGTGTGAAACCATTGATAAGTTTTTTCGTCAGTGTTACACTGTGATCATCAGAGGCTGTATGAAATCACTTCAAATCCTCAGTGATTTCATAAAGTCTTTGAAATCTTGTCACTTTCCATACACTGTTTTACTGGCTGGCTTCAGTGAATCTGCGTATTATGTCATTAATTTCATAAACATAATTATCAAAATTTGTTACGCTAATTTCTTCTTTATTATCGCACTATATTGGGTTATATTGTGTTGTGTTGTTTTGTATTGCACTGTACGGTTCGTATTGCATTGTATTATATCACTTTTTGTCACAACAGATTATGTGAAATTCGGGCGCATCTCCCGGAGGGAATGCTTAGCTACAGTGTAGCGCCAACCACGTACATTTTGCCGGCGGCCTGTCTGCTAGTGTATTTGTTTTGTACTATTAAAGAAGAATTTTCCACACGGACAACTCTTATGTTGCCGTGGGTTATTTTACGTGCGCTAAGTGCATGCTGCACACATAACATCGGATTATCATCTCATCCAAAAAGAATAGTACTCATAAAAATAATATAACCATGATGCGCTGACCAGCTGCTGACCTGTAGATAACAGATGGATGTTCTGCAATAGCTTAGGATTATAAGATGGGTATCAACGAGTAAATAAGTGCTATTTTAGAAAGAAAATCTAAAAAGAAACGGAAATAAACATACGATTACTCGTTTCAAATATATAATGCTTTAGGGTTTTACCCCAAAGAAAACATTCTATGTGATATGTTTCAGAAAAAAAGACTGGTTCAAGAGTATACGCAATAAGAATATAGCATACAAAATAGATGAATGGATAAATAAATGAATAAATAAACAAACAAAGAAACAAAGAAACAAATAAATAAACAAATAAATAAATGAATAAATAAATGAATATATAGTTACATAAAAAGATAAATAATTTTTTTTTAATAGATAAACAAATAGATAAATGAATAAGTTTCAGTTTCAGTTTCACTTTCTCAAGGAGGCGTCACTGCGTTCGGACAAATCCATACACGCTACACCACATCTGTTGAGCAGATGCCTGACCAGCAGCATAACCCAACGCGCTTAGTCAGGCCTTGAGTGCATGCTTACATATTTGTGTACCTGTGAAAGTGGATTTCATTTTACGTAATTTCGCCAGAGGACAACACTCTCGTTGCCATGGGTTCTTTTTCAGTGCGCCAAGTGCGTGCTGCACACGGGACCTCGGTTTATCGTCTCATCCGAAAGACTAGACGCTCAGTTTGATTTTCCAGTCAAACTTAGGAGAAAGGGCGAGAGCGGGATTCGAACCCACACCCTCACGGACTCTCTGTATTGGCAGCTGAGCGTCTTAACCATTCTGCCACCTTCCTCAAATGAATAAACAAACATATAAATAAATAGATAATTCAATAAAAAAGATTTACTTCGGATGAGACCCTAAGATGTCGTCTGCTATACCAGGATGCACACATGCTGATTTACGATTCTGTGTCTTTGAAACGTGCAGAATATTGTGTGGACGAAACCGGCGGCTTGATATATTCTGCTGACTCCCACTGGACCGGGCCTGGGCGTGCAGAGCTGTCGGTTTTATTTTCTCCCGCCAGGACATAACGCTGTAAGCTGGAGGTAAGCGATGGTAGTGTGTGTGTGTGTGTGTGTGTGTGTTGGGGAAAGCGGGGATGTTGGGGTTGGGGGCGTGTGTGTGTGTGTGTTGGGGAAAGCGGGGATGTTGGGGGTTGGGGGCGTGTGTGTGTGTGTGTGTTGGGGGAGGGGGGAGGCGTGTGTGTGTGTCTCTGTGTGTGTCTGTGTAGCCTTCAATTTTACATCTTTCCACTTTAAGTGATGTTAGGTGTGTGTGTGTGTGTGTGTGTCTGTCTGTCTGTGTCTGTGTTTGTGAGTTTGGGTGTGTATTTGTGTGTGTGTATATGTTTGTTTGCTTATTAGTTGTTGTTATTTTGTTGTTGTTTTTATTGTGTGTAAGGAATGCATGCATAGAGAGAGAATGGTGGTGGAAAAGGAGCGCCGGGGTCTGGGGAGGGGGGGGGGGTGGAGCTGTAATGTCCATGCTTTTGCGTATTCCTTAACATCTTCCAGACAATTATCTTTACTTATCCCCCCCCCCCTCGCCACCTACCATCCCCCTCACCCCTCTCTACCCCCGCCCCCCAGCACACACATACATATCCTATTCAACCTACCACCCCATCCCCAACCCCGTCAACAACAACAAAATCTGAGAGAAAACACTTTTGAGTTTCCTTTTACAAGATTTTCTGCGAATTATCCATTGATTACATGACACAGTGGGATATTAAAATAAAATAAAATAATATGAAATAAGCGAACAACAAAATAGGCTCTCTTCAGACTTGTTTACTCAAGAAAATGAAGCAGGGATCGAAGAACAAAATAAACTCCCTCATCTCCATTTGCGTTATTCCCAATAACAAACAATATCCGTTTCCAAACGTTCCCCTTTCCATTTCCACTTCAAAGCCGTGACGTTGTTTTGAGTTCTGCTTTGTAATTCCGTCCAGTGGGCATGACGGAGATGTTTTCACAAGTTTTTATTTTTATTTTGTTTTTTGTTGTTGTTTTTTTTAGTTGTTTTAACAAGTTATCAGTGATAACCTCCGCTTCTCTCCCTTCCCCACAACCTCCCCCCCCCACAACCCCCCCACCCCCACCCCACCCCGCAACTTTATGAAAGCTCTGCAGTTTTCTTTTCTATGTTTGTTT